>NC_084797.1:48747374-49059326 GCF_963169125.1 Humulus lupulus
AAATAACCCAAATGGCATAATGCCCCTTGGGAGTGGTTGGTAGACCTGTGACAAAGTCCATAGTGACCGTCTCCCACTTCCATTCTAAAATTTCTTAGGGAAGTAACAATCTAGCTGGCCATTGATGCTTAGCCTTTGTCTGCTGACATGTTAAGCAGTGTGCCACATATTCTTCCGTCTCCTTTTTCATCCCATGCCACCAAAAGTACTTCTTCAAGTCTTGGTACATTTTTGTGGTACCCGGATGCATGGCATAAGGAGCATTATGTCCCTCGAGAAAGATTTTCTTCTTGATCTCGTCATGGTTCGTAACAAATATTCTTCCCTTGAACCCCAATACTCCATCTTCGGAGATGTTGAATCATGGTCGCCCCTCGTTCCTCACTTCGTACATTAATCCTTGAACCCAAGGATCGACTAACTGCCCACCTTTTATAGCTTCCATAATGGAAGGCTCGATAGAGAGGTTAGCCAATTGACCGACTACTATCTCTAAGTCCAATGTAGCAAGGTCGGCTCGTAACTGCGGCGAAATCTCTTTCACTGTCATCACGTAAGCACTTGGCTATCGACTCAATGAATCTGCCACTTTGTTTTCTTTTCCTAGATGGTACAGAATGTTGCAGCCGTAGTCGTTGAACAGCTCCAACTATCGACGATGTCTCATATTCAGTTCCTTCTGAGTGAAAGAATACTTCAGGCTTTTGTGATCAATGTAGATGTTGCAGTGTATCCCATAAAGGTAATGCCTCCAAATTGTCAATGCAAAAACCACTGCTGCCAGCTCCAGATCATGAGTGGGATAGTTCTTCTCGCAATTCTTTAGCTATCGAGAAGCATAAGAAATTACTTTTCCATTGTGCATCAGCACTGCTCCCAACCCATGGCCTAAGGCATCGCTATAAATAGTATATCCCTCTGTACCATTAGGGATTTTCAGCACTGGGGCAGTCATCAATCTTGTTTTCAGCTCCTGAAATCTCTTCTCACACTTATCAGTCCATTCATACTTTATGTTTTTGCGGGTGAGGGCAGTCATTGGTGCAGCTATTTTGGAAAATCCTTCCACAAATCGCCGGTAATATCCTGCTAACCCAAGAAAACTTCTAACCTCATGAGCATTTTTAAAAGGTTCCCACTGCTTAAAAACTTCTATCTTGGCGGAATCTACTGAAATTCTGTCTCCCACACTATGTGCCCCAGAAAACTAACTTTCTCTAGCAAGAATTTGCACTTCGAAAACTTAGCGTAAAGCTTTTCATCTCCCAGACGCTGGAGGACCAGTTCTAGATGCGTTGCATGGTCTTCCTGGCTTTTTGAGTACAATAGAATATCGTTAATGAACACGACGACGAACATATCCAAATACTCACAAAATATGTGATTCATGAGATCCATGAATGCTGCAGGTGCATTGGTTAGTCCAAAGGACATTAATAAGAACTCATAGTGACCGTAGCGCATTCTGAAGTCCGTCTTTGGTATATTTATCTCCTTAACCTTGAGCTGATGAGAGCCTGATCGCATGTCTATTTTGGAAAATACTGACGCTCCTTGTAGTTGATCGAAAAGATCGTCAATCTTGGGAAATGGATATCGGCTCTTGATCATCACTTTGTTCAGCTCCAGATAGTCAATGCACATTCTCATCGAGCCGTCTTTCTTCTTCACGAAAAAGATAGAGGCTCCCCACGGAGAATGGCTTGGCCTTATGAACTTCTTGTCTAGTAACTCTTGTAGTTTCCATAGCAACTGCTTAAGTTCAGCTGACGCCATCCTGTAAGGATTCTTTGAGATCAGTGCAGTTCCTGGAATTAGCTCTATCTCAAACACGATCTCTCAGTCTGGTGGAATCCCTGGGAGATCTTCAGGAAATACGTCAGCAAACTTGCACACAACCAGTACATCAGAAGGTTGTTGGCCCGTCTCTTTATCCATATCCACTATGTTTGCCAGAAAACCAATGTATCCGTCACTCAACATTTTTCTCACCTTCATCGCAGAAATCATGGGACACTTCTTTTCTCTTGACGTACTCTTGATTTTGAATGGTTCTTCTCCTGCTAGGGTGAAGACCACTTTTTTGTGCTTGCAATTGATAACGACTACACATCTGGTTAATAAATCCATCCAAAATATGACGTCGTATTCATATAGGTCCAAGACTAACAGATCCACTGTCAACTCACAACCTTCAACCCAAATCGGTACGACTCTAACCCATGTTCGCAGCAACATATCCTCTCTCGAATGCAAGGATACCCCACAAATAACAAGCATAGGTTCAGGCATTCTGTTTATTTTTTTCACAAAGGATGCATATACAAAAGAATGTGATGCACCAATATCCATTAATGCATATGCAGAGGTTTGGGTGATAGAAATCTGACCTTGCAGCATATCAGATGGTCCAGCTTCTGTCACTCTGTGTAAGTCCATAAACTCGAGGCGGAGCTCCAATTTGTTTCTACTGGTCATTTTCATTGCCCTTGGCTGGCATTTGGCACTCTTTTTCAAAGAGCTCTGGATTTCCACAGTTAAAATATACCCCACACTCGCCCCGATGGTGTCGGTTACACTTGTTGCACAGTGGCCATTATTCAAACTCATGTCTTGGCTATTTTTTTGGACTAGCTATCGCCTGATTGGGAGGTCCCCATTTTCTTTTGTTATTTCCCCCAAAAATCAGCCTTGTGTCTCTTGGATTGCTTATTCCCCCCGAGTTCTGGCCGGACCTCAGGTTGAACTTTCCCCTTAGGCCATTTCAATTGGCCTGAAATTGTCTGGGGTTGTTGGGAGTGTACCTCCTGTCTTCGTTCTTCTATGGTTCTGGCTTGTCTGACACGGCCCAAGACTCTTGGTGAAGAGCCCATTCCACAGCTTTGGCATACGTCTCCGGGCCAGTTCTACCAGTGTCTACACACATGGCAATGTCTCTGCATAGGCCCTTCATAATAATGTTCACCTGGTTCTTTGCGAACCTAGACAACTGGTCAAATTTTTTAACGTAGTCCTGCATGCTCGATGCTTTCTGCTTCAAATTAGTGAACTCATTCACTTTGTGCTCGTTCACTGCCTTTACTAAAGTACTTGCCATTATACAAGGTCAAGAACTCTATCCATTCTATATCGGCAACATTATGCCCTTTCTTGGCTACGTCCCACCAGATTCGGGCATCTTTTCTCAACATATAGGTCGCACAAACTACCTTCTCTCTCTTGATAGTTCCAATGAAGTCGAAGATCCTTTCCAAAATATTGATCCATTCCTCTTCAATTGATGGGTCACTACTCCCCTCGGATATACGTGGATTCTGTTTTCCGAACCTTTCTGATATAGGTTTCGCTCGGGTATCTCTTGGTGCTTCTACTGGTAGTACGGATTGCTCAATGACAACCTGTCGGTCAAGGTTCTATTCTCCATTGTTTTCAGGTGGTATTTCATTGTTCTGAGAAATATTGGGTGGCATGGGGAGTTGTCCCAAAAAGGGTGTTAAACCTTTCATCTTGGAGGGCATCAAAGTCCTCCTGTCTATTTTGCCTTCTTTCAATTTGGGCGCATCTCTGCTATCCTTTTGAAAATTATTCATTTGCTCGACTATCTCGCGAACTTTAGCAGCTTGTTTTGGAGCTTTAGCGGGATGCGCGTTCTGAGCTAAGCTCTTGTCCTTGCCATTTTTGTTTTATTTAAAATAAAAAAGCTCCTAAGCGCATAGGGATGAAAAGTTAATACCAACGCATATTACCTTTTCCCTTTCTATAGCCGCCACAAAGTCAAAGATCCTCTATCTGAGTTGCCAGATTTTGTTCCAACTGTACTCTTTGTCCTTGGTCTCGAACCCTTCCTCTGCCTTGACCATGACCTACATCTTGGTCAACGATCGCTCTCTCAGCTGGGTCTGTTGATGAACAGCTCGACCTCCTTGGCTCAAGTGTTAGGCACCATCGCAAGTCTTTATACCACAATGTATGTTAGGGAAGAATACTAACCTAGCAATAAATGAGCATACCAATTTTGCTCATAAATAAGAAAGAAGAACCATAATGATTCAACTCAACGAAGGTAGTAATAATATTCAAGGATATAATCTAGCAATACAAAATGGTCATGAAAGATCATGCCATAGAATTTTAGTTAGCGGGATGATAAATCCAAAAAGAGAACCCTAACTACACGTCGGGTTTCTACATCTGCCTACTACAACTACACCAAAGTCCTACAACCTAGTAGGTTTGCAAGGTCTTCACAAAAAGTATCAACAAGACTCTCACAGCATAACCTAATCTAGGCTATCCATCAAGATATCTAGCTTTATGTCCTTATCCTTGTCCGGCTTCTCGGATCCTCCTCTGCCTCGAGGTATGCTATCAATGATGGAGATAGGTCAATCAATGGCCCATACGCTAGCTCGATCTGCATACGAAAGTCATTCCACGTGTCGCGATCCAGCCGCCAATGTCTATGATGTAACCATATCTGTGTCGAGCCTCTCAGACAAGTATTGGCATATCGCACTCTCCGTCGCTCGTGTATGTTGACCCTATCAAGAACTTCTCTCATGTAATGAGTCAATTTCCAAATGACACACTGATATTGTTGATTGTACTCGAAGTGTCACGGATTCACATCGTTAAAGATTCTATAGTAATCGATCCTAAGCTTAGAGATCATGGGTAGGTTTCCTATCACATGGTCACCTATCTCAGGTACATTGACCATAACCTACAATTTATAGAATTGAGGAAAATAAAAGAAAGCAAAGGAAACATATAAGAAAAGACAGTACTTGCGAAATGTACATATGGGTTGTCTACAGAACCGGCTCAACTCGAGCTTTGATACCAACTGTAACGACCAAGATTTTTAAGACTTAATAATGAGGAAATTTAAATGTTTTCATTTCACCAAATGTCTCAAAAACCCGTATATAAATAAAAAAACTTTTTAAAAGTCATATGGCCAAACTTAACATTTAATACAAACATATTTTATAAAAAGTAGAGTCAGCCCATTTTATGAAAATAACACAACATTTCCAAAAATAAAACGGCTTCCCAAAAGGTCGGTCCACATGTACATTCGCAAGGTAGACTCCATCACTCACTACTCTGCCTTGCCCTTGTTCTTACCTACAACAAGAATCAACTAGGTAAGCGAAAACGCTTAGTAAGTTCAACTTTAAAACAAAAGCATGCAAAGAATTAGGGTTCCGGATCCATCCAAACTCTACACTATCAATTTCAATAACACACAAGTGTCCTGGAAAACTTATGGTCATTCCTGATAACCAATGACAAATTATTTCATATAAACAGATAAATCCCTACACTCAGAAAAATCCTAGAGAAAGCAAATATAATATATCACAACTATTTCATATAAACATGTAAATCCCTGCAGTCAGAAAATCCCAGAGCAAGTAGATATAATATATCACAATATAAATCGAGACCAATGCTCGACAACTTCCAACAATTCGGGCGTAACACGCCCTCCAGCATAAATGCTAATTGGTAAGATAGAACCGAGTCTCAACACTAAGATCTAGCCAATAAATATCCTCGTGAAGGGTATCTATCGAGTTACCTAGGGCATTGCTACTTATCCAAGAGTAAATCCCTCATAAGGGTAACCATCAAGTTACTTAGGGCATCACTACTTATACAAGAGTGTAATTGAAGTTACACGGTTTGATAAAGACTTCTATGTTAATCAGGGGTGCTGGTGAGAAGTTGCCCCTAGGGTGTTTAACCTCACTCAAACTTGGGATCCCCTAGTATCTCTAGGCACTCTCACTGAATGGCCAATATTCACGGCTACTATTTGGGAATAACTTATCAGAGCAATTGCTTGGGTTCTAACTGTTCACTGATTAAGCAAGCATGAGGGCCCCTAGGTTCCATTCATTTTTGGCGCCCCTAGATTTAAACCAGGAATCCTCACCTCTTGGCCACTCGTCGCGGTAATGAACCAGACAAAAACAAAATCAAGCAGTGTGACGGGGATCAGTCGTTTAGAATACAATAAACGTTTCATGTTTCAAACTTTATGAATCAACTGGTCAACTAGACTAACGTCTCTAAGCAAACTTTCTACGACAGTGTATATATGTGCATGTGTCTCTATACTAACATACAATACAATAGTCGTTTCATGTTGCAGCCACACAATAGAAGTTGACTTACATTGAGTCCTTTGCTCTCAGCAAGATTTCACCCTCGAATGTATAATCCAGTTATGCTTAGCCAATACTGTAATTATCCATACAGTATACCCGGATTAATTATGGCACTTCATAATTCATTATTATTATTTTGGGAAGTTTGGTTATTTTAAAAATCATTTGTAAGAATTAAAGATCCTTATTTGGTTTTAAGCCCATTAAGGAAATTCATACAAAAATATTTGAGACTAAACCCTAAGTCTCGGGGAGACCTACCCTATGGTCTCGATACCTAGGCTCGGGTATGACAATAGTATTTTCCCACAATCTGCTAAAAATGTTATTCTTTAAAAATTCTGCTATTAACCCATACTTCAACAGTCGGTAAAATATATAAAACATTTAAGCCGGTATTATTTCCCGAAAATACTAATTAAATTCCTTAATTCTTTTTCAAGAAAATAAAATCTTAATTTTCCTTTTATTTTTCTTAAGGTATTAATCTCTAAAAATCGTTTTAAGAACATTGCCTAATTTATCTTAATTAGGAACACTGTTAAAAATTTCACATACTGACTAGTTAATTTTTCCAAAGTCAATTAATCAAGTATAATTACTAGAAAAAAAAAATTACTTAATTATTTTCTCAAAATATAGGGTTTTAAACCCTCTTTTAATTTATTAACTTATTAATAAATTAAATCTTTTATTTTTTTAGAAAGAATAAAAATTCTTTTATAAAAATAATTCTCAGTAAACTCAAAGTGGTATTTTAGGTCAAAATATGTTTTCAAGACTTACCAAATTTTTATCTTGCAATAAGCACAATTGTACTTTTTACCTTATGTTCCAAATCCTATTTTTACACTAAGTGTGAAAAGTGTGAAACCTCATTTTTCACATTTTTAACTACATACTTTGTTAGGTCATAGCATAAAATTTTGTTACCCAATTGTTACCAAAATTTCCCACTTCCATTTTTGGTATGCCATTTAGGTCTTTGTAAAGGCTTAGGTCAAAAGGATCATTTTTTATTGGAGAAAATATTTTTCAAACAATGAGGTAAAAATGACATTATTTTCAAATTCATAATTTTTTCAACTTTGGCACTTAATAACTTTCAAATCGTTTAGTATTTTGTTACCAAATATTACAGTGGAATACTAGGTTATACCAAGATTATGTCCCCCAAAGTTTAGAAAAAACTGGGTTCATTTGCCCTATACAATGACTGTCCAAACTTGGTCCCAAAATTAAGAATACGAAAAAATAGATTTTTACCTAAACATTGAAATAGCATAACTCACTCATTTTTAAACATTTTTTAGTGTTTCAACAGCTCAATTTTATGTACTCAATCTCAACAACATCACAGTACATTTAAATTTTATAAAATCAATATATAGTGGATGCTTGACCCCTTGGAAGTCACAGCTCAAAACTTGTATTTTATTTTAGGGTTCTCACCTAAACCCTTAGGTATTTTGGTCCCTATTTTCAAAAATCCACACACAACCATCATCAAAATTATAGATCAACTACCATAGACTTATTACATCACCAATAAGGAACTTTAAGCATTAAATATACAAATTAGTGCTTAAAATAAAAACCATACAATAACAACCATAAAAAGTAAACTTTTTACCTCTTGTTGTTCTTGCTCTAGGTTTTCATGTTCCTACTAGCTTTGAGTCCTTCAAAACTCTTTCAATACCTTAACCAACTCCCCCCAACAACATAGATAGTTTGCTATTGAAAGATCTATTGTTAAATACTTTTGAAAGTCAAGTTTTCTAAAACTTTACCTTACGGAAACCCTTCTTAGACCAAAGCTTAATGCTTCCAAGCCTTCTTAGTGTTCTTGAGGTTGAAGATGGAGAGAAAAATTGAGAGAGAGTTTTAAAAAAAATATGAGAGTAAAAGTGAGAGAGAGAGTGGTCAGTTTTGAGGGGTTGGAAGGGTTTAGAGTTCTCTAAAATATCCTAAAAACACTTGAGTGTTTTACTATCCACTTGCCTATTTACCCTAATATTTAAAAATGGGATTAAAGTTAATTAATTTGGTCTACCCAATATTTTTTCCTCGCATGGCCGGCCACCCATTATTTATATATGTGATTATATATATATAAATGTTAATAAATATTTCCTAAGAAGAAAAATCAAATTTGACTTCCTATAAAAATTTTCACTCTAATTAAGTTTTAAAAACAAAACTTAACACGCAATGATTAAATTAAATGTCTCTCACATTTAATTTAATTAATCACACAATAAATTTTAACCTAAGGTCCACTCATGGAATAAAATTCCCCAATTCGGTAAAATTAAGCATTTAACACAAAATGCCCTAAAATTTCCATTTTCCCTTAGGTTTATTATTTTTGACTAAATTTTAATTTTTATGAATGTATTTTATGCCCAAGATATATTTGCCATAGTTTTTCATTTTATTTTCTGAGATTTTTACCCGATCAGGGTTTTTGGGTCGATCCAAGACCGAAAGTCTTATCTTGACATTTAGACACAAAATTCATAATTTGTCTTGCAATAACTCATGGAAAAAATTCCAAACAAATATAATATTATTTAAAATAATATTCTTAACTTGGGGAAAAATCCCGACTTGAGACGTTTCAAGGTACCCAAAACACAGGACGTTACAATCATCATTAGGACGCCTTTGCTTAATGTATTTTGTTCTTTGTAATGATTATTTATTAAAGCCATTTCATTTTTTTTAATTTTAATAATAAAGGGTTGCTATGTATTTTAAACGTGGTACCAGTTTTTTCATTCTATTATTGTAATTTAGCATGAGTTGATTATGTAAAAGCGATCTAAAATATTTATAATTTCGGATAGCTTAGGGGGAATATAACCGTCAAACAGTCTTTGAAACATTCAACAAATTTATGTTAACATTTTTGCTACATAGAATTTGGAAAATTGATTACTCTACGGCTTCTTAAAGCTCGAGTTTTTAAAGAAAATCTGAATACGAACTAAGTTAAGAAAATTCAAAGCATAACAAGGAAAATACTAGAATTTAACTAGGTACAAAAATCTTGGAACTAAACTAGGTCCAAGCCTTATACCTAATAGGTGTACGCGATTAGGTGATTAAACTCCTAGAATTAACCAGGTCATCATCCAAAAATTAACTAGGCGAGCCATCATGCAAAAATAACCTTGTTTTAAAGCCCAAATACAATTGTCTCGACCTAAAAGGCCCAAATATAAAGGGCATAAAGCGCACAAAAAATAAAAAATAAATAAAAGAGGGCCGACATCATCTCTGACCACTAGTAACTTGCTCTCAAGATGACACCTCTTCTTCCTCGCCTTCAGCTGTAGCTCCTAAAGTCTCCACTGTCTTCGCATGCACTTTTGATAATTGGTTTGTGAACATGGCAAGGTAGTACCCTCAAATTTTTGCGTCCAGGAATGAGAAATACCCTTCCTGGTTGTACGCCCAGCACTGATAGAATATTTCTTCCATAAAGCTCTCCACTTCTCCAGCATCCTCCTTGGCCTTGGCTTCAACCTCCGCAAGATTCTGCTTGACACTATCGTGCTCTGCAAGCTCTACTTAAGATAGTCGACCTCGAGTTCATTTTTAAATTTTCTCGTTTTAAAATTAAGTTGTGTATCATAGCATATTACAATGGCACCGAGAATGGCAACATGGGCTACAGCTAGCATAGAAAGGGGAAGGGGAAGAAGAGCAGCTAACGCCCTTGTTGACATTCCTAATGCAGCTGATGCCTCTGATGTTGCTAATGCCCCTAGAAATCCAGCGGAACCAATATTTGAGGATCCTCATGTAGAGATAGCTAGGCTACGGGAAAAACTAAGGTTGAGAGATGAGGAAATAAATCGAGCTGGAAGAGGGAACCTCCAGTACATGCACCGCCACAACAAGTGGCTATTGGACAACCGATGTACCAGGGAAGGCACTTGGTAGGATGCTTTATACCAGAATTTGAACCAGTATACTAGTGATTTAGGAAGCGGCATCCACCCAATTTCGAAGGGAATGCCAACCCTATTAAAGCAACAGGATGGTAGAGTCTATTTTGGAGCACATGTGGCTGAATGTCGACGACAGGGTGTCCTGCGCGTCACATTTTCTAAAGAAAGATGTGCGAATTTGGTGGGACATTGTAATGCAAACTAGGGACGTGACCGCCATGACCTGGGTCAAATTCGCACAAGTTTTCAAAAAGACATACTACAACGCCACAATTCTAAAAGCGAAGGTGGATGAGTTCGTAGCTTTAACTCAGAGAAAATCCATAGTGACAGGATATGCACTGAAATTTGATCGATTGGCAAAGTTTGCAAAGGAAATGGTGCCTCTAGAGACCCTAAGAATTCAACGATTCATGAGAGGGTTGAAACCAAATATTTCTAGAGATTTCAAATTAGCCACTATTGTAGTTACAACGTATACATAGACATTAGAATGGGCACTCGAGACATAACACATGGAGGAATGAATTTGGAAGGAAAGCGCTGCTAAAAAAGAGGCCAAAAAAGAAGTAGAAAGCTCAGGACAACTAGAGCCATGAATGGGATAATAAACAGAAAGGGGTAACGAGCGGTAGTCAAAACCCCAATAAAGAAGCAACGAATTGTCAAAAGGGCAACCGTAAACATCACGGAGAATGTCAAGCTATCATACGAGCTTGCTTCAATTACGGACATGTGGGTCATATAAAAAGAAATGTTCCCCAAATGCAAGTTGAAAAGGATGGGCAACAGAAGAATGGCAATTTGGTACCAAATTAGGTGTTTCGCACTAACTCAAGGTGAAGTAATGGCCAGCAATACTGTGGTAACGAGTGAGATTTCTATTGTTGGTACCCCATGTAGAGTTTTATTTGATTCAGGAGCTACGCATTTGATTATTTCTTTGAAAATGGTCGCTAGACTAGGAGTACCATGTAAAACTCTTAGTAAAAATTTTGTTACCGCATTAACGTCGAGAGAGGTGATATTATTGACCAAGTGGTTACGATCAGTTCCAATAATGATTGAGGTTAAGGAATGCCCAGGGGACTTAGTGGTCTAGTTACCAAAGTATGACGCAACCATCGACTACAAAAGGAAAATGATGGTATTCAGATCGCAAGAGGGTTTGCAACTCATCTTCATAAGAGAGGCATCGATACTTCAAAAACCCATAATCTCGGCACTAAAGGCTCGAAGGATGTTGACGCAATGATGTCAAGCATTTTTGGCAAATGTAATTGACACCACCAAGGATTCTGAGTTAAGGCCAGTGGATTCTCGAATCGTGTGTGAGTTCTCAGAAGAATTTCCAGCATATTTACCTGACTTACCGCCAAATATAGAAATTGAGTTTGCGATTAAGCTTACACCAGAGAAGGAACCCATTTCTAAAGCACCCTACCAGATGGCACCAACAGAGCTAAAAACACTAATACAAGAGCTATTAGATAAAGTAATCATAAGGCCTAATTACTCTCCCTGGGGCGTGCCGGTACTTTTTGGGAAGGAGAAAGATGGGAGCATGCGAATGTGCATAGACTACAGAGAGCACAAGAAAGTGACCATTAAGAAAAAGTACCCTCTACCACAAATTGATGACATATTTGATCAATCACAAGGAGCTCTAGTGTTCTCAAATATTGTACTACGGTTAGGGTATCATCAGTTGAATGTTATGGAAGATGACATTCCTAAGACTGCATTTAGGACTTAGTACGGGCACTATAAATTTTTAGTGATGTCGTTTGGAGTCACTAACGCCCCAGCAAACTTCATGGATTTGATAAATCGAGTATTCAAGGACATTTTGGACAAATTTATCATGGTGTTCATTGACAAAATTCTCATATACTCAAAATCTAAAACATAGCATGAAGAGCATCTACGATTGACACTAAGAAGAATACAAGAGCACCAATTATTTGCTAAGTTCAAGAAATGTGAATTTTGGTTGGAGAAAGTAGCCTTCTTGGACCATATCTTGTCAAAGGATGGAGTTTCAGTGGATCAAGCTAAGATTGAGGATGTGAGAGATTGGCCTCAACCTTAGAACGCGTCTGAGGCTAGAAGTTTCTTGGGATTGGCAGGAAACTACATAAGATTTTTTGAAGGATTTTCTAAGATTGTAACACCCTTGACGAACTTGACACAAAAGCAACAAAAGTTTGTTTCGACTGAACAATGCGAAGAAAGTTTTTAAAGCCAAAAGGAAAGATTGGTATCTACTCCAGTTTTATGTGTGCAAATAGAAGGATAATTTTTGGTATATTGCAATGCATCTAAGATAAAATGGTGGCCTACGCCTCGAGACAACTGAAGGAGTATGAGCGAGGGTACCCTACTCATGACTTGGAGTTGGTGGCCGTAGTTTTCGCTCTTAATATTTGGAGGCACCATCTTTATGGATTTAAGTGCAAAATATACACAACCCATGTGATTTTGAGGTATTTCTTCACTCAGATGGAGTTAAACATAAGGCAATGAAAGTGGTTGGAGCTGGTAAAAGAATATGATTGCGAGATATTATACCACCCAGGAAAGCCAATATGATGGAAAATGCATTGAGTTTGCATAGTTATTGGAGAGCCTTTGTACTTAGTGGGATAGAGAAGCCACTATAAACGGAGATTGTTAGGGTGGGGGTCGAGCTAATGACTGGGAGTATGTCAAGCCACACCCTACAATCGACCTAATTGGAGCACATCAAAGACAAACAGAAAGGTGATGAGGCGCTAGTAAATCAAGAAGGGCTGATTCAAAAGGATGGCGACAATAATTTCACTATGTCTAGTGGGGGATTTATGTGTTACAAGGACAAGATATGTGTGCCCGATGACAAGGAGATTAAGGACAGTATCATGAAAGAGGCACACACCACACCATATTCCCTACATCCTTGGTCAAAAAAGATGTATAACGACCTAAAGATGCCATATTGTGGCCGATAATGAAGAAGGACGTAGTTGAATATGTTCTTAAATGCATGAATTTTCAACAAGTTAAGGTCGACCATCAGAAACCAGCTGGGTGGCTACCTCCTATTAGTATCCCAGAATAAAAATTGTAAGACGTTGGCATGGACTTCGTGGTAGGATTGCCAAGGACCTCAAAGCAGCGCAACTCAACTTGAATGACTATTGATCGACTCACTAAGTCGACACATTTTCATCTAGTTAAGACCATTAATACTGCGAATTAGTATGCAAAGTTGTATGTAAAGGAAATCGTGTGACTTCACAGAGTACCAAAGTCCATCATATCAGATAGAGATTCAACATTTTCTTCTAATTTTTGGAAGACTCTACAAAGGGCCATGGGTACTAGGCTGAAATTTAGTGCCGCATGTCATCCTCAAACTGATGGCCAATTTGACAAGACAACTTAGATCATGGAAGACATGCTAAGATCATGTGTGCTTGGCTTTTGAAATTCGTGGAGTCACTATTTACCGTTGATTGGGTTTTCTTATAATAATAGTTACCAGTCAACTATTGGGATGGCGCCCTATGAAATTCTTTATGGATGGAAGTGCAGGTCACCTCTTCATTGGGACGAAGTAGGTGAGAAGCAGATACTAGGTCCCGAAGCAATTAGAGAAGCCAACAAAGCGGTAGAGAAATTTAGAAAGAGGATGATAATTGCCCAGAGTAGACAAAAGAATTATGCAGAACCAAAAACGTCAGGAAGTTGAATTCGTAGTAGGTGACCTTGTGTTTCTAAAGGTATAACCTATAAACTGTGTAATGCGTTTTGGGAAAAGGGGTAAGCTAAGCTCGAGATACATAGGTCTATTGGAGATATTGGACAAGGTTGGGAAAGTTGCCTATCACTTAGCTTTACCACTAGCTGTGGCAGATACGCACAAGATTGTTCACATTTCTATGTTGCGAAAATACGTGTCAGACCCATCCCACGTGTTGAGTTACGAGCCATTAAAGTTAAGTCAAGAGCTCGACTATGACAAGCAGCTGCTGTAAATCATAGAATAGGGAATCTAGGAATTGAGATTCAAGAAGATTGTACTAGTTAAGGTCTCATGGAAGAAGTGTTCGGCAAGGGAAACAACCTTGGACTTGGAGGATGACATGAGAAAACAGTATCCTGAGCTTTTTGGTGAGGCAAATTTCAAGGAAGAAATTCCTTTCATAGAGGGTAGATCATAATATTCAGACACACAATTTTAGTTTAATTATTTATTGTTATAACTATTTTATTTGGTTATTCTCTTATTACTATTTTATTTACTTATTTTAATTTAAATAACTTATTTGGTTATTCTTTTATTATTGTCTTGTTATTATATACTGTCTTATTTACTATATTGGTTATCCTTTTATTTCATTTACTTATTTATTCTTTGAATTAACTATATGTGATAATGTGTGCACATGTGTGTGTGTGTGTGACTAAGCCTACCATGGGTGTGTGGTGTGAAAGGATCAAGAGGTGGTTGCATCAATTTGTTTGATAATCAATGAGAAGAAAGGATGGCAATCTTGGTGATTATTATTGAAATTAAAGAGATTATGATTTGATTGAGAATTATTCTAGTTGACATTGAGCTTAATATGGTAACTCAATGTACCTTACTAAGCTAATGTCAAAATTTACTAAGGGATTGCTAATCATTAAGTGTGATTGATATCAAGAAAATGAAGAATGGTCAAAGAGTGATTGTTCTTTCCATTTGTGGATGATTTTCAAAATTAAGAGGACAAGTGAGAGGATTTTAGGGAATCATGGTGAGTTAATATGGAATCATGAACTTGGTACTAGGAATAGGCTAGGTTAGTAAATTTTTATGATAGAAATAAGAATGGAATCAAATGTATGAATTGAAATTTGAAATTAAGATCAATTATCACTTAGAGGGTGATGGAGAGGGATTTAAGTTATTAATATTTAATTGGAATTAGGAACTAGTTAGGTTATTTGATGGAAGATTTGCATCAATCAATATTTATTTTGAGGGATTTGATGAGAGTGTAGATGGTTGGCCTTGGAGCCTATAAATCGAGAGGTGAATCTCTAATTTTCACATAACGGAAGAGAGAAAGAAAGAGAGGTGGGCGAGTGGAGAAGAGAGAAAGGAAGATAGGTGAGCGAGAGAGAAAGAAAGAGAAGAGGGAGTGGGAATCGAAAGTTGGAGCTAAAAGAACCAGGGCTCAGGTTTGGACGTACTTTACCTTTCTGTACAAATAGAATAACCCATTTGTTTAGAATGGTAAAGGGGACCTCTATAATAAATTATCATAGAAATAAATAGAAAAATGAAAATTAGTTTAAGGTAAAATGATGCGTTTATTGTTTAATCTTTAAGTTCATTCTCTTCTTGTTCTTTTGATAGTTATTGGAGAGACATGGTTCTTATGGCTAGGGTTCGAAATTTCTAAGGTGGTGACGCTTCATAGTGGCTTGGAGTACACATCAACTTAAGGTAATTTTGGTTATTTTAAGGTTGTTTAGTGGTGGTATTAGGTTAAGTTTGATTTATGGGAATGATATACTATTTATTTATGGAATAAAGCTATGTGTTGCATAGCTCATGCAAAGAGGTTTTGGGCGTGTAACATAGTTAATTAAGCATGATATTGTCTAAATAAGGATATTGTTATTTTATGGATAGCCTTTGATCGTTAAACGGGATTACTTTCTTCTTTTTGAAAGACTCCACACACGTGCCAAGGTAATGAGGTTAAACATGTTTTGCTTGATTGCTAGTTTTTATGGAATGCATGTTGTATGCTAAATGTTACATGGCAAGTACTTGGGAAGGTAAAAGGTTGACAAAGGTAGGCACAATTTTGACCATAGTGCTCACAGAGAGGACCACAGTGCTTCCTCGTAGTATCTCTCCCATTTACATGCGTAATGCACGCATAGGTTTTCTATAGATGATTCTATGTCTTGTTATGATATGAGATTATGGTGTGCTTGTAAGGTTTGCTTATATATTGATTGTTTTGTTTGATTCTCCTTACTAGCTTTAGCTCACCTTCTTTTTCCTTTCCATAGACAAGAATTGATTATGTGATGGCATGGACGACGATGATCCTAGAACACCGTAGCAAATCTCAGTTTTGAGAAATAAATCTTATGATATTTTTGTTGGGATATATTTTATTAAATTGCATGTTTTAGCATTATTCTTGGAAACTCGGATTCGAATTATTTGAAAAGTTTGATTTTATTCAACATTCAAATTTTTATTCAAAGAATATGTCCTAATTAAAATATGGGTGTTACATTTATGCTCTTTTCTATTTTCTAAAAAGATGAAATGATAACAATATTAGAATTTGAAAAATCAGAATTGATTTAAACAATTCTTTGTTGCTGTAGAAATTCACCCATCCAGAAGGATTAACATCTTTGTAAGGTTTTATCTTCTCCCTCTCATTGTCCACCATTCCCCCTACCTCAACCCAGTCTTGGGCTTCATGTAATAGTGTCAGTCAAACAAATGCTTCATCATGAATTTTTCCATTTTTTCTGAAATGATGAGATCGTCAAATGGATAAATAAATTTCTCCTACAATAAAAGTTTAAAAATTGATAAAAATTATATTAATATCTCATTAGTATTTAAAATTTAGTAGGATACATACCAATAATCTTTACGGAATGACCTGGATATCACTCGAAACCACATCTTTCCAACTCGTGACTTTCGTGGATATTGCTTCTCGCACATGCCGCACCATAGAGTTATTGAACCACTTAATGTAAGTTGTTGACTATGAGAACTCGTCAACTAGGTTTAGTCGGAAAAAATTGCATAGTAAAGATTGTCAATAAGAAAGCCATAGAAATTTAAGTAATAACTCAAGAACAATGGTAGAACAACAATGGAGAAATCAATATTTCATTCACTCTCGAGCACTTGCTACAGTAAATTTTCCAACCCCCTCCCATGTGGGAGAGGGGTTCTTTTTATAGTAGGCTCTGATGGCCTTGGATACATGGTGGTCCAGGAAACCAAGTGGTACATAAGTACTCTGTTAGGAGAGTGGTTTCAGATGTTGAGGTCTTGCATCCAGTACAGGGGCAAGCGTCAGGAGGATGTCTCCATTACTTGTCCGTACTCATGTTAGAGGAGTGGTGACAGACATAGTGGCGCAGGTGGTAGTGGTGTCGACTCTGACTCCTGGCCGTAGACGTATGGGCCACAACTCTTATCCCAGCACTCCCACTACCCCACTGGTATGGGTGTCCGTACTAACCATACAGGGTCTTAGCGGCCGTACCTAGTACTAGATCGTACAAGTATGTTCCACTCTACTCGTACCAAAGCCTTTAAGCATTGGGGTCTCAACGTATAGGAAATGGGACACTTGGTGCATGTAATGGTCGTGGAATGAGGTGGGGCTCTCGGGTCCTTGGCACGAGATTCCTGAAGCACCCCGAGGCCACCCACATACATAGGTGATAGGCACGTGGCCTCGCCAGATGTCTAAGTGTGCGAGGCAAGATGCCTCCCTCTCGAGCCCCTTGGTGGCGCGGCTCTCCTGATGCGAGGCCTCTCTAGCGTGGCCCCTTGATGGTGCGGCTCCCATGCCGCTCACGAGCCTCCTTCGCGTGGCCTCATTCACGTGGCCACCTGATGGCATGGCTCCTATGCCGCTCGCAAGCCTCCTTCGCGAGGCCTCCCTCGCATGGCCACCTGATGGCGTGGCTCCCAAGGGCACGTGCCTCACACAGCATGGAACGCTCGGGGCGCGAGGCCGAGGATGCTCGGGCGAGGCCGTGCGCGCTCGGACGCGAGGCCACGGGCGCTGGGGCGCGAGGCCGAGGATGCTTCAGGCGAGGCCGCGCGCGCTCGGATGCGAGGCCATGGGCGCTGGGGCGCGAGGCTGGGCACGCGAGGCCATCTCGCGGGGCATGGTGCTAAGCATTCGAGGCCAGCCAAAGAGACATGCCCCTGGGCACACGAGGCTCCCTTATGTGTCACGCACCTAAGCACGGGAGGTCATCTCGCAGGGCACAGTCCTACACATGTGAGGCCGTTGCGAGAGGGTGGTGGCCCAAGCGTCTCGTGGCTCAAGCATGCATTTAGGCCTGTAAGGGACCTTAACACACGTCTTGGTTCTTTTATGGGCGTGGAATATTGAGCGTCCACATAAGTCTTTACAACTTTTCCAATATTCGGATCAAAATCGACCAACAGATGGGTAAGTGTATTCTTCTCTAGCTTTTTCTAAATTTTGGTGCTATAGCAAGCTCCTTGTCCCCTCTTGCAACACCCACTTTCATCTCTCGATGTTTCCATACTACATATTAAATTTTTTGTTACATATTATATAAAATACATTTTTTATTCATCCATAAATTAATTAATAAAACATAATAACATGGTATAAGAATAATAAGTAATGCACTTCATTAGTGTGTGTGCGCCCTAAACTGCATTTTCACTCCATTTGTAGAAGGGTAAGAACCTATCCCATTCAGGGAGAGGCAAATTTAAGATTCCTTACTGACTCACCCTCCCTTAAAGGTTTTAAAGCTTTTAGTGAGTAAAAAAGAAAAAAACTATAGTAATAATTTCATGATTGTCACTCTAATTATCACTATGTGATAATAATATCCTATCTCTAACAAAAATAAAATTTTATAATTACCAAAGAAATTATTTGTTAATTATGATGTATTATGAATAAATTATGATTTTTTTATGAGCAAATTATTATGTGTGAAATGTAAATTATGTAATTTTTCAATATATACTTAACTAATTAATTAATGATAAAATTATATATTTTTATAAGTTAAGTGAACATTTTATTATCTTTGTTTTTTATTTCTTACTAATTAAATTTTTATTTATTTATACAGTTTTTTAATAATTATTTAGTCCACTCTTTAAAATTTATAATTATTAATTAGTGATTAAATTAATTATTTGTATATATTAAGTGAAAATTATATTATGCTTATTTTTTATTCCTTAATAATTAAATTTTTATTTATTTATTCACTTAAATCATTTACCCTACACTTTAAAATTTATAATTTATTAATTAGTGATAAAATGAATTAATTACATATATTAAGTAAAAATTATATTATCTTTGTTTTCTATTTGTTACTTATTAAAACTTTATTTATTTATTTTCTTAATATATAATTATTTACCCCACTATTTAGTATTTATTTTGTGTTATAAAAATTTCAACAGCGTAACGACTTTTATTTGATCTATCTAAAAAATTAAAACTTGTAGACATCAGAACAACCAAAAACACAAAATATTCAAGAAAATTGTAACGACCCGGATTTTCAAGACTCGATAATGCGGAAATATAAAAGTTTTCATTTAACAAAATGCCTCAAAAACCCATAGAAAATAAAACTTTTTTAAAAGTCGTATGGCCATACTTAACATTTAGTTACAAACATGTTTTATAAAGAGTAGAGTGAGCCTTGTTTAGGAAAATTACACAACATTTCCAAAAATTAAACGACTTCCCAAAAGGTCGGTCCACATGTACATTTGCAAGGAAGACTCCAGCACTCACTGCTCTGCCCTGCCCTTACCTACAACATGAAACAACTAGGTAAGCGAAAACGCTTAGTAAGATCAACTTTCAAACAAAGCAGATAGAGAAAGAGGGATCCGGACCCATCCGGACCCTACACAATCAATTTCAAGAACGCTAAAGTGTCCTGGCAAACTTATGGTCATGCCTGATAACCAAGGATAAATTAATTCATAACTAGATAAAAATCCTGCACTACGAAAAATCCCAGAACAAGCAGATATATTATATAATTCGAGACCAACGCTCGACAATTTCCAACAATTCATGCGTAACGCGCCCTCCAACATAATTGCTAATCTGTAAAAGAGAACCGAGTCCCCACACTAAGATCTAGCCAATAAATATTCTCATCAAGGGTAACTATCGTGTTACCTAGGGCATCGCTACTTATTCAAGAGTGTAATCCAATTTACACAGTTTTACGGAGACTTCTATGTTAATCAGTGGTGCTGGTGAGCAGTTGCCCCTAGGGTGTTCAGCCTCACTCAATCTTGGCAACCCCTAGTATCTCTAGGCACTCTCACTGAATGGCCAATATTCACGGCTGCTATCCGGGAATAACTTATCAGAGTACTTGCTCGGATTCTAACCGTCCAATGATTAAGTAAGCATGAGGGCCCCTAGGTCCCATTTATCTTGGCGCCCCTAGGTTTAACCAGCTTATCCCCATCTCATGGCCACTCGTCGCGGTAATGAACCGCACATAAATAAAATCAAACAGTGTGACAGGGATCAACCGTCTAGGATATGACGGACTTCTACCGTTCATATTTTCTAAATCTGCACTCACTAGACTAATGTCTCTAAACAACTTTCTATGACAGCCTATATATATGCATGCATCCCTATACTAACATATGTTGACGGTAAGAACTCGTCAACGATTGATGGTTAGAAAACTTCAACCGCAATACTACAGGAAGCTTTAAATTAGATAGAAAGAACTCTAATCAACAGAAGAAAACTCAGGCAACAATGAAAACCAGAAACATATACTTCTTAAGTCTTTTTCATACATTCAGTTTTCCAACCCCTTAGCCTGAGGGGTTGGAGTCTATTTATAGGGGGGGTTCTATTGGCCCTGGATACAAACAAGTCCCAGGCCACAGGGACGTACATAGGTACTCTGATAATGTAGTGGCTCAGGGCGTAGTGGTGTCTACCCTGATGGTGTCAGAGTTGTGGCCTAGGACATAGTACTGTCGGCTTTGGCGTATGGTCGAGGGTGTCCAAGTGGCACCACTACTCTTCGTACAGGTCTGTATTGCCACTACTCCTCAGACGCAGATCATAGGGTCGTGCCTCTGTTCTTTCCATAACCGTACACCCCGTGTCAGCGCACGTGTTCCGTACTCAGTTGTCCTCATCAATTCCCGTTCAATGCTCCATGTTCGTTTGGCATATCAACAAAGTTCCTCCAACTGATCCCGTGCCTATATCAAGGAGGCTTCAACCTATGCATGTCCTGAGAAGTCAAGGTGCCAAGGGTTAGGGCCGGCTCATGCGGATCGCATAGACACGAGGCTAGCAGCAAGAGCGTCGTGGCGAGGCCACACCCTCGCATAGCGAGGGTACCTCGCGTAGCGAGGCTAGCCCTTTTCCCTCAGGTATGGGCATGGCTCGGGCGTCGCAACAAGGTAGCACCCTCGCATAGCGAGGCTGCCTCTCCTCCTTCCAGGTGCAGCGTCGCGAGGCTAGGAGCACAGATGCCACAACAAAGACCCCACCCTCGCATAGCGAGGCTGACATTCTTCCTCCGAGTGTAGGCGAGGCTTGATGCCTGATGGAACGGGGCGCACGCGGACGACTAGTTGGGGACCCTCGCATAGCGAGGGTGAAGTTCGGATGGGCAAGTGGCCGAGGGCCCTCGCCTAGTGAAGGTGTCTCGTAGTATAGAGCTTCACCCGTGAATAGAACTCTCAAGGAGAAATTTCCACATTTACAACATACAAGACAATAATCATTTCATGTTGCAGCCATACAATATAAGTTGACTTACTTGGAGTCCTTAGCGCTCAGTAGGTTTTCACCCTCCAACGTTCAGTCCAGTTACGCTTAGCCAATACTGTAGTTATCCATACAGTATACTCGGATTAATTATGGCACTCATAATTCATTATTATTATTTTGGGCAGTTTGGTCATTTTAATAAAAGTCATTTGCAAGGATTTATAATCCTTATTTGGTTTTAAACCTATTAAGGAAAGTCATACAAAATATTCGAGACTAAACCCTAAGTCTCGGGGAGACCTATCCTAATGTCTCGGTACCTAGGCTCGGGTATCACAATGGTATTTCCCCACAACCCGCTAAAAATCTTATTCTTTCAAGGTATCGCTATTAACCCGCACTTTCGACTAGTCGGTTAAAATATGTAAGCTTTTAGCTGGTATTATATCCAGAAAATACAAATAAATTCCTTAATTATTTTTAAAGAAAATAAACTCTTTAAATTTTCCTTTTAGTTTTCTTAAGGTTTTAATAACTAAACACCGATTTAAGAAAATTGTCTAATTTGTCTTAATTAGGAAAACCGTTATAAATTTCTCATCTTGACTAATTAATTTTCCAAAAGCAATTAATCAATTTTTACTTACTAGAAAAATAATTCATTTAATTATTTTATCAAAATATCGGGTTTTAAACCCTCTTTTAATTTATTAACTATTAATAAATTAAATCTCTTATATTTAGAAAGAATAAAAACTCTTTAATAAAAATAATTCATTTAAACTCAAAGGGGTAATTTTAGTGAAAATATGATTTCAAGACTTACCAATTTATATCTTGAAATAAGAAAAATTTTACTTTTTATCTTATGTTCCAAAATCTCATTTTTACACTAAGTGTGAAAAGCCTATTTTTCACATTTTTAACTACATACTTCGTTAGTTCATAACTTGAAATTTACTTACCCAATTGTTACCAAAATTTCCCAATTCCATTTTTGTTATGCCATTTAGGTCTTTGTAAAATCTTAGGTCAAAATGAGCATTTTTTATTGGTGAAATCATTTTCCAACAATGAGGTAAAAATGACCTTATTTTCAAGTCCTTATTTTTTTCAAACTTTGACAATTAATAACTTTCACACCGTTCAATATTTTCTTACCAAATTTTACAGTGGAATAACAGGTTATGCCAGAAATATGTCCACATAATTTTAGAAAAAACTGGGTTCATTTGCCCTATACAGTGGCTGTCCAAACTTGGTACCGAAAATAAGAATACGAAAAAAACAGTTTTTTACCTAAACTTTGAAATAGCATAACTTACTCATTTCTAAACATTTTTTAGTGTTTCAAAAGCTCAATTTTATGTACTCAATCTCAAAAACATCACAGTACAATTTAATTTTACAAAAACAATATACAGTGGCTGTTTGACCCCTTGGAAGTCACAGCTTAAAACATGTTTTGTTTTAGGGTATCCTACAAAACCCTTGGGGGTTTTGGTTCCCATTTTCAAAAATCAATACACATGCATCATAAAAATTATTAAACAACTACCATAACCTTATTACATCACCAACAAGAAACTTTAAGCATTAAATATACAAAATAATGCTTAAAACTAAAAACCCTACAACAAAATCATCAAAATTAATCTTTTTACCTCTTTGGTGCTCTTGCTTAAGGTTTGGACTTTCCTATTAGCTTTGGCTCCTTCAAAACCTTTCAAAAACCCTAACCAACTTCCCCCAAAAACATAGTTAATTAGCTATTTGAAACTCTATGCTTAAAACTTTACAAAAGCCTAGATTAGTGAAGCTTTACCTTAGGGAAAATACTTCCTAGACCAAAACTTAGCCTCCAAGTTTTCCTTGGTGTTCTTGAGGTTGAATACTGAGAGACAACTTGAGAGGGTCTTCAAAAATCAGATGAGAGTGATTGAGAGAGTGTGGGGGTCGGTTTTGGGGGTTAGAATAGTTTATACTATCTAATTTATCCTAAAAACACTCAAGTGTTTTACTCCCACTTGCCCACTTGACTTGACTTACTTAAAATGAGATTTTATCTTTATTAAGTTGGGTTCACACCACTCAAAAATAGCACATGGCCGGCCACCCTTTGCCATATATGTGATCGTTCATTTTTTTTTTTAAAGGTTAATAAATGTTTCATAAGAAGAAAACTCCAAATTGGCTTTTGACACCTTTTTTTTCACTCTTATTAAATTTTAATCACCAAACTTAACATTAATTAATTAAATTAAATGTCTCTCACATTTAATTTAATTAATCACATAATAAAATTTAACCTAAGGTCCATTCATAGAATAAAATTCCCCATTTCGGCAAAATTAGGCATTTAACACAAAATGCCTTAAAATTTCCATTTTCTTTTAGGTTTATTATTTTTTGACCAAACTTTAACTTTTATGAATGTATTTTATGCCCAAAATATAATTGCCATGATTTTTCATTTTATTTTCCGAGATTTTTACCCGATCAGGGTTTTTGTGTCGATCCAGGATCGAAAGTCTTATCTTGACTTTTAAAATCACAAAATTCATATTTTGGCTAGCAATAACTCATGGAATACTTACAAACAAAATATAATATTATTTACAATAATATTCTTATCCCGGGGGAAAAATCCCGACCCGAGTCGTTTAAAGGAACCCGAAAACGTAGGACGTTACAAAAATAATAATACAAATTCAAAAAATATTTAAATTTATCAATTACTTATAAATGAAAAACTTTATAATAATATTTTTCAAACACAAATCACATACCATATTATGTATAATAAAAAAACATACATTAATAATCTCATGGTCTAATAATTTTTTTTAATATCATAAAATATCATACAATTCACATTTCCACAATCCATAAATTAAAAATATCACATAATTAACTAAAAAATTGTATCCATTTTCAAAATTTATAATCAATAATCTATTTTAAAGAAATTGTTTCAAATATGATTTTTTATATTATATTTGAAAAAAATTAATAAACATGCAATTTAGATTATTTATCAAAATAAAAAAATAACCAAGCTTATTTTTCAGTAACAAAAAAATAAACAAAAAAACAATGCAATGTGGCTCAAAGAAAGGAGGCTCGACAAATCTAGTGGCTAGGAGGATAGATGCTTGGCAAGGTCTCGATAGGTGCTCAGCTATGTACAAAAAAAATCTAAGAAACATATAAAAAAGGAAGAATATAAATAATTAATACCTCAATAGGAGAGCTCGACATGGTGGCTCAGGAAAGAGGTGCTTGGAGGTGCTGGCGGGAGGACAGAGAGCATGAGCGAGAGCGAGGGTGCGTGAGAGAGAGAAAGTTGAGAGAATGGGAATGACAAAGAATGGAGAATGAGAATGAAAATGAAAATGAAAATGAGATATTTGAGAGAATGAGAGAGTTTCTCAGCTGCCTACATAGAGAATGAGAGGGAGAGTTGATAGAATGTGAGAAAATGAAATGGGGAAGAAAAAGAGACCAAGAACCTGGTTTGATATTGCTAAACTTTTGTTGGCGCATTTCGTTGCACTGGCAAATGTCAACCAAAAAACCCTAAATCAAAATGACATTGCTTGATTAAATGATACTTTTACTGACTTATTTTAGACTTTTCCAAGCACACCTAAATGTGCCAGAAAAAGTCTCCTCACCAGCCAATTTAATTACGTGAACTTATACCTTTCCCGGTGCTTTTATGATTATTCTTGGTACATTTTTCTATTTTTTCCCTACACACTTACATAATATGCCAACAAAAGTCAAGACATCAATATCAAAATAAACTATTCCTAATAAAACTAGATTAAAAGCACCGGGAAAAGGTCGTCGCCAAAATGGCGACGACAATCTCTCTGACATTTGCCAGCGCATTTCTTGAAAATCACCGACAAGAGTATCTTTTACGGGTGTACGTTCATTATACGCTGACAAAAGTTAACTTTTCAAGGTAAGTGTTGAAACATGATAAATCAATCTTTGAAAAAATATATAATTACGAGTTAATTGAGATTAAATAATTAATTTATTATTTGTTAAATTTTTAAATTGATAATAAATAATATAATAATTATTTTTGAATTAACTATATTTTCTTTATTTATTAAATGATACTACTTGTTTAAATAATTAATTATTAGGTTAATTAAATTAAATAGTAGATAATTGTAATTGGATTTGGATTATTATTTATTTATTCAAACATCTGATTTCAATAATAGTGTGAATAAATCCAATAGTTAAAAGATAATGTAGTATTTTTTAAATAAATATTAAAAAGAGATTGGAACACATGTCACGGTGGCGGCACATCTTCATCTATTTAGATTAATGTATGTATAATAGTGGATATAATATTGCAAATGGTTTAATTTTTTTTTAAAAATTAGCTGGACCTGATGAACACATTTCTGGTGTGCATTTTGGAAATTTGTTTCCAACAATTGGTATCAAAGTGGTCAATAAACTCTGCATACATTAATTTTTATATGGATATTTATGAATTCTTATTGTTGACACTACTTTTCAATCAATGAAATCTACAAAGAGAATTAGGTTTCCTAACAATAATTAAGAATATTTATATAGAACAAACACACAATTTTTACACAGTTTAGTGGTTAAAATCCACTCTGTCCAAGAGTCACTATTATTTGATTTTTGAGTTTTCAGTCTAAACCTATTTTTGTAGAGCATTGATACAATGCTTTTGGCCTGAAAAATGCAATGAATCATCCCTGTGTATTTATAGGGATTTCAAGCGTGTAGAGTGTTAATGCTCATAATCCCATCAAGAGGAAATGCAAGACCAACGTCCCGCGAGGCCCTCACGTGGACCACACCTCCTGTTCCGCGAGGCCATCCCGCGGAGCCCCGTCATCTTGCGAGGCCCTCACGTGGACCACACCTCCTGTTCCGCGAGGCCTTCCCGTGAGGCCGTCCCGCGGAGCCCCGTCATCTCGCGAGGCCCATCCCGCGAAGCCATTTCGCGGAGCCGTTGCGTGGGCGAAGTCAGGCCACGTTCTGTGAAGCCATCTCGCGAAGCCGTCCCGCAAGGCCCTCACGTGGACCACACCTCCTGTTCCGCGAGGCCTTCCCGCGAGGCCGTCCCGCGGAGCCCCGTCATCTCGCGAGGCCCATCCCGCGAAGCCATTTCGCGGAGCCGTTGCGTGGACCACACCTCCTGTTCCGTGAAGCCATCTCGCGAAGCCGTCCCGCGGAGCCCCGTCGTCTCGCGAGGTCATCTCGCGAGGCCCGTCCCGCGAAGCCATTTCGCGAAGCCGTTGCGTGGGCGAAGTCAGGCCACGTTCCGTGAAGCCATCTCGCGAAGCCGTCCCGTGGAGCCCCGTCGTCTCGCAAGGTCATCTCGCGAGGCCCATCCCGCAAGGCCATTTCGCGAGGCCGTTGCGTGGGCAAAGTCAGGCCCTCCCGCGAGGCCATCTCGCGAGGCCGTCCCGCGGAGCCCCGTCGTCTCGCGAGGTCATCTCGCGAGGCCCATCCCGCGAGGCCGTTTCGTGAGACCGTCGCATGGGCAAGATCCCCCTATCTCACGGGGCCCTTAGACCACTCCAACCGCGCGAGGCCATCAACAGCGCCCCATATGCGAGGCCGCGCAAGGCCCCGCGCGCGCATCCCTGAAGGTCTATCAACCCACCATCTTCTCGGGGTGACATGCATGGCCCAGATGCTTCTTGCCTCATATGCTAAGCATTTATCGCCCACGCCCGTGGGTAACCTTAGAATGCCCCAGGCATCCTGTACCGAGGGTCCCGTTCTCTACGTCTCGGGATCCCCATGTTTAGGAGATCCGGTACGAGTCGAGTGAGACATATTTGTACGACCAGGTACCAGGTACGGATGCCAGTGCCAGTGAGGATCATGGTCCGTACGTCTACGGCCATAGGTCAGAGCCGACACCACTACCTCCTGCGCCAACACGCCTGCTACCACGCCTCAGGAAGGGGTACAGACAAGTAGTGGAGACATCCTCCTGACACCTGTTCCTGTACGGGATGTACAGCCACAACCTCTGAAGCCAATTCCCTAGTACAGTACGTTTGTACCACTTGGTCCCCTGGACCACTATGTACCTAAGGTCGTTAGAGCCTACTATAAATGGAATTCCAAGGCCACCTGAAGGGGGGGTTGGAAATTTGACTGTAGCAGAAACATTAGTGTGAATGAGATACTGAATTCTCCATTGTTGTTATTCCATTGTTCTTGAGTCATTGTGGAAGTTTTCATAGCTTTCCAATTAGCGATTTCAATTTGATAATTTTTCCAACTTAACTTCGTTGACGAGTTCTCACCGTCAACAGTTTAGCGCCGTCTGTGGGAACGTTAGTTTCAAGCTACTGTTCCACCATTATTTCCGACAAGAAGAAGATGCCGAGACGCTCGAAGCGACTGAGAGAGACGCAGGAGGTCGAAGTTCACTTAAACGGAGTCCAGCTGAAGGCCTCCATGAAGGACGCTCCTCCACCCAGGGACGTGGAGCCCCCGAAAGACCCTGAGGTTCAAGGAGGAGACAGGGTGGCCTCATCACCGGCTGCTCCACCTGGGGGGAGTCCTCCCAGAGCGCCATCGGTGCACGCTGATGAGTTCCCTCCTCCAAAACCGCCGCGGGCACCGAACTCCGGCCGGCAAGACCCGGGCCCTTCTGCCCATAGGCCTGACAAACACCCCCGGGTCCACTCCGTGTGCTCGAGTTCATAGTCCCGATTTTACGAAGAGGAGATACGTGAGCTCCACCGTAAAAACCAAAGGTTAGAAACTACCTTGGAAAACATGCAAGAGGTCCTTAACGGCCTACTGCAGGATAAGTCCAGCATAACCTTGCCTAAGAGAAAAGAAAAAGGCAAAGGTGGGGGGGAGACCACTGTGCCAGTAGATGATGGAAGAACCCGACACTCAACTAGCAACACCCCCCGCACAAAGCAACATGATCACCCCGAACCGCCTAAGCAGGCCCAAAGGCCAGCGCCGAGAACCACCGCTGCCCCTCGACGTGAGGATGAGGTCACCTCCAAAAGAACGCCCCCAGACTTGCGGGAGGAGATCAACAAGAAGAGGGCAGGCAAAGGGACCACACCCCCTGAGGCGCCTCGAGAAGGCAAGGGAAAGGCAGATCCTGGCCCATCCACTCTAAGGGACTCCCTCAGCAAAAGGAGGCAGGACTTAGACACGGAGATGCGGAGCTTGCGGAGCAAGATTGTCACCGCGTCGGGTGGCCAGGCCTTTGAGGAAGACTTCGACCATGAGTCACCCTTCGTGCGAGAAATCCAGGCGATCCGGCTCCCTACCAATTTTAAGGAGCCCAATATGACCCCTTACGAAGGGAACACGGATCCAAAGTACCACCTGGATGCGTTTAACGGTCTCATTAAATTGAGGGGGATTAGAAGTGGTGCCAGGTGTCATTGCTTCGCTGTTACCCTGAAAGGACCCGCATACAAATGGTTCAAAAGGCTAAGGCCAGGGTCCATCAGGTCCTGGCAGCAGTTCTCTGACGAGTTCCTCCAGCAGCACCATGCCGTGCGGGACTACACGATGCCAGGTACCGGCTTGGCCAACGTGAAGCAAGGGGAGAAGGAGAGCCTAAAAAGCTATATTCACCAATTCAATATGGAGGCCGCAATAGTGGGGAGCCTAACGCGCCGGGAGTTAAAAATGGCCATTACTGCTGGGGTGCTCCCAGGGAGCAAGTTGTGGGACAACATGCTAAAGAGGGAAGTCACCGACTTGGATGACTTCTATGAAAGAGCACAGAAGTACATCCGTGTGGAGGATGGCCACGCGAACCTGAAGGCCGGAAAGGAGGAGCCCCACGCAAAGCGCCCAATTAACGACGGGCCGAATATAGCTAAGAAGAAGAGGACGTATGAGGGGTCGAGAGACGACCCGCAGAGGAAGACCAAACGAGGGGGTGATCATAGGCCAACGGCCTATACTTACTATACGAACCTCACTGACACCAGAGAGCATATTTACGTCACCAAAGAAGATCGAGTGCCCTTCAAGAAGCCCCCACCAATGAGAAAGGATCGGTCCAAGAGGGACCCCAGTAAATACTGCCAATACCACAAGGACATTGGACACACCACGGCAGAGTGTATCCACTTGAAGGAGGAAATTGAGGAGCTCATCCGCCGGGGGCACTTAGGCCGCTATGTCAAGAGAGAAAGGCAAAGACCAGAAAACGAGCCCGCAGCGCCCCAGGCACAGGAGCGAGCCCCAGAGATACAAGGGGAGGTCCGCACCATTTTTGGGGGCCCAGGATTTGGAGGAGATTCTAGGAAGGGACGAGATAAATATGCAAGAGAGGCTCAACGAAGTCCGCTCCCCTGCGTCATGAGTTTAGAACAGCGACCCCCGAAAAGTTTTAAGGGGGAAAACAACTCGATAACGTTCACTGAGGAAGATGCACGAGGGGTACACTTCCCCCACAATGATTCGCTGGTGCTGACAGTCCAGTTGGCAAATATGCGTGTACATCGAGTCCTGGTGGACAACGGGAGCTCAGTGGACATCCTATATCGCCCAGCTTTGGAAAAAATGGGACTGGGCATTCGTCACCTAAAGCCTTGCCAGTCGTCACTATACGGATTCACAGGGGATTCAGTGCAACCCCTTGGGATGATTGAGTTGACACTTACCATGGGGGAGCAACCCCGCCAAACCACAGTCATGTCTAACTATTTTGTTGTAGATTGCGCATCAGCTTTCAACGCGGTATTAGGGAGGCCCTCCCTAAGAGAATTGAAAGCCATAACTTCAATATATCACTTAGTTGTCAAGTTCCCGACTCCAGGGGGGATTGCGAGTATGAAAGGAGAACAGAAGGAAGCAAGGGAGTGTTATAATACCTCACTTCGCGCGCCTGCAAAGCCATGTGAGCCGATGGCCATGGTGGTGCATGAGGCGATAAGCATGCCCACAGGGGGTCCGCAGGAGCTGGACCCTCGGGTCGTGGATGAGGCAAGAGCAGAACCGGTAGAAGAAGTAGAGGAGGCTACGGTTACGAAAGAGCCCTTAAGGAAATTGAAGATAGGGAGAAGCCTACAAGGGGACGTGAAGGAAGAATTGATAAGATTTTTGAAGGATAATCTAGACGTGTTTGCATGGAGTCACGAGGACATGGTGGGCATAGACCCCAGCGTAATGTGCCACGACCTGAACATCTCCCCAGGAGCAAGGCCCGTCAGGCAGAAGAGGCGGGCACTCGATCCAACAAGGTACGCAGCGTTAAAGGAGGAGGTTGACAAGTTGAAGGCCAACGGGTTCATCCGTGAGTCCTTCTATCCTCTGTGGGTATCAAACCCAGTACTCGTGCCGAAGCCAAACGGGAAATGGAGGACTTGCGTTGATTTCACGAATTTGAATAAAGCTTGTCCCAAGGACAGCTTCCCACTCCCCAGGATAGATCAGTTAGTAGACGCAACAGCGGGGCATGAGTTACTAAGTTTTATGGACGCCTACTCGGGATACAACCAAATCCCAATGAACCCTGCAGATGAGGAACACACATCATTCATTACAGACAAAGGGCTCTACTGTTATAAGGTGATGCCCTTCGGGCTCAAAAACGTGGGAGCCACCTATCAAAGGCTGGTGAATAAAATGTTCGCAAATCAGATAGGAAGGAATATGGAAGTGTACGTGGATGACATGCTAGTGAAGACCAAAGTAGCAGCAGAGCTCAACAAAGACCTTGGTGAGATGTTTGACACGCTCAGGAAATATCGGATGAAATTGAACCCAGCCAAGTGCACCTTCGGGGTATCCTCAGGAAAATTCTTGGGCTTCATGGTCAATTCCAGAGGAATCGAGGCCAACCCCGACAAGATAAAGGCACTCATAGAAATGAGCCCGCCGAAGAATAAGAAGGAGGTACAATGCCTAACAGGAAGGGTGGCAGCCCTTAATAGGTTCATCTCAAGATCCACCGACAAGTGCCTCCCATTCTTTGACATCCTCAAAGAGAGCAGAAAGTTCGCTTGGGATGAAAAATGTGAGGAAGCCTTTCTCAGGTTGAAAGAGCACCTGGGGAAGCCGCCCCTGTTAGCAAAGCCAGAGAAGGGCGAGAAGCTGTACCTATACTTGGCGGTGTCGGAGCATGCCATCAGCGCAGCCTTAGTTAAGGGAGAGAAGAAACAACAACAGCCCGTATACTATATCAGCAAGCGTCTGGTGGACACGGAGAGCCGGTATCCAGAGATCGAAAAACTGGCCTATGCGCTAGTGGTGGCGTCGAGGAAGTTGAAGCCTTACTTCCATGCGCATACGATTGATGTCTTAACAGATAGTCCTTTGAGACAAGTCCTACATAAGCCAGAGACCTCAGGGAGGCTAATGAAATGGTCGATTGAGCTAAGTCAGTTTGATATTGTCTACACCCCAAGGGCCTCCATCAATGGACAGGTGCTGGCAGATTTTATAGTAGAATTCACCCATCAGCCGAATGAAGGACAGAGTGAAGGAGGGGCGCAGCCTGTTGAGGAGGATGAACTGGGAGATGTAGAGGAGTGGAGTTTGCATGTTGATGGGGCGTCAAATGAAGGAGGATCAGGAGCGGGCATCATGATGACTGGGCCCGAGGGACACAGAATGTACTGCGTGATCCGATTTGGGTTCGAAGCCTCCAATAATGAGGCGGAGTACGAGGCGCTCTTAGCTGGCCTGCGCCTAGCCCAAGAATTGAAAGTAACGCGCCTTCATATTTTCAGTGACTCGCAATTGGTGGTATGCCAAATAAAGGGGGAGTACCAGGCAAGGGGGCCCAAGATGGCAGCATATTTAGAGAAGGTGAAGGGCTACCTGGGACGAATGGGGGCATATACTATAGAGCAAATCCCCAGAGAAAAGAACACCCATGCTGATGCACTTGCAAAGCTGGCATCTACCAAGGATGGTGATGTCGTGGAATCAATACCCGTGGAGTACTTGCCAAAGCCCAGCATCGAAGGCGCAGATGTGCACATGATCAGCGTCCCAAAGAAATTATGGACCGAGCCAATCAAGAGGTACCTGGAGGGAGGAGTCTTGCCTGTGGATAAAAACGAATCTCGGAGGTTGGTGTACAAGGCCGCAAGGTACGCCTTGATAGATGGGGTCCTTTACAAAAGAGGATTCTCCATGCCTCTCCTGCGGTGTGTAGAAGAAGAGGAGGCGTTGAAGGTGTTACAAGAGATCCATGAGGGGGAGTGCGGCAACCACGAAAGTGGACCCTCCACGGCTAGGAAGGCCATAAGACAAGGATACTACTGGCCTTCCAAGGAGAAAGACGCACAGGACTTTGCCAAGAAATGCGACAAGTGCCAGAGGCACTCCAATTACCCTCGAAGACCCCCAGGCGAACTGACCAGCATGCCCAGCCCCTGTCCCTTCGCTATCTGGGGGATAGACTTAATCGGCGCTCTTCCTACAGGCAGAGGTGGAGCGAAGTACGCGGTGGTGGCAGTGGATTATTTCACCAAGTGGGTAGAAGCGGAACCCCTTGTGAAGATAACCGCTAGGCACATCACCTCTTTTGTCAACAAATCCATCGTATGCCGGTATGGGGTACCCTACAAAATTATTTCCGACAATGGCACCCAATTTGAAGGAGGGGCTTTCGATGAATACTGTAAGGAAAGAGGTATAAGGAGGAGCTTCTCTGCGGTGGTACACCCCCAGGCCAATGGGCAGGTGGAGGCCATCAACAGGGTCCTAAAGAAGAACCTAAAGACAAAGCTGGAGAAGATGAAAGGAGCCTGGGCAGATGTGCTATCAAATGTGCTGTGGGCTTACAGAACCACCCCACGCACGAAAACTGGGGAGTCCCCATTCTCCTTGGCCTATGGATGCGAGGCTGTGCTCCCAGTCGAAATACGAGTCGTGTCCCGCAGGGTGCAGGCGTATGAAGACGAAGCCAACCACATAGCCCTGACCGAAAGCTTAGACCTCCTGGAGGAGAAGAGAGAAAAATCCCAAATGAGGGTGGCGGTATACCAGCAACGCGCCGCAAGGTACTACAATTCGAGGGTGCGAGAGAGAACTTTCAGAGTCGGCGACCTGGTGCTGAGGAAGGTGCTCCCAAACACACGAGACCCAGGTGCAGGAGTGCTGGGGGCAAATTGGGAGGGACCCTACCAAGTTGCTCAGTGCATCCCCCCAAACACTTACAAGCTGGCGCGCATGGACGACACCATCGTACCCCGGGCATGGAACGCGGAACACCTGAGGAAGTACTACCAGTAAGGCGCCCATGCCCACGGATAAAAGCACAAGTGTAGCGCGCTGCCTTGATATGGTAGGAAGAAATCAAAGAGGTTACCTAGATAACCTCCTAAGCAGGCGTGAGCCTTTTTATTTTGTTTTATGTGAAAATCACCTATGTACCGTTGCAACTGCGTGTATGAGACCATTATGTTACGAATATAATGAATGAAACCACGTATTATAAGTAAAACTGTTAGCCTCTTCGTGTGTTATTTTTTCTTCAGTACCCGGGCATCAGCCAAAGTGTCCGCCGAAATAAATTTCACCAAACACTTGGGGGGCAGGACAGGTGGCGGTAACACAGCTAGTAAGGGAAGCCTGAAAAGGACCCTCTAACGGAGGGTCTTGGAGAGGACCCCTCGCCCTCCTAAAAAAGAGGCTCCTAAAAAAGACCCCCTGATAAGGGATCTTGAAAAGGGCCCTCAATTAGGAGGAGCCTAAAAACGACCCCCTATGCATTAGGAGGACCCGAGAAGGACCCATTTTATCGGAGCCCTAGACGAAGCCCCTAAACATAGAAAGTAGTAAAAAGACCTTGCAAGGCCTCCCATGAGTTTACGAGGATTAGCTACCCTCGTGAACATCAAGGAGGCCAAAAGGCCTTACGAAAGAAAAATATATATATATGGTGACAACACTAATAAGTCTAGAGCGGCCACCAAGCCGCCTAGCCAAAAAGGGTCCCAAAAGAGACCCTTGCCGAAATAGTACTATGCAAAAGGACGAGAGGGACACCTCTCGCAAAGAAATAATAAGCGCGCGCAAGAAAAACCTAAAAGGATAACTAAGACCCAAGGGGTCAAAATATCCTTACAGAAACCACCAAGAGGCACCAAAAGAGGTCCCAGTGAACCCTCTCACATGGGATCCAAAGGACCTCCAGCCTGACAAATAAAAGAAGGGAACCAACCAAACCGCGTCATACAGGCATAAAAGGGCCTCAAATGCAATAGAACAAGAAATAAACAGCAACATCACATGTACTCATACATTAAAAAAAGGAGTTCTCAAGATAATACAAGGGTTACTAACAGAAAAGTAGCACTAGTAATGACGCTACATAATAAAAAACAAGAAAGGAGCGAGACTATTTCAAGGCCTCCTGTAGTGGGCACTCCACCAGGCCGCTCGGGCAACAGCTTGCTCGCCGAAAGAGGAGAAGTCAAAGTTGGGATCCTGCCTCCACACATTGTAAAGAGCCCGGTCTATAGACTTGCGCTCGGTTATGACCCTCTCCGCCTCCAAGGAAGCGACCTTCTCCTGAGCCGACTGTAGTTCAGCCCTAACGGCCTCAACTTCAGTCCCCATTTGGATAACCATCTCATGCGACCCGGATGCAGCGGCCTTGGCCCCCTTGAGCTCGCGCTCCAAGCATTTGGCCTTGCCCCTCAGCTCCTTGATCTTAGTCTTCAGCTTACCATTCCTCGAGTCCGACTTGGCATACTTAGTCTGGGCTTTTGAAAATTGGACCTTAGTTGCGCTAAGCTCGTTTTCGAGCTCCTGGACCTGGACTATGAGGCCGTCCCTTTCAGTGGTAGATGCGGAAAGGATGCCAGTCGAGTCAGCATGTCGAAGAGACACGATATAGACCTGCACAAGAAAACAAATGGCATCAACAATAAGTAACAAAAAGAAGAACGCAGGTGCATCTGTGCATAATGCTAATCAGCGCAAGGTGCAAAGCCTCACCCAGGCCGCGGCACGCCTTAGCATCTCCCCGAGGTCTGATTGAGTCACGTTCCCCAGGCCCCTCCAGTCGGAGACAGGGAGACTCGCAGCTATTGGAACGAAACGCTGCCCATAAACTGAGGCCATCCTAGTCACCCAAGCCTCTGCCTCCACGCTAGGAATATCTGGTTGGACCGGAACAGACGACCCACTCGCCGAGGCAGGAGGAGGCACAGCAGAAGAGAAAAATTGAGATTCTGGTGCATCAGCAGGGAGCTCCACGAGCCCGACGAAATCAGCATCCGGTACGCCGAGGTCATGAGGGGTCGGAGGGAAGGCATCGCCGCCATCATGGCCAGGAGGGGCGTAGCATCCTGCCGAGGCCTGCGGGTCCAGAGGGTGAAAGGCCATGTCCTGGACGTGGGGGTCATGAGGAGGACATCCCCCTAGGGACAGGGGGGCCTCCTCCATCTCCACCTCAACCGCATCCTCGTGCAGTGATGGCCCAGCCGACGTAGCCACAACCTTCTTAGACCCGGTGATCGACCATAGGAACTTAGAGTTAGTGACCGGGGACAATTGGTGGCGGGTGAGATTTTCCACCGTAAAAAGGATCGTGCCTTCTTCTGAGCGGAATCTGCAGCAATGAGTTTGCCTATGGCCTCCGCCTCAGACCCGATGACCGAAGGATCCGCAAAGTACCCTACAAGAACCACGTCAATGTCAATACAAGCGAGAGTGCAAAACAGTAAGTTCTAGTAAGAGAGAAGGAAGGATCAGGATACTTACTAGGATTAGCACGGAAGCTTTCACGAACCGAGAGAGGCCCCTCTACCCAAAAAAAATCTTGCTTCCATGGCCCGGTATTGGACACCGAGCCCTCTATTAAGGGGAGCTCACTGTTGGCCTTTTGCAAGTAGTAGAAGCCTTTACACCTGGGCAATGCTATAAGGTTATACAAAGTATGCACCTCCTGCGCCGTCGGGGCACGTTTCTCATTGTCCTTAAACCAGACGAAGAGGAAACTTAAGGTCAGCCAACTGTTGGGCGACAGTTGGAGAGGGGCCAAATCAAAATAATTGAGAACCGCCACGAAGAATGGATGCAGAGGAATGGTGCCACCCGCCTTCAGAATTTGTTCGCTCAAAGCCACAAAGCCCCGTTTAGGGCGGTCAGCCCGGCAAGTCTCTTGAGGAGCGTGCAGGGCATATTCCGGAGGAGCTCGGTAATGTTTCACGATTGCCTTCAATTTATTCAGAGACACGTGAGACACTAGGCTGGACGCCAATAGAGGGGTGTCGTCTTCTTCCTGGACGGACACCTGTTTGCGTGCCTTCGACATATCTGCAAAGTCAAAAGAAGCATGTGAGGAAGAGGCAGAGCACTTAACCCTCCATTTTCTCCTCCTAGCAAGGGTTTTCCATCGGGGGAGCGATGGCGGAAGCGCTAAGCCAGGATCAACGGAGACTAGGGGCTGAGGAGAGGAGTTCATAGCCCCGTGACCGTCATCAGGCGAAGGGGGAGTGGAGGGTTCTGGCGGAATGTGTCCCTCCATAAACTCTAACTCCCACCGCAATTCGAAAAGAGCCGTCCTAAGACGCGCTATATGGTCACTAAGGCCCGGGGGTGAAGGTCCTCTGTCTCCCCTCGACACCGAGTCGATTTCGCTCTCTACTACCCAAATTTTATGCCTAAGATCAGCCATGCACTCGAGGTGGCGAATACGGGCCTGCCTCAAAGAATCATAGTCCTGATAAGGGCTGCCCTCAGGGGACTCGGGGTCTGAAGACAGGTCGATAAACTCAGCCCTCGAGGGTATGTCAGACGGGCCCTCACTGGCCATGAAACCACGTCCCAACAGCAAAAAGGGGGTCACGTTTAAACAAGGGGAAGACTACAAAACACAAAGGAACAGACTTAATACCCCTAGGTGCAAATGCCCTAAATGGACTACTACAAGGTATATGTATAAAAAAAAAGAGGAGGGGCGCGCATATGGTCAAAACAAGCTCGGACTAATGTACCCCATCCCAAGTGTTGCTGGTCTGAATCCGATCAAATAAGTAAATAAACGGGAGAAGAAAAGAAAATATACCTCAGACGATTGAAAGAACGAGGTCGGAGTCCAAGGAAGGTTGGGAGGCGAAAAGCACCAAAGCGTTGAAAATGCGCGTCTGCAAGAATCAATCAGAAATGTATGTTAGTCCAAAAATATACACACCAAGAAACTAGCTAAAAAAAATGGAAAAATGGAAATTTATAGAGAAAGTGTGGTTGTGGGGGATTGAACCCTTTACCTCTTGAAAGGAGCAAGGGTCTAACCACCGCTAAGCCAAGGAAGTAAGGTGTGAATATTAAGACATGCATGAAGGCCTATTTATAGGAACCCAGATGAATAGTCTACAAGAGCACCTAAAGACTCTCTTTCAGACTAGGGGGGCAAGTGTTAATGCTCATAATCCCATCAAGAGGAAATGCAAGACCAACGTCCCGCGAGGCCCTCACGTGGACCACACCTCCTGTTCCGCGAGGCCTTCCCGCGAGGCCGTCCCGCGGAGCCCCGTCATCTCGCGAGGCCCAACCCGCGGAGCCATTTCGCGGAGCCGTTGCGTGGGCGAAGCCAGGCCACGTTCCGTGAAGCCATCTCGCGAAGCCGTCCCGCGAGGCCCTCACGTGGACCACACCTCCTGTTCCGCGAGGCCTTCCCGCGAGGCCGTCCCGCGAAGCCCCGTCATCTCGCGAGGCCCATCCCGCGAAGCCATTTCGCGGAGCCGTTGCGTGGGCGAAGTCAGGCCACGTTCCGTGAAGCCATCTCGCGAAGCCGTCCCGCAAGGCCCTCACGTGGACCACACCTCCTGTTCCGCGGAGCCCCATCATCTCGCGAGGCCCATCCCGCGAAGCCATTTCGCGGAGCCGTTGCGTGGACCACACCTCCTGTTCCGTGAAGCCATCTCGCGAAGCCTTCCCGCGGAGCCCCGTCGTCTCGCGAGGTCATCTCGCGAGGCCCGTCCCGCAAGGCCATTTCACGAGGCCGTTGCGTGGGCGAAGTCAGGCCCTCCCGCGAGGCCATCTCGCGAGGCCGTCCCACGGAGCCCCGTCGTCTCGCGAGGTCATCTCGCGAGGCCCATCCCGCAAAGCCATTTCGCGAAGCCGTTGTGTGGGCGAAGTCAGGCCACGTTCCGTGAAGCCATCTCGCGAAGCCGTCCCGCGAAGCCCCATCGTCTCGTGAGGTCATCTCGCGAGGCCCGTCCCGCAAGGCCATTTCGCGAGGCCGTTGCGTGGGCAAAGTCAGGCCGTCCCGCGGAGCCCCGTCGTCTCGCGAGGTCATCTCGCGAGGCCCATCCCGCGAGGCCGTTTCGTGAGACCGTCGCATGGGCAAGATCCCCCTATCTCACGGGGCCCTTAGGCCACTCCAACCGCGCGAGGCCATCAACAGCGCCCCATATGCGAGGCCGCGCAAGGCCCCGCGCGCGCATCCCTGAAGGTCTATCAACCCACCATCTTCTCGGGGTGACACGCATGGCCCAGAGGCGTCTTGCCTCATATGCTAAGACGTAGAGCGAGGCCAAGAATTTATCGCCCACGCCCGTGGGTAACCTTAGAATGCCCCAGGCATCCTGTACCGAGGGTCCCGTTCTCTACGTCTCGGGATCCCCATGTTTAGGAGATCCGGTACGAGTCGAGTGAGACATATTTGTATGACCAGGTACCAGGTACGGATGCCAGTGCCAGTGAGGATCATGGTCCGTACGTCTACGGCCATAGGTCAGAGCCGACACCACTACCTCCTGCGCCAACACGCCTGCTACCACGCCTCAGGAAGGGGTACAGACAAGTAGTGGAGACATCCTCCTGACACCTGTTCCTGTACGGGATGTACAGCCACAACCTCTGAAGCCACTTCCCTAGTACAGTACGTTTGTACCACTTGGTCCCCTGGACCACTATGTACCTAAGGTCGTTAGAGCCTACTATAAATGGAATTCCAAGGCCACCTGAAGGGGGGGTTGGAAATTTGACTGTAGCAGAGACATTAGTGTGAATGAGATACTGAATTCTCCATTGTTGTTATTCCATTGTTCTTGAGTCATTGTGGAATTTTTCATAGCTTTCCAATTAGCGATTTCAATTTGATAATTTTTCCAACTTAACTTCATTGACGAGTTCTCACCGTCAACATAGAGTTTCTTCAATAATACGAGATAGTTACCCAATTTGTAATATAGAAATTAAATACAAAATATTCCACATTATCTTTCAAAATCTCCTAATATTAAGTTAACATCTAATTAAATAGGAAATAATTTCGTATTTTTAGGATATTATTATTATAGCTTAAGAGACGTGCATATTGCGAGCTGAAAACATCAATCATGAGCTATATATTATTTGGCTCGAATTTTAGGGTACAACATCTGCCCCATGTTAGGTAAATTTTAAGTTAGTTTTAAAGAGTTATTTATGTGTTTTTACTTTAGTTTGTATAGATTTACATTTATCCAGGTTTTAATGGTCAAGTACATGATAAGGATTGAAATGAGAAGAAACATGTAAAACAAGATGAATATGATTAATTTAACATTGCGTATGGAGTTTTAAGATAGTATGGGTGGAAAACTTTCACTTGAAAATTGTTGACCTGTGAAATTGGTCAGCGGTCGTATGTATAGTACACAACACATTTTAAACGAAATAAATATAATAAACGACAGAGTACAAATATCTTAAACAAACACATAGAAATTTTATAGTGGTTCAGCCCTGTTCTGATGAACAGTAATAACCTAATCCACTTAGGTTTTAGTATTGAATCACTCGATAGACAATTACACTGATGAACAAAAGTATTCACTCGTTGCGTATTTGCCCAGAGTTTCTCCTCAAAATATTCGTCAGATCCCGAAAATTCCAAAAAAAGCGATCCCTTGAAACGAAGCCCTGGGTACTTTATTTATAGTACCCAGGGGTTGTTACATGATCAGTATTACTGGGATCGTGGTTTGGTACATGATAATTAGGTAGTGGAGATACGTGTCAACCTCCCCATGATTATGAAATCGTGGGTCTTCTCTTTGTTTCTCTGGATCGTGGTAGACAATGCACGATTGAAACTTCCGGGAAAATACTAAGTCTCGGTTGGTGTATGTGACTTAGGTAATAGGCCTGACGACCCTTTATAGCTTGGGTGCTAGGCCTGATGACCCTCTGAGTGCTAGGCCTGCTGATCTTCTCGGTGCTAGGCCTGATGATCTTTTGGGTGCTAGGTCTGTTGTTCTTCATCTGAATGAGCGTGAGTTTTACCTATTTTCGGGAGTGTAGGCCGACCACCCTATGGAGGATAGGGTCGGCCGACCACCCCGAGGGGTTCTTGGGCATGTATGGGTCGACCACCCCTAGGGCTTGGTGTTAGGCTGACCACCCCCAGGGGGTTTTTGAACATCTCAGGCCGACCACACCTAGGAGCTAGGGCCAAGCCAACCACCCCAGGGGTTTAGGCTTGGTCGGCTTCCCTATAGGTCCTAGACCTATCTTTTTTGCTCATTGGTCTTTTTTCAATACTTCATCATTTTTCCATGATTTGTCATGCCATGTGTCGCTTTCTCATTCCTCGTGTTATCCATGGATTGTTTAGGGATAACATTTGCCCCCAAGTTTATTGTAATGTGTTGAACATTACAGTAAACTTGATCTGGCCCGAGAAACATATGGTAGCAGTACTTTAATAACAAATTCCCTTGGGAGATTACATAGTACTTTTATCAACTATCGATAATTTGCTCAGCACGAATTTTTCAAGGATAATTGGTAATTCCTAAAAATTACTGGATTTTTCAAGAAAAAATAATTTTCTAAAAATCTAGTATATTTTTCAAGGAAATTTGAAAATGCTTAACATGTGACGTATATGTTGAGTAATGCAAGTCTGAAACTTCAAGCCGAATTTAGACCATGATCTGTCTCTTTCTTGAAATACTTACTAGAATAGAAATTGTAGATCTCTTTCTTAGCGTTCCATAGCTTCTTGAATCATCAAATTCCAAGTTATATCAAGAGGGTTAGGATATATGTAGAGTCCAAGAACTTTACTTAGCTAATTGTTTAGTAGTATTATAGTATGTTTAGTGTTATCATTGTTACTTTGGATTTTTGGTTCAGACCGGGAGTTATTTGGACACTCATAGTAGTACTTATAGATTTTCTAAGTTTAACCTATAGTTTAAGAATATTAAGTATAACCTAAGGTTTGATTAATGTGTCTGATATTAAGGATTTTATTATTATATTATAAGGTTTAGACATCAACCAATAGGATTTTAAGCACATGTTTTGAATGGTAATTAAGGATTAAGTATTTTTGAGGATTAAATTAAATAAGGGTAAAAGTTTGAATGTATAGGGTCAGTCAGCAGCTTTGAGCACGTTGAGGGCTTAGTCAAGGCTGTTTACTCCATTCAAACTCAGCTAAAAATGTGTAAATTCATGTTTAAATATTCAGCGTATGCCGATATATCGCAGCTATAGGGGGCGATATGTCGCAGCACGTAGATACGGAAAACACGAATCGATGCACGGTCGCCTCGGGAACAAAGGTCCAGGCGATATATCGCCTATAGGGGGCGATATATCGCCTCCACCAGCATGAATTCAAATACATTTGAATTCTTTTCCCTTCAGCCATTCAAACTCCTTCAACAGTCCAGCATCTTCTGAACGAGTCTTCAGCCTCTGCTGAACGATTATTCAAATGATTTTCACCTAAAAAGCCATTATTTTTATTCAAGTAAAATCAAGATATTTTCATTCCCAAACTCTATAAATAGGACCTAGTACCCAGCCATTATTCACCATTTGCTCTAAGTTCAGAGGCTGCTAGTGTTAAGTGAGTGTGAGAGTGTAAACACTTGGTTTGGGGAAAAACTATAAGCTTAAACATCATAAGCTTATCAAACACTTTGGGAAGTAAGTGAGTGCTATAGTATTTCGGTGGATGTTAGATTGATCTTGCAATCTTTGAGGTAAACCCAAAACTCTAGTTCTTTTCTGTATTTTTATGTTATTTCCTTTCTCAAAACCTTCTACTCAGTCCCCTAACCTTATTCTTATTTTGGTTAGGGAATCCAAGCTTTTAAGCATATAAGTTGGTAAGTATGTTTTCTATGGTTTAGTCTTTCCATCTCTTTCATTTCATCTCCTTTCTTTAGACTTACTCTTTCTTATGGTTTTAGGAGTGTTCCAACAATCCCAACTCAGTCCATAATCTCGGTAACTTTGGTAAGGAAAATAGGCTAGAATCTACATGTTTATGATTATGCTATTTTATGTGTTATGTTTTCATATGTTATATGTTATTGATGTGTATGTTGTAGGCTTGGGCATATGCCTATTTGACTAACAAGACCCCAAAAGGATTGTGGGCATAAGCCTATTTAGCTGGTAGGACCCCACTAATCTCATGGGCATAAGCTTGTTTAGTCTATGGGACCCCAAGTAATAATGGCCATTATAATAAGTGAATTATGTGTTATGATATGTCTTTATGTTTTCTTATGAAATTATGTATATGACTATGTGTTAGGTTTTCCTTGCTGGGCATTAGGCTCACTCCTTTCTGTTTATGTGCAGGAAAATAAGTTTAGAGGCGGTAAGATTCGTGACGCTTGGAGGATGTGTATCGATGATGAATGGAGTCAAGGGGCCGAGCGTTATTCGATTCGAGGATATAGTCTCCTTTTATGTTTTTATGGTTTTTATGTGTATTTTCCGCATTATTATGTAATGTCTTTTATTTTAAATCATGTTTTGTTTTAAAAACAATGGGATCCCATAATCCTTCTTAGTATTCTGTTTCTTTGTAAATAACTCTTATTTTCAAGTTACTCAATAAATTATGGTATTTTCGTAAAAATGTAAGTTTTATGTATAGTTTCGATAATGGTCCAATTAGTCTAGATTAGTGGGTCATTACAATATAAATACCATGTCTAGTCATTGCAGGATTTTCACAAGTTGAAGTCGTCTAGTGCAACCACGCCTAGATAAAAATTTGTGGGTTTTGCAATACTTTAGGGCATTTATGGTATTATTCAAATTCTAAGGTTCAGGCACTATAAATACATCTTATTAGAATATTTTCGGGGACTTTTGGAGCCCTAAAGATTCATTATAGGCTAGAGAAGAGCAAGAGAAGCAAATCTAGACTTCTTATTTTTATTCTTCTTTTATTTTATTTTTTATGGAATTAAATATGTCATTAGTGGTTTCTTTTGTCATTATGAACTAAAATTATTATTTAGGATTATGATGTAGTCAAATAAGAATCTTTGATGTTATTTATTTTAGTTTTATATTTTTCTTCTTTATATCTATGTCTGAATTCTCTAATTTGTGTTTATTGCTTATGAGTGCTTGCTCACCACCATTTACATGATTTATGATTTTTATTTGAAATCTGAGAAGTGATAATTAAATATACTAAAATTAGATCATAACATATTCTTATAGGATGAGAATACCCATATAATATGTGTAGTGTAAAGTTTTAGTTCTTAATTACTCCTAATAGGTTAAATTTTTTACAGTAATGTAGGGTATTTACTTATTAGGTTCACTTTCTATATCTTGAGTAAAATTAGAAAATACATTAGAAAACTACTATCATCATAGGAAGAAGAAGTTGCAAAACTAGAATAGATACATTAAAGAGAATTTTCATGATGAAGTAAGAAACCCTAGGTTTTAATTGTACAAGTTTTTCCAGAATTATTTTCATTTGTTTATTTATTTAATTGCTTCAATTTAATTTTCTAAATAAAATCTTATTTAATCAAATATAATTCAAATAAAGAGAGTTGGTAATTAATGCACAATCATTGTGGGAACAATACTCTTTTTATCACTTTATTACTTATTTATAATTGTGTTCACTTACGTACATATTTTTCACCACAAGTTTTTGGCACCATTGTTGAGGATTGTATTTATTAAAATATATAAAAAAATTAGTTTGATTCTAATTTGACTACTTTTAATATATTTTTTTGTTATACTTTCTTTTTATTTTTGTCTCATTTGTTATTTCAAGAATACATTTGAGTTTATGCATAGAACTAAACTGCTATTATCCACCGTCACATGAGTATATTCATGCATTAGGCCACCAGTGGTTAGTGCTACTAATTTTGAGATCAAGCCAACTCTCTTACAAAAGGTTCAATCTATAATGTTGTTTGGTTGACTTCACATGGTGGATCCTATTGCGCACATTGCCAATTTCCATGAGCTATGTGCAAGCGATGATGCCATCAGATTAAGACTATTCTGTTCTTTCTACAAGATAAACGAAGAATTGGTTAAATTCTCTATTGGAAAATTCTATTGGAACATGGGAGAAACTTGCTCAAAAGTTTCTATGCAAGTTCTTTCCAACATCAAATGCTACTAGGTTGAGACCAAAGATTAAAAAAATTAATCAATGTGAGGGAGGATCATTATATGATGCTAGGGAAAGAATTAAAGAGTTCTTGACAAGGTTTCCCCATCAAGGTAGAGAGGTGGATGTTAGCTCAAAAATTTTATAATAGCTTATGCGGTATTACTAGCACTATTATTGATGCTGGAACATGAGGGGCTTTGATGAGTTACTTGGGGGAGATGGCCATGAATAATTATCAATGATCTATTAAGTGATCAAGACACAAGAAGGTGGCTGGGGTTTATGAGTTAGATGTTATTACCACCTTGACAACTCAAAGTAGAAAACTTAAAAGGATAATTGCAATAGTGTTTTCCCTAAAATTTAGTGTGATGACGTGGCACAGATTCTGGACACATGGAAACCAAAGAACGACATAAAATTTCATGAAGCTAGTCGGCCCTCGACCAGGAGACAGATATTCACAAAAAGCTTCATCACACAACTGGTAAAGACTTAGTTAAATTCATTCAGAAGAGCACGACTGATCTAGTTGATGGAATGCTCAAACAACAATAGTCGTATGTTACGGAAAAGACGCAGAAACTGATTAGTTCAAGTAGATATTTATTATTTAAAATGTATTATCGTTAATTATTCATTATTTTATCATTACTTGCTATAAAAGACACGTAAGGCTCATGACCTTGCTATGTAAATTTCTAAGCCTATAAATAGAGGGATTAGTTAATTATTATTTATAGGCTGTCATTTTGTATACTTTTATAAACACAACATTGTATCCTCTCAAGCTTACGAAACTCAGTTGACCCTAATTCATCTAATCGTGGGTGTTGGGATTTTCTACAATAATAATAGTATCTAAGTGGGAATAGGTCGTTACCAACACTTGGGGGCCGAACCACTATAAATTATTCTGTCATTTACTATTTTAGTTGAGTTCTGAATTTTCATTACCTTTTATTTGACTCAGTTTCGTTAGCAAAATCTATGGCAAACATTTATGTGTTTTCATTGAGAGCTGAACTTAAGAACACTGACAATCCTTATTGATCGATAACCATGCCTCCTAAAAAGTATCAAAGCCATCAGTCAGGCCAGACAACCAAGGGCCCATGGGACCCTCCTCCACCTCCTCCCCAGGAGTCCCTGAGTGGATGGACACTAAAACCCTATGAGCAGCTTTAGGGATGATACATGATGAGCTAGCTACTCTGAAATCTAACAAACAGAATATTCCAGAAACAATAATCTTGCAAAAGGTAGAAAATTGACAGGTAGCGAGGACAGTTGGATGCCAGGCAAGCAGAGATGGATCGCCGCCAAAGGGATGTAACCATTTCCTTGGAAGCCATAATACAACTCGGTCAACGACTTGTATAGGACCCTCAATGTCTTGAGCAACCTCAAAATTTCCAGCCTCCTCAAAACTCGACACGTTAGGAAAAACTTGAGCAGCGCAAGACGAGGACCAGTCGCATGACATGAACCAGAGCAAACGAAAACCACAACCTTCTAGTAGACATAATGAAAAACATCAACCACAAAGATCAGATCGACGTGGTGAGTAGCCATATAGGAAAAACAGGGACGAGTAGTTTCCTCAAACTCCAAGATGCCTTGTCACTAATGAATAGGTTCTATCTAGTCGGGAACCAGGAAATCCCCCACCAGGGAATGGAAGGCAACCTGATATAGGCTTTGGGGTCAAAGTTACTCCAAGGCACAGAAACGCCCCGTGACCCAGCAACCAACGCAGGCCATAAAAACCACCACCTATGTACCGAGACGGTTTTGGTCGTAGAGAAGGAGACAATTGTTATAGGTGAACACGAATAGGACATACTCGAATGAGGGAGACTCATAATATTATCAAGGTCACAAAAGAGCATCCGGTCGCTAGGACAAGCCACAACTGGAACAACAGGTTGCTTTACCTATAAAAAATTGACCAAAGGGTCAGAATGCTAGGGGGCAATCGAGAAGTTCCAATTTGTTGAATCGACTAGGAAGAGAAGACCAGAGGTGGAGAGTTGAAGATTTATAGAATGTACAAAATGGTCGAAGAGAAAGGCACGATGAACATAACCCTGCAGCTGCACCCGCAATACCAACAATAGTAGATGCCTAAATGGATGCATTAAATCAAGTTGTTCAATAACTAGTGTGAAATAAAACTTCTAACATAGAGAATTATTGGAGGAAAGGCACTCCATTCATCAGCAAAATTGCTCATGAAAAAGTCCCTAGCATGTTCAAAATGTCCATCCTGCCCAGCTACACTTGGAAAGAAGATCTTGTGTCTCACGTCGAAGATTTTGAAATTCAAATGGATTTACAAAAGTATCTAATGACGCACGATGCATGACATTCCCTACAATCTTGTCCGATGTCGCAAAATATTGGTATTATAAATTCCAACCTACAACGAACACCTCACAGGAGATGTTTGTCAAAGAACTCTATGAGCAGTTCTACACTGCTCTTATACACACAACAGAGGCAAACCAGCTAGTCAATATAAGGCAAGGGGATGGCGAGCCTCTAAAATTATACATCCAGAGGTTCATGAAATCACCCTCTTAAGCTAAATCTTTTGGCGATGAAGGGAAAATGATGGCTATAACAGTTGCAGTAAAAAGACGATATCCTCTATGGAGTAATCTGCATAATAATGGTGTATAAATTACCCAGGAAGTCCTTGATCGAGCATATAAGTATATTAAGTTGGAAGGTGCCATAACCAATGAAGGAGAGGAAAAAGAATTAGTAGTAGACAAGAAAGGGGAGCGTACCAAAACTTGTAATACCTCGAACATACCTAACAATGGTGGAAGGAATGATATCAAGAATGGAGGGAAACGAGCGAGCAATGACTCTGCTAATAATGATAGAAAATGCTCAAAATCGATAAGTATGAGCCAAGATTTTCAATTACACAACATTGATCGAGAGTCGAGCAGACGTGTTTCAGGCTAGCCATACAACCATTCCATACAAATGACCAACACAAATCTAAAAAAAGATATGTCAAGAAGAGATACAAATAAATTTTTTCACTTTCAAAGTGACTATGTCAATAACACAAACGAATGTAACCAATTAAAAGATGAGATCTAGTTCTTAATTTGACAAGGACATCCACGACAATATGTGAGAGTAGGGGTTGACCCCCAACAAACTACTATTGGAGGTAACAAATAGACATTGGGACGTTAATGTTCGCAACCATTACATCTAGCCCAACTAGTAGGCACATTGCTCAAGATCTGTAGAGGACAACACTTAGCTGGAGACAGTGGGAAAGCACAAGAAACATACGCTAGAACGCTATGACACAAGCAAGAAATTTAAATGCTAACAGTTGAGGAGTGAACTCCCAAAAAACATCGGGTAGAAGGAAACTTGATAACCTTCTCTGAGCAGGACTCATAGCATGTTAGGTCCCGCATACAGATCCATTTGTAATAGATGTCCAAGTAGCCAATATGATGGTGAAGTGAGTACTAGTCAATACATGGAGCTTAGTCAATATTCTTTATTAGTCATCCTTAGAAAAAATGGAGCTATTAGTTTGAGACATGGAACCATGCAAACAAACAATTTATGGTTTCACAGGTGAGGGGCTAACACCATCTAGGTCAATTAGACTCCCAATCACCGCGAGGAAAATACATCCAAAAAGGACAATACTAGCAACTTTTATTGTAGTTGATTGTACCTCTGCTTAAAATGTTGTAATAGGGAGGCACATACAAGTATAGCTTCAAGCAATCATGTCCATATGGCATCTCGTCATGAAATTCCCAACTGAAACCAGAGTAGGGTGTGTCTTTGGAAATCAAAGGAAATCTCAGGAGTGTTACAACTCCTCAATTACTAAAGCAAATAAGTGTAGAGAGAGCACCAATATCATTTTTGGAAGCTGCCCCATAATCAAAGATGGTGAGAAGGATAAGCCGGAAGAAAAAAGACTTTGTGATATTAATGAAATAAAAGCCCAATCAGGTGTTGCCCAAAGTGAGGAAGAGGAGATAGATTCTTGCTTTTCGGGATTTTATTAAAGAATTTGGATCTGTAGAGAATCTCAAGGAGATTCATATAGAGAAAGAAGACATGGCCATGATTTTCAAGGTCAAGAAACATTTAGAAGAAATGTTCGAATTTTTAAGAAAAAAGCAAGACATCTTCACATGACTGAATAAAGACATGGTCAATATTAGCCCAACCGTGATTAGCCATGTCTTGAATATAGATAAAAACTTCCCACCACTACAAAAAAAAAAAGGAGACCCCTAGTGTTTGAGGTTGGCAACAATGTGCTGTTAAATATAGCTCCATTGAAAGGAGTTATTCAAATCAAGAAGAATGGAAAGATGAGTTTGAGGTTTATGGAATCATTGAGATTTCGGAAAGAATTGGGGAAGTGGCTTATCGGTTAGCCCTTCCGCCCACATTGTCTCAGGTTCATGATGTGTTTCATGTATCATTGCTGAGAAAATACGTCAATGACCCCATGTGCTCAGTTACGAGCAGTTAAGCATTGATCAACAACTACACTATGAAGAAAAGCTACCAGCGATTTTGGATTGAAAAGAAAAAGTGTTGAGGAACAAGTTAGTGCCATTGGTTAAAATTCAGTGGTGTAATCATGGTGTTAAGGAAACCACTTGGGAGACAAAGGCTAGAGTGATCTAGTTATATCCCATTCTATTTTATGTTTCAGAACGAAACTTCTATAAATTGCAGGTACTGTAATGCCCCCCGTTTTGGGCAGCTACTACTATCTTTGATGGGGTGGTGATATATGTGTGAATATTATTTTCATTATTAATACATGCTTGACCAGCAAATTTCATGTTGTTAATGTTAGCCAAAGTGTGAAATGTGCGGTTTTGTGACAAACTGAGCATTTGAGTGTCAGACCGAAATGGAAACCTTAAAAGGGTATATTCTCAGATAAAATAGTATTGGAGATGCATAATTATGGCAAAATATAAATGTTCATATAATTATTTAATTGTTTCATTAAGGTCTAAAAAATTTGATTTTTGTGTGAAAAATCTTAAAAAATGCATTTTTTGTGAAAACATACATTTAATTTAGTTACCCTAAGTTAATAATTCAATTGGGTGAGGTAAGAAAAAATTACTACATGGTAATTATTTTTGGGGTAAATAATTTAGTGTAGTTTATGTAGTAAATGTTTAATTAAGAAGTTAATTAGGGGATTATGGAACTTGAGTGGGAAGCTAAGGGGAGGGGTAAAAGGGTAATTTTACATGTTTTTAATCATAGTACATAAGACGAAACGTGGACTTCAAAGATTCATTTTCTTAAAAAAATTCTCCCTCAACGTTGTTTTCTCCTCCTTCTATCTCCACTTGGCCAAAACGTCCTTGGTTCTCCTCTATTTTTTTTTCACAAAAAATTCACATTAATCTCTTTCATTCTCTAATCCTAACCTTCACCTCTAAACAGGCACCTATTCTCTTTGTTATTCTTTTAGAAGCTAGAGGAAGAAACAAAAGGTATCAAGAGGTAATTTTCAAATCTTTGGTGTTATTAGTTTTGATTCATTGGTTTTAAACCTGTGATTAGTTTAAATATGATTATTGGGTTTTTAGAAGTGTAAGTGGGAAGGTTGGAGGCTTGAGCAAATATTAGAGGAGTTTGATCCAAACCAAACTATCATCTAGAAGTCTACAAGAGGTATATGTTCACACTTGATGAGTTTGTCTTCAAATTTTGTATAATATGTTTTATGTTTGAGCTTTGGAGATGGTGTCCTATATAGCTCTTCTTGTTGAGCGTTAGCTCACGGGTACTCTGTGTTACAGGTAAGGGCAAAAGTATAGTATGTTGAAGCGATGAGTTGAAGTAGGCTAGATCAGATATATGCATGTCGTGATTGGTTGACATGGGGGTCAAGCGGTTGCTACTTATGTATTGTTTTAAAAGTCTTCAAACCTTGGTTTCTATGTTGATTCTTAAAACATGTATTTTTACATACGTTATCCATATAAAAGATGATTTATTTTAAATACTTAGATCTCGAGTTGCAGTATTGTCAAGGATGTTTGTTTTTAAAGAAGTTTCATTTTGTTTTGTTCTTTTAAAAAGATTAATGTAAGTATTAATTTACTTAAATATGGAGTATTTAGTAAATTAATTGGTTTTAAGTCGGGTCGCTACAGGAATTGCCTGAGAATGGTGGCCCGGGACGTGCCCAATCACAATGCTCGCAAAAACAGGGTTGTGCCCAAAGACGCCAACCCGGGAGGTCGACAAAGGCGACCTGACTTATGAGACATTCTCAATGCTCCCAATAAGGCAGAAATCCCCAACAATCTACCTTCCCCTCGCTCAAAGTGTGAATAATGAATCCATCCATCTAATGGGGTTGTTGATAAACCGATGACAACCTCACCTTTTTCGAATTGTTGAAGTGTCAATCTCACTTTTACATGGTTGTTGATAAACCGATGCCAACCTCACCTTTATTGAATTGTTGAAGTGTCAATCTCACTTTTACAAAGATGATAGAAAATATGAAGTACAATTGTTTTCACTCTCTCCAAGGATGATAAATACTAGTTGAGAACCTACAGAGAGAAAAACACACTTACCAATAAATTCTCACAATTTTTGCTCAATTGTGTGAAAAGTATTTTGGAATATTTTACACAAGCTAAGAGCTTAAAACACCTTTCCTAGCTTAATAAAATGATATAAAACTGGTATTAAGTATGTATTAAGTCTAGGAGTAAGTCTATCTATATCCAAATCCAAAGTCGATGTATAGTTGTTTGGGGCATTTTAGAGCTTTCTGACTTCACCAGGGTGAGCAGCCAGTCAACTGGCCAATATAGTCCCATATGACCATTGAAAAATCACTTAGAAGAGCAAGTGTACCAGCCTAGAGGCACGCTGGTCGACAGACATGCATAGGCCAATCATCTGGTCTTTGCAGTTTTTGGGCCATAAAGATTTTTGCTTTGGTAAAAGGATATGGGTTTTCTGGTTACAAATTTGTTACTTTTGGGTTACGAAAATGCTACTTTTCTTGATCATTTGAATAAACTTATTTTCAACAAGATAAATGATTTTGCTACAAAATAAAGTGTGGTTGGTGAGATCATAATCAAATATTTTATATCATCAAAACAAGAGTGATGACGATTTTGAGTCAACAAAACCTTCAATTGAAGAACCTTCTGAACTAGAAGTGAAACAACTTACATTGCACTTGAGGTATGCCTTTTTGAAAGATAAGTCTACTTTACTGGTAATTATCTTTTCTTCTCTTTATACTAATCAAAAAGAGAAGGTTTTTAGAGTGTTGGGAGAGTATAAAAAGGCTATGGGTTGGCCGAGCACGAATATTAGAGGTATTATCCCAACTTTTTGAATGCATAAGATTTTCATGGAGAATGGACGTTGATCGAAAAAATCATCTATCCCCGTCACATTATTGAGCTCTCGGTAGTCTATACACGTCCTCATTGACCCATCCTTCTTCTTCACAATAAGTACAGGCTCTCCCTAGGGAGAATGACTCGACCTAATTAACCCTATGTATAGTAGCTCTTGTAGTTGAGTCTACGACTCCAATTCAATTGGTTCCATCTGATATGGTGCGTTCAAAATCAGTGCAGTCTCAGGTGCTAACTCAATAATGAACTCGATCTCTCGATGCGGTGGAAAACCCAGTAAATATCGAGAAAAACATGTAAGAAATATCGTACTATTCTTGTTTCTTCCATTCATTGCACCACCATCTTAGTAAGATCAACTACGTTTGCCTGAAACCCAATAAACCCATTATGTAGCATCTCTCTCTCCTTCAGCGCTATAATGATCAAGTTTCTCTGTCTGGTAGTTATCCCCATTAACATAAATGAGTCCTCTTCTTCTGGCGCGAACGTTACCACATTTCTCTTGCAGTCAATCATTGTGTCGTACCTATCAAACTATCCATTCTAAGTATCACATCAAAGTCCATCATATTAAGCTTAATTAGTGATGAGTGGGTAATTTATGTACTCATTCTTAGCTATTTTACTTTTGTTTTCCTCAAGTTTTTATGTGGATTTGATGTGTTTCTTTTAGATGTGCAGGTGTGTGATTAATTGTTAATTTTTGAGAGAAATTGGAATATTAAAGTCAGAGGGAAAATGATTTGTCGCAACATAGTAGGAGACATGTCGCTAAAAAGTAAGAAGCATAATATTATAGAGCTTAGGCGATATGTCGCCACTTGAAGGAAAATAAAGATCACAATTTCGTGCTCCAGGAGACATGTCGCGCCTTGTTAGGTGACATGTCGACAATTCTTCCCAGAATGTTTAAATTTGGGAAATCGTGCGACATGTCGCCAAGATGTTCTGTGACATGTTCCCACTCACGTGTTTTTGACGAATCTAGATATTCTTAACATGTTCTCACTTCAAATTCAAAAGGGAATGATAATTTTTACATCCAAAGGGTCGGAGGAGGCTATAAGTCCCAGAGAGAAACGTATTGGAAGCAGTTTTTAAGTCACATAATTAGACTCTTTTAGAGTTTTTCTTTCTTCTTCTTTCTTTATGCATTTTTCTATTGATTCAATGACTGTTTTTATTGTGAACATGAACTAAACATCCTTCTATAGTTTTTAATGTAGTGAATTGATTCTCTTTTATTAATTATGGTGATTTTATGATTTCTCCTACGTCTCTATATTGAATTATTTAATTTATGCTCAATGCTTCTGATTTATCAACTATCATTTGCATGATTTTTTATTTTAATTCGAGATCTTAGAAGTGAAAGTTAAATATGATTTACTTAAATAATCATAATACATGTTGGATGGGAATACCTATGTGATTTTTGTAGCTTTTGAATTTTAATTTTAATGTCTTTTGTATGTTAGAATGATCACAAAGATATAGAAAGTTCACATATAAATTGAGATCTTACATATTGAGAAATAATAGGTTTTGCTTTAGTAAACTCACTATCATTATAGGAAGATAAATTATGAAATATGATTAAAAAAATAATGATGCCATTGGAATAAGGCTATTTATGTTCTCGCTACAAGATAAAGCGAAGAGTTGGTTAAATTGTTTACCGGCCAACTCTTGCAAAAATTTTCCCTTCATCTAAGGCTACAAGGTTGACAGATGAGATTAATAACTTTTACCGGACAGAGGGTGAGTAACTTTATGATGCTTGGAAAGGGTTAAAAATTTTTTTGAGCAGGTGTCCCCATCATGTCATTGAGAAGTGGAGGTGTCCCCTTTCAAATTTTGTCTTCCATCCTCTTAGCAGTAAGTGTCTTTTCCAAGACTTAGGCCTAAGTGGTAGCTTCTCTAGTGGAAACTATCTCGACATCATAGGCTATTATAGGATTTAGCCTATGCATAAAGCGGTCCTTCCTTACCATATGTGTAGGAACTAGATCAACAACAAACTTGGTCAGTTGGTCAAACTTTTGGGCATATTCCACCACTATCAGCTTCCTTTGCTCGTATTGAGGCATTATAGTATTTGTTGTTGAACGCCTCATAATATTCATTTCATGTCGTCCTAGTGACATCCCTAGTCTACTCAACCACTTCCTACAATATCCTAACATCCTTTCTCAACATATGGGTAACACATGCCACCTGGTCATTACATACTACCAGCATGAAGTCTTGTATCGACCTCATCCTACTCATCCACTCCACAACTACGATTGGGTCAGTGCTCCCCTCAAACTCTAGGAGATGTTTCATTCGAAACCTCTCATGCAATGTTCCCTTAAGACTAAGTTGCCATGATCTATATCCACATTCAGTAAACTAGGAGTGACTCGCACAACTTGTTCCCTAACTCCATGGTCATAGCAGTTTTGCATGGTTTCGTAGCCTTGTCGACTCCTTGGCACTCTGCATACCTGACGAGCATGTGATTATACTTCTTTCCTTGTAGGTGGTTTTTGTGTAAAGGCCCGAAAATAAAAACAAAAAATGAAATAATGCATGTTGACGCGGTTTTTTGTCAACTTAGAATTATGAAATTCGTATGAGAGTATTAGGCTTTCACTAAACCGTAGATAAAAGAATCCCCACAATTTTACGTGGTTTAGTGGTTAAAATCCACCTAGTCGACAAGTCAATTTATTGTTGTATTTCTCAAAAGAATTATTTATGACAATTTCTCCAGACATTCGGCATATAAAATTTGCATCCTTTTTCATGTACATTCCCTTTCTATTTATAAAGTATTAATGGAAATGTTTTGGTACCTTACAAAATTGAGTAATTTCCCAATATTACTTTTAATACATTGATTGCATGATATTATACAATAACTAGGCGAGATTACAATATTTTAGATGCACATATAAATCTCGAGTCTTAAGGGATCGATAATGTAGAGTCCAAGAACTTCACTTAGCTAGTTAGATAGTAGTATTATAGTATGTATAGTGTTATCTTTGTAACTGTGGATTTTTGGTTCAAACCGGGAATTATTTGGACACTCATAGTAGTACTTATAGATTTTCTAAGTTTAACCTATAGTTTAAGAATATTAAGTATAACCTAAGGTTTGATTATATGACTGATATTAAGGATAATATTTGTTATACTATAAGGTTTAGATGAGGACCAATAGGATTTTAAGCACAAGTTATGAATGGGTGATTAAGGATTAAGTATTTTGAGGATTTAATTTAATAAGGAGTAAAGTTTGAATGCAATAGGGTCAGTCAGCAGCTTTGAATACGTTGAGGGCTTAGTCAAGGTTGTTTACTCCATTCAAACTTAGCTAAAAATGTGTAATTTCGTGTTTAAATATTCAGTGTGTGCCGATATATCGCAGCTATAGGGGCGATATATCGCAGCACGTAGATACAGAAAACACGAAACGATGCATGGTCGCCTCGGGCATACTGGCCCAGGCGATATATCGCCTACAGGGGGCGATATATCGCCTCCTTCAGTATGTTTTTGAAAGTTTTTGAATTCTTTTCCATTCAGCCATTCAACCTCTTGATAAGTCCAGCATCTTTTTGAACGAGTCTTCAGCCTCTGCTGAACGATTATTCAAATTATTTTTACCTAAAAAGCTATTATTTTTATTCAAGTAAAATCAAGATCCTTTCATTCCTAAACTCTATAAATAGGACCTAGTACCCAGCCATTATTCATCTCTTGCTCTAAGTTCAGAGGCTGCAAGTGCTAAGTGAGTGTGAGAGTGTAAACACCTGGGTTGGGGAATCATAAGCTTGATCACCATAAGCTTATCAAACACTTTGGGAAGTAAGGTTCTATAGTATTTCGGTTTGTGGTGTAGATTGGTCTTACAAGTCTTTAAGGTAACCCAAAACTCTAGTTCATTGGTTTTATGTTATTTTCTTTCTCATAGCCTTCTACTCAAGTCTTCTAACCTCATTCTTATCTTGGTTAGGGAATCTAAGTTCTTGAGCACATAAGTTTTGGTAAGTGTGACTTTCAATGGTTTAGTCTTTCCATTCCTTTCATTTCATCTCTTTTTCTTCATTAGACTCACCCTGTTATATATGGTTTTAGGAGTGTTCCAAAAAGTCCCACCGCTATCCTCTTAGCCCGGTAACTTTGGTAAGGAAAATAGGATAGAATTTATATGTTTTATGCTTATGTTATCTTATGTGTTATGTCATGAAATATGTTATGATTATGTATGTTTGTAGGCTTGGACATATGACCCATATGACTAACAAGACCCCAAATGGGTTATGGGCATATGACCTACTTAGCTAGTAGGACCCCACTAATCCCATGGGCATATGACTTGTTTAGTCTATTGGACCCCAAGTAATAATGGCCATTATAATAAGTGTATGTAATAAGTGTTACGATATGTCTTTATGTTTATTATGAAACTTTATGTTTATGACTATGTGTTAGATTTTCCTTGCTGGGCATTAGGCTCATTCCTTTTTGTTTTATGTGCAGGAAAATAGCTATTAGTGGCGGTAAGGTTCGTGGATGCTTGGAGATTGTGTATCGATGGTGAATGGATTCAAGGAGTCGAGAGTTCGATCTTTCGAGGATGTAGTCTTGTTTTACTTTTTTATGGTTTTACATGTATTTTTCCGCACTTTCTATGTAACTCCTTTTCACTTTAAGTTATGTTTTGTTTTAAAGAAAATGGGTACCCATATCCTACCTATTTTACGAAAGTAACTTTTTTTTCTACAAGTTTCTAATAAATTTATGGTATTTTCGCAAATGTAAGTCTTATTAAGGTTTGTATGTATAGTTTCATTAATGGTCCAAAAGTCTAGAGTAGTGGGTCATTATAGATAATTATGTCTAAAGTATGTCGGCCATGAGCTGGAGATGTACCTTGTGAGTTGAAGGATCTCAGGATAAGTCGACCAGCATACAAGGTTACTCGAGCTATGTCTAGGTGACCTCAAAGTCTGGCTAAGCGATCTCTTTTATTTCTTGATGATCCATGCATAGAGCTACCTAAGCATCAAGGAATTTGTACCATGACCTTGAAACTAAAGAAGGCTTCATTAAATGTTGTATAGTTGTACCGCGAATAGGACACATCAACTCGTATTTTTTAGGTACAACATTTGCCCTCAAGCCTCTGCTCGTGCATGACGTCATCCTTGTCTCTGACAAGCACAGTAGAGGCCTTTCACTTCTTCATTAGGAAACGTGCTCACTTACCCTCTTGAGTACTTTTACATTTGTCTCGCTCACATATGCATCTATTCAGGTTCCCAAGTAGTGTGAAACTTATCTTTTCACCTTTTTTACTTCCATTCCCCCGTTTAATTTGTAACGTCATGCGTTTTGGGTACCTTGAAACGACTCGGGTTGGGTTTTTTTCCCCAAGTTAAGAATATTATTTTAAATAATATTATATTTGTTTGGAATTTATTTCCATGAGTTATTGCTAGCAAAATTATGAATTTTGTGTTTAAAAGTCAAGATAAGACTTTCGGTCTTGGACCGACAAAAAAACCCTGATCGGGTAAAAATCTCAGAAAATAAAATGAAAAACTATGGAAAATATATTTTGGGCATAAAATACATTCATAAAAATTAAAGTTTGGTCAAAAATAATAAACCTAAGGGAAAATGGAAATTTTAGGGCATTTTGTATTAAATGCTTTATTTTACCGAATTGGGGAATTTTATTCCATGAGTGGACCTTAGGTTAAAATATATTTTGTGATTAATTAAATTAAACGTGAGAGACATTTAATTTAATTATTATGTGTTAATTTTTGTTTTAAAAACTTAATAAGAGTGAAATAAGTTATAGGAAGTCAAATTGGATTTTTTTTCTTAGGAAATTTTTATTAACCTTTATATATAAATATATATATATATGATCACATATATAAATAGAAAGAGGTAGCCGGCCATGTGAGGTTTTAAATGGTGTGAACAAAATTAATTAAGTTTTAAATCCCATTTTAAATATTAAGGTTAATGGCAAGTGGATAGTAAAACACTTTTAGGATATTTTAGAGTAGTCTAAACCCTTCTAACCCCCCAAATCCGACCCCCTCTCTCTCACAATCACTCTCATATTTTTTAAAACTCTCTCTCAAGTTTTCTCTCCATCTTCAACCTCAAGAACACTAAGAAGGCTTGGAAGCCTAGGCTTTTGTCTAGGAAGGATTTCCCTAAGGTAATGTTTAAAAAAAACTTGACTTTGTAAGGTTTTTAACCATAGTTCTTTCAATAGCTAACTATCTATGTTGTTTGGGAGAGTTGGTTAAGGTATTGAAAGAGTTTTGAAGGACTCAAAGCTAGTAGGAACATCAAAAACCTAGAGCAAGAACAACAAGTGGTAAAAAGTTTACTTTTTATAGTTGTTATTGTATGGTTTTTATTTTTAAGAATTATTTTATATATTTAATGCTTAAAGTTTCTTATTGGTGATGTAATAAGGCTATGTTAGTTTCTCAATAATTTTTATGATGCTTGTGTGTTGATTTTTGAAAATAGGGACCAAAATCCCTAAGGGTTTTGGTGAGAACCCTAAAACAAAATACAAGTTTTCAGCAGTGACTTCCAAGGGGTAAAGCATCGACTGTATATTGATTTTGTAAAATTTAATTATACTGTGATGTTTTTGAGATTGAGTACATAAAATTGAGCTTTTGAAACACTCAAAAATGTTTAAAAATGAATGAGTTATGCTATTTCAAAGTTTAGGTAAAAAACAGTTTTTTCGTATTCTTAATTTCGGGACCAAGTGTGGACAGCCACTGTATAGGGAAAATTAACCCAGTTTTTTCTAAAATTTGGTGGACATATTCTTGGCATAACATAGTATTCTACTGTAAAATATGGAAACAAAATACTGAACGGTTTGAAAGTTATTAAGTGCCAAAGTTTAGAAAAAATAAGGACTTGAAAATAAGGTCATTTTTACCTCATTGTTGGAAAATAATTTCACCAATAAAAAATGCTCCTTTTTACCTAAGATTTTTCAAAGACCTAAATGTCATACCAAAAATGGAATTGGGAAATTTTGGTAACAATTGGGTAAGTAAATTTTATGTTTTGACCTAACAAAGTATGTAGCTAAAAATGGGGAAAATAGGGTTTTCACACTTAGTGTAAAAAAAAGAGATTTTGGAAATCAAGGTAAAAAGTAAAATTTTGCTTATTGCAAGATAAAAACATGATAAGTCTTGAAAACATATTTTGACCTAAAATACCACTTTGAGTTTAGTGAGCATTATTTTTATTAAAGAATTTTTTTCTTTCTAAAAATAAAAGAATTAATTTATTAATAAGTTAGTAAATTAAAAGAGGGTTTAAAAACCTATATTTTGATAAAATAATTAAGTGAATTATTTTTCTAGTAAGTAAACTTGATTAATTGACTTCGGAAAAATTAACTAGTCAAGATGAGAATTTTTTAACGGTTTTTAAATTAGGCAATTTTCTTAAAACAGTTTTTAGAGATTAAAACCTTAAGAAAAATAAAAGGAAAATTAATTTATTTTCTTGAAAAATAATTAAGGAATTTAATTAGTATTTTCGAGATATGATACCGGCTAAAATCTTTTATATATTTTACCGACTGTTGAAAGTACGGGTTAATAGTGGAACTTTTAAATAATAAGATTTTTAGCGGATTGTGGAAAAATACTATCGTGATACCCGAGCCTAGGTGTCGAGACCATAGGATAGGTCTCCCTGAGACTTAGGGTTTAGACTCAAATTTTGAGTATGAATTTCTTGAATGGGTTTAAAACAAAATAAGGCTCTTTAATCCTTACAAATGATTGTTTTAAAATGACCAAACTGCCAAAAATAATAATAATGAATTATCAAGTGCCATAATTAATCCGAGTATATTGTATGGACTATTAAAGTACTGGCTAAGCATAACTGGACTATATATTGGAGGGTGAAATCCTGCTGAGAGCTAAGGACTCCAAGTAAGTCAACTTCTATTGTGTGGGTGCAATATGAAACAACTATTGTATTGTATGTTAGTTTAGAGACACATGCACATATATACATTGTCGTAGAAAGTTTGCTTAGAGACGTCAGTCTAGTGGGTGCTCTGATAAGTTATTCCCAGATAGTAGCCATAAATATTGGCCATTCAGTGTGAGTGCCTAGAGATACTAGGGGTTGCCAAGTTTGAGTGAGGCTGAACACCCTAGGGGGTACTGCTCACCAACACCACTGATTAATATAGAAGCCTCTGTAAAACTGTGTAACTTCGATTACACTCTTGGATAAGTAGTGATGCCCTAGGTAACTTGATGGTTACCCTTGTGAGGGATTTACTCATGGATAATTAGTGATGTCCTAGGTAACACGATAGTTACCCTTGAAGGGGATATTTATTGGCTAGATCTTAGTGTTGAGACTCAGTTCTCTCTTACAGATCAGCATTTATGCTGGAGGGCGTGTTATGCACGAATTGTTGGAAGTTGTCGAACGTTGATCTTAAATTATATTGTGATATATTATATCTACAAGGATTTATTTGTTGATAAGAAATAGTTGCGATATAATATGTCTACTGGGTTCTATGATTTTCTGAGTGTAGGAATTTATCTGTTTATATGAAATAATTTGTCATTGGTTATCAGGCATGACCATAAGTTTGTTAGGATGCTTTTGGGGTCTTGAAATTGATTGCGTAGGGTCCGGATGGATCCAGAACCCTAATTTTTGTGAGCTATTGTTATATGTAGACAGTAACTTGGTCAGTGACCACATGTCTTCTATGCATGCTATTGTTTTTAAAGTTGAACTTACTAAGCGTTTTCACTTAACTAGTTGTCTCCTTTGTAGGTAAGAACATGGCCAAGGCAGTGTAGTGAGTTCTGGAGTCTACCTTGCGAATGTACATGTGGACCGACCTTTTGGGAAGTCATTTTATTTTTTTGGAAATGTTCTGTTATTTTAATAAACTAGGCCCACTCTGATCTTTATAAAATATGTTTGTATTAAATGTTAAGTATGGCCATACGACTTTTAAAAAGTTTTTTTATACGGGTTTTTGAGACATTTGGTTAAATGAAAACATTTATATTTCCGCATTATCGTGTCTTAAAAATATGGGTCGTTACATAATTTTGGCCATTTGATCTAAAATTTTCTTGATCGAATGGTCCTGAATTTTTCCTGGGCTTAATTTATACATACCCCTTTCTTTTCCATCTCATTTTCCCCCTTATTTCTCTTGCAAAAATAAAAATAAAAAAAAAACTTATTTACCACTTTTTCTATGAAATTTTCGAATATCAATTTACTTGATTCAATAGATCAATTATTTCTTTTTCTTGTTCATTCAAGACCTTCTTCAACAACTGTAATTGCTTGAAACCTTTGTTGTTATTTCGATTTTCTTATTTTGACATTGTGAGAAGCCTGTGTGTTTTTACATTCTTCATGCACTTCTTTTTTTTTTTTTAAAAATCCCGTCTTGAATATATGTATGCTAAGAGTAGCCTATAAGGGTAGCAAGATTAGACTATACTGGAAGTTATAGTAGGCAATTTTTTGGCCTTATTTCAGGGTTTTTTGTTCTTCTCAAGAAAAAATTTGGTAGGTTTTTAGGGTAATTCTAGGTTAGAATTTTAAAATTAGGTAGCTTGTAGGCTACACTAATTAAGTGGTTTTTTGCATTAAAACTACTTCCCAAATCTGAATTCTTGACACGTGATTTTTGCGGTGCTTCCTAAGGATAGAGTGCGTGAGTTAGGGGCATGCGTGAGTCAACTCGTACACGGTTCCATACCCTTCTCAGCTAGCATAAGATATTTTAGCTCGTATGACGTAGATTCCCATCCCAAATATTCAGGTCGAGTTATACAGTGACTCACTCCTAGTCATATAACATGACCAGTTTATTGGAAACTTTTAACCAAATCTTAGAGCAAGATCCTTAGGCTGCCCTCTAACGATTAACGTTGATCTATACCGAGTCGAACTAATTTATTTTTCACCTAAGTCAACATGAGTCATAAAACCCAAGCCATATCTGGTTTTTCTTCTCAGAAGCAGAACGCAGATGAGACCCCAATTCCCCACTTTTGGCTAGTGATTGAAAGGTAGGTCGAGACAACTATAGACAACAAAGCATATCGTGTCTCGAATGACTTTGATGGCCAAAGTCAATACCATCCTAGAGAGTCACGGCATAAAGATGACCTCCAAGTTCTAAGATCGCCTGATTTCCCAAGACAACACAATTAATCGAGCTCCTAAGTTATCCAAATGATTTGAAAGACTCATTCTTCATGCCGAACGGGTTTGCGACCTGGGAGCACTGATTCTTCAACCGACCTCGTAATTTCTCTTTGCCTTAGTTATTATATTCTATTTTTTTGTATCTTAACAATTTTTTCAGTCTGAAAAAGTTAGTTTATTGTGCACCTATCTATAAGAGGTCTGAGGCTTCCGAGGTCTAGAACTCTCAATACGTCGAGCTTGCTGCTCTACCAACTGAGGAGAATGATTGGAGAGCTATCATAACAAAAATGCCAACATGAGGCTCTTTAAGTTGATAGAAGAGGGCCAAACCTTAGCCTTCTATCCACAAGATCCTTCTAGGAAAAAAACCCTTCCCATAATTGAGGAGGTCGAGGAAGAAGAGGAGATCGCACCTTCGGTGAAGAAGAAGAGGAATTCGAGCTCAATTTGGGGTAGCCACCAGCTTCATGCTAAGCTGACATGACCCTTGGAAAATCATGACAAGGAATGCTGATCCATATTGGAATGTTACTCTTCAAGAGTGTTTAGACCTCTTTGTTCCCCGTTACGATTTTAGCCTCCCCCCCAGGACTATTGCAGTAGACAATTTCTTTAATTTTAGTAGTGTCATTTTCCAACATTACAACACTTATGTTCGTCCATATACCATCCTTTCTTTCAACTCTCTATTTTTCAATTTTAGTGCATAGGGAATGTGAGCCTAGCTCATATGATGAGCTCAAGAGAGAAAATGTTCCTCCCATGCCTGAATATGTTCCACCTGAGTCTCACCCATACTAGATTAATCAACCCTAATCTAGTTGATTCAGTTCCTATTCCAGATCTGATATTCATAGACTCCACCACTAGCTCGGAAGGTATGGTAATTATATTTTTTCCTTGTTTATCAAGTTTTTCTAACTCTCTGTTTGTTGTTTGTAGAAGAAGTCACGAGCAACCTGGCTGCAGTGTTTGGTCCCTTAGGCCTAGCAGTCCAGAAGGCTAGGGTCATTAAGAAGACCATCTCCTCTAGAGTTAGGGTTTCCTCCACTGGATCCCAAAACAAGGGCAAGGATATACCTCCACTGGAACCCAGAGCCCGGGGCCCAGGGCCCAAAAAGAGACCATGCTCACTAGCCAGGATGTTCCTCCCCCAGCTTCTCTGGCAATCCCTCCAACACCTATCGCCTCCATTCCTCCTCCGCATCTGGAGGTGGGTGAATTTTTTGTCTATAACAAGGGTCCCATCCAGGCTCTTCCTAGTGATGACATGGGCCATATAAACTAGCTGGCAGACTATAAGGTGGACCAGATCGAGACGTCGGATCCTGAGGACATGTCGAGTGAAGCAACGAGGATGCACCCGACAGTAAGTTTTTGTTAGTGCTTTGAAGTTTTTTAGTACACTCCAAATTTTTTTCAACAGTCAATGTTATATCAATTGATAGGCATTGTTGCCAAAGTCTGAGCTGAAGGAGAGAAGACTCGACTCGAGGAGGATAAAACCTGGCTTGCAGAAGAGAAATCCCTGCTTGAGGGTAAATGTCATCAACTCGAGGAAGGGCATTCTTGACTTAGGAAGAGCTTTATACAACTCGTGAAAACGAGAAGAGCGCTAAGGAGCGGGCCCTTGAGCTGGTCAAAATTCAAAAGGTTACACTGAATATATCCCTCGAGAAGATGTTCTATTGGGTCTGGTGTTACAACCAGCAAGCTGACTTCTCTTTCCTTGATGTAGAGATGTGGGCCCGTTACTTCACCAAGTTCAAAGACTGCTTTACCAAGGAGCCTACAGAGACCTCCGAGAACATCGAGGGCACTAGATATGCAACCAATGGAAGAGATGAAGAGGTATCTTCGAGAGGAGCTCGAGTTGGAATCTAGAGTTAATGATATTTTTTTCTCTATTCTAGTGTTTTTTTTAGGAGGGGGGGATTTTTAATATTCATTTTAATCAGGTCTTGGAGGTCGAGACAATTTGCCACATTTGGCTTACTTGAGGTTAATATCCTAAACATGAATTCATTTACTCGTGCCTTTTTATAAGATTCATTTCTAGCAATTTACAATTGTTTTATTATATATATACATGTGTGTAGTTGAAGGAAATATTTTAGACTGAGTTATTTTTAGATCTATGTGCTTAATCGCTAACCAGTTAGTATTCAAGTTGTGTACTTTGTTAGGTCTAGTATCTTAGTGCATAATATCTTACTTGTTATTATTTAGGGCTTGTACCTGGTTATGCTCGGTTTTTTATTGCTTCAATTTTTCTTGTCAACTTAGTTGTATTCTGAATTATTATGAAAAATTGCGCTCAATCAAGCAACCAAACTATTCATTTCCAAATTCTAAGTTATTTTATTTTTTCAAAGACATTAAAATATACTAAATATAAAATTATAATAATAGGTATCTACCCCCAAGCAATCATAATTAAATAATATTTTAGATAGATTTTAAAGGGTTAATAGACAAAATTAATAAAAAAATTAGTACCATGCTTAAACTACACAGTGCTGACTAACGATTTAGCCAACGACATGGCATCACAAAAACGATAAAGATTTATAAGATGAATGAAAGAACTAAACAACACAAACATTTATAGTGGTTCGGCCCTAGAGATTGGTAATGACCTACGTCCACTTAGTGTTTCTATTGATGAACTCTGAAACCTTCTATCAGCAAACTAGGGTTCACTAAGTTTCACAAGCTCCAAAGAGGGATACAAAAGTCGTGTATAAAAAACACTAGTTCTCTTTGAATACCAATCATTGCCTCTCCTTAAATGAATCCCATAAGTCCTATTTATAGGCTTAAGGATGTACCTATGGGCCGATGGGCCATGTTTGAATAATAATATACATCGTAATAATTACATATAAAGAGGGTCAAATATCTTAGAAATATCTGACTTATAACTCTAGTTGAACTCTGGTTTCGTTACTATGATTAGACCTTGTTGCATATGTCAAAACATCTTCTGTCATACTGTTAAACATCTTTGTTGAATCCATCGAGCAACTTCTATTCTGGTTGTTGGTTGACTAGACTGTCATCACTAAATAGTCACATGCTATCCACGTGCACCCCGATCATGCCACGTCAGCAAGCAAATATTTTTTTGCTAAACATTTGCCCCCAAGTTTATTTTAATGCAATCAACATTTAATAAACTTACTCGACTAGCAATTCATCTGACCTATCATATCTGTCAGTACTTACTTTTTTGAAAAGGAAAGTAATCATGACTTTTACAGTTTCCCAGAAACTTTTTGACGGTGATCACGATTCCCCATTCATCGAAACTTTATTCCCATCATTAACTTCTATTACTCCCAAGCAGCATAAATATAAGCCTCTTCTCCATTTTTCATTTTTTACCGGGACCTTCTCTCTCTTCAAGAACTAAGAAAATCTTCAAGAAAACCCAAAGACTCTAGTGCAATTCGAGATGTCTTCGAGAAACTCCGAGCAAAACTTTCATAATTTCTCCTACAATCTGTACTCCAAGTAAGTTTTCGAATCCATTCTCTTATCTTTGTAGAAATTTTCATGTATTCTTATCTTGATTTATGAGTTTTCGTAACTTGGTTTCTACTGTTCTTGAGAAATTTCTGGGTAATTGGGTTTAGGAAAACATACATAGAATAAGTATTATAGATTAGGGATTTTAGGTAGTATAAAATGCTAGACAATGCTTAAAAAAGCAATGTGGGGTATACTTACATCAATTTTGGGTCTAAAATCGAAGTAAAATTTTGATTTTGAGTATTTTGAAAAACTGGGTTTTTCTCGCCTATTTTCAGAGTTGAAAAGTTTTTCTGAAAAAAAATTTCACATTAACTTTTTAATCTATTTTTCCAACTTGCTCGCATGTCCGTTTTGTTTTTACCAGGATGCTACTGGTTGTATAAAAGCTTAACTTTTATACATGAGCAGCATTATCCTTGCTTTTCTCTTTCTTCTATCTATTGGTCATAGATTCTCACTTCCCCTTTGTTATTCTCATATATTGATGCATGATCTCTGGGGAGGTAAGAAACCAATAGATGACGATTTTCTCGCTTTGCTGTTTGAGGATCAAGAACGATCTTCTCGCTTTCCTGAGCCTTCGGTTTTACACCCAAACCCTACGACCAATCCTCCATACTACCCATCACAGAACCAATCGAACATGGGTCGCGTCAAATACACTGCTCTTAGAAAAAGAAAAACAACAAATTCACCTTCCAACCAGACTGAAACCAATGCAGAGGGTACTTCAAGCGATCCTCAACCTTTAAACTTTTCACCACCAGATAAACAGCCCAAAGCTCATCCCCGTGATGGTGGACTGGTAAATTTCCCCTCCTAGCGTCATATCGACCAAGATGGTGGCAAAATATCCCAAGAAGTACGAGCTTCCTGGGATTACCCTATACAAACCTACACCAACTAGAGGGAAAACGTGTCTGGAGGTGCCTACAGTGCCTGGTCGAGGTATCATATAGAAGTAGGGGCAATCTTGCCATTGCATGACTTTTTCCGAGGGGTGGCCAATTATTTCGAGGTTGTTCCTTTCCAAATAACACCCAATGGATATAGAGTACTTTCAGCGCTCTATGTCCTATATAACCACAAAAAATGGCATGTGCCTACTCCGCATGAGATCAACTAGTTGTTCGATCTCAAATCAAACCCCTATCAGAACAACATGGGGTTCTTCCATTTCTACCACCAGGAATCTGCTCGCACATTCCTGAGTGACATTATCTACAAGTCCAATGTTGGAAGGTACTTCCAAGAGTACATCCTTACATTCGACTTGATTGCCAACAACATGGCCTTCACACGAGGAGGTAGACTTTCAATCTCTGGTTGACATTTATCTAGTCATTTTTTCATCTTTCCTTGCCCTTAGTTGTTTTGTGATGTATCTAGGTCCATGGTATCGACCAGAACCCACTCCAGAAATGGAGATAAGAGCCACAACTATGGCCAGCATGACAAATATAGAAAAAGCATCAAGAAGCTTGTCACGGAGAGCAATTTAAAGATTGGTCGGCCTTTTAGAACCTTACCAGGAAGTGAGGGAATCCACCGCGGGGAGTGCTACTAGAGATGGCACTACAAGGCAAGAAACCCCTGAGCAGCAACAAGATGTGTCACAACCCCAGAGGCGATGACCAATGGGAGTGACCATTCGATAACCATCCCCTAACACTTGAGCAGCTAATACCCCTACCCAACATGGGAGAGGAAAACAAAAACTATCGAAATATACTGGCCCTATACTCAAATCTTCAAACGAGAACATTATAGATTTCTCACTTCTAAATAACTTGCCCATCCATTGTCATTTATTTGATAGGGATGGCAACTTAAAATTTACTACCAGTAGTTTTAGCTTGGACTTCTTTGAGGCAGATAGTGAGTGTAGCAGTAGCTCTTTAGATAATGCAGCGACCATTAATAATAGTTCGAGTATACTACTTAGAATTTCTTTTTAGTTTTTCCTTTATTGTGCCAAATTATTTCTTAACATATCTGCTCGTTTATTTTTGTTTTGTAGTTACACTTCTGCAGATGCTCCAGCGAGCAAGAAGAAGTTGAGCAGAAGGCACCCTAGAGAAGGCAATGGGGAGCCTTCAAAGAAAAAGGCTCGACCAAAGGTCACTCCATCTCCCATTCCTTCCAGATCAACAGATCCTCCTCCTCCTCCTCGCACTAATCCTTCCACCGACCAAACGGGAAGAAATTTGGCTGCGGAACTACTAAGCATAGCTTATAGCTCAACAAATGACAAACTGCAGAGATTTTCCAAGCATCAACGCAGCCAGGAGGCCTTTGTTTATCTTCCTTCGTTGAAACCCAGCCAGGTCCTTGCTCATGGGTTCAATGAACTCGTTAATGTAGGTTTCTCATGTATTGTGTTTTAGTCGAATAATATTTCCTTTGATTAGCTCTAAAAGCTTCATTCTCCTACTGTTTGCCGGTATCTTGACCATGAACAACGTCTGTCATTGTGTTGAAGAGGTCGATGCAAAACATGACGAGGAGATCAAGGCATGGGAGTCTAAGAATAAGGTGGCTGAAGACAAAGTTACAGTTTTAACCGAGGAGCTCAAGAGGAGCCAAGAAGATCTGGCCAAAGATGTTGCTGCCAAGGAGAAGTTTAAGGAAGCCTCTGAGACTAACTACAAGGAAGTAGCCAAGCTTCAAGAGGATCTAGAGGCGAGCATGAAGGAGGTAACTGATCTAGAGGATTGAGTGAAGCTGCTCGAGGAGAAAAACTCCCAAATCTTGGCGAAGTTTCGAGGAGCAACCTTCAACTGCTTCTACAAGTTTTTGAAGAACAATCCAGAGGAAAACTTCGACTTTCTTCCTGGTCAGGTAAAACAAGATGAACTTGCCAAATGTGTTGCTTACCTGGAGGAGGAGAGAAATGCTCAAAGTGCCTCGGATTCTCCTGAAATTTCCTTGGCGACAAGCATCGATGGTGCTGAAAAAGTTGGACCTTCAGTTGACCAACAACCTTAGCAGGACCCTCCTTCATCTGCTCAGTAAAAAAATTTATTTATGTAATTAAAACACACAAACAACAGCTCGTGATGTTAAGACAATTTGCTGCCTAAGGCAGCTTTTCTTTCCTTTTAATATTTTTCATTACATCCGAGCAGTATTTGCTCGCAATGTAAAGACATTTCATTGTGATATTATAATATATTCTAATTGCTATTATAACATCTGCTTGTATGACCGAACTTAGCACAACACTTTATTAAGATTTCTCAAAATTAACTAAATTTTTTGAAAAATACTCAAGTGTCATAGTATGCTTTCCCTTATTTTGCTCGTGTGTTTACATATGTCTGTTGATATGCTTTGCTCGCTTAGCATCTTATATGCCACCCAAATGTTTGAGGAGTCCAAGGTTCTCGGTCACTTTCCATGACCAATACCTGTTCAAGCATTACTGCTCGCGTACTTATAAACAATCAATGATAATATAGAAAATAGCACACGTAATGAGCAAATACTTGTAATAAATACAATAATTGGCAAGAAAAGTTGCGCATAGTTCTTTTTATTTCTTGTAATAAAATTGACAAGATTCATTTCTGTACGATTGATCACAAATTGATCTGACACTTATAAGTGACCAGCCATCTAACTGACCAGCCCTTGTTCAAAATCTTGTAAAAAGTAAAATTAATACAAGCCAACTCTTTAAAAAAAATTGTTCATTGGTAATACTTGCGCATGTGTTCTCCATTCCAATAGCAAGGAACGAGGTCTCCATTTAAGCGAGCAAATTTGTATGTGTTTGGTTGAAGAATTTCTTCAATTTGATATGGACCTTCCCAGGTCGGTCCGAGTACTCTAGCAGCCTAGTCGCGATTGTTGAGAAAAACCCTTCTAAGTAAAAAATCTCCCACATCAAACTTTCTATCGTGTACTTTAGAGTTAAAATATCGAGCAACCTTTTGTTGGTAAGCTGCAACTCTAAGTTCAGCCTACTCGCACCTTTCGTTGACCAAGTCCAAAGACTCCACTAATAATTAGTTATTCGCGCTCTAGTCGTATGTCAGCCATCTATGCGATGGTGGATCTAATTCAATGGGTAACATGGCTTCATACCCATAGGCCAAGGAAATGGTGTATGGCCTGTTGCTATTTGGTGAGATGTTCTATACAACCAAAGTACTTCTAGCAATTGCTCTGGCCACACTCCCTTTACTTGTTTGAGCCTTTTCATTAGTGTGTCCTTCAAAGTTTTGTTAACGGCTTCTACCTATCCATTGGCTTGTGGATGATCAACTGACGAAAAAACCCTTCATGATACCATGTCGTTCATAGAAATCGGAGAAAAGGTTGTTGTCAAATTGTGTGCCATTATCAAAGACAATTTTTTTCGGCAACCCATATCGGCATACAATGTTTTTAACGAAGAAATCCAATACTTTCTTGGTTGTGATAATTGCGGGTGACTCATCTCTGGCCCACTTACTAAAGTAGTCGATAGCAACTACTCCATACTAGACATTCCCTTTTCCTGTAGGAATAGACCCAATTATGTCAATTCCCTAAACCGCAAATGGGCATGGGATTTGCATTTGTTTAAGGTCATTTGGGGCTGCTCGTGGTATCATGAAAAATCATTGGCACTTATTGTTGGGGTTTTATGCCCTAATTAAAACCCAAATTCATTGTAATCTCATTTTATTATCAATAAGAGAATAGAAATCAGTTTTTGACTTGGTCAATCACTTTGCTCACATGTTTTATTTTCATGATCATTTGTTTAATATAAACTTCTATTAAATCCTGAGCATATAGCTAATCTTATTTATAGTGATGTAATAACAGTGGAATATACATATGATTATATGTTCAAAATAAGTTAGTCCTAAGATTAGTCAGTGCACAAGATTTACACTGACTTTCCAATCTAGGATATGATCTACTTACACATTACAGTGTTATGTTCTTTCCAGAACATTAGCAAAGTAGATAAGATCGGATGTATTTGTTACATCGGACAGGACCGATATTGACAGTTGATAAGATAAGTAAACATACCGTTATTATCTATTCTAGTCATATCATATAGTTGACCATAGGTCAATTCAATCTCAATTCTGAGTGGTTAGTATTCTAATTGATTGTATTATTTGAGTTCTTTGATGTTCGTTACCAGCTTACCCTACGGACTAGCCCATACTTACATCTTGGGAACTCGGTAGTATAATTGAGTGGGGGTGTTAATCATAGATATGAACATCTATAGCTTCTGATGAAGAAGTGAAATGATGGTTTCCTTTTAGTTTGGTTCAAAGTGTTAAATGATAGAGATCTCATTTCAGTAATAAAATTAGTTTACTGAAATATCATTTACAAGGAACTAATTGTTTTAAGGATAAAATACAATGAGGGGTAAAACGATATTTTAGTCCTATCTCATTGTAGAACATCTATAGAGGATTGAGTGACAATTATGGTTACAATAATGGATAATTAATAGCGTATCTATATTTGTTATAGAGCGTTCTGTGAATTCAAGAGTGCAATTCCGAGTCTATAGTGGAGTCATGATGAATTAATAAGTTAGTAAATTTATTTGTCAGATTTATGATAACTTATTGGAGCTTGATTTCATAGGCCCATGGTCCCCATTGTACCTTGGATAAAATCATCTAGATAGTCTCAATTAATTGATTTGATTATCAATTAGAATTATCAATGTTGACCAGTTCAATTTTGGATAGTTTCACATAGTTATATAATTTAGAGAAGAAAAGAAAAATTAGGGCAGAATTATTAATTAAGATAAATTGGTATCTAAATTAATAAATAATTTTAAATGGAGGTTGAAATTATAAATAATTAATTTGATAAAGGATTTAAATAATTATTTAATTAATTAAATCGATAGAAAATAATACAGGCCTTGATTTTAAGTTCAACGGGCTTATAATTAAATAAGAAATTTCACAGGCCTAAAGCCTATGATAATTTCGACATAAGGCTTCAAATTGGTTATTATTTTATTGATTTTTTAATTAAATTAAATGGCCTAATTGAGTCTCTCAAAGGAGTGCTTAGAGAGAAATCACAACATAAGTTTGACAAGTCACAAGTCAGATTTTCTAATAGGTTTTAGATTCTCTCTAAACACAAGTCTTTTTCTAAGCCTCTTAGTTATTTTCTCTTCTTCTCTCTGTATCTATCTCATGTGTTGAGAATTTCCCACACTAGTCTAGGTGATTCTAAGGATACATTGGAAGATTGTGAAGAAATTAGAAGAACGGTTCAGTTTCTTGATAATACTCTGCGACAGAAAGGATACAAGAGTTAGAGAAACTAAAGGAATGACTCTTTCATTCTGCTGCGCATACTATAAGTATTCTTATCTTTATTTCTCTTTGAATTAAATTTTAGAAACATGTTCTAGGTTATCTCATACTAATTTGTTTAATATTAGATCTACATGAAAATAAATAAAGATAATGTATAAGTGTTCCCAACACTTGTCACACTTCTTAAAGAATTCCACAGAATCATCGATCATGGTAGGCCTAAAATACCCTTGTTGGAGAATCTTCTTTGACAAACTTTGTCCCCCAGTGTGAGTGTAACGCCCTACTATCCAGGGACCATCACGGTGTGCATTTTAAACAGTGCTAAACTCGCTAATCAAGTCATTTGGCCATAATTATGTGACTAAGTATGATTAGCGGTTTAGGGTTAAAACGTCTTTCAAGGTTGGGATCCTAAAAATAAAATTTAAAGGTTAATTACAACAAAATATTTACAACCAGCCGACCTAAGTGGAAAAATAGGGTTTAACCCTAGTTCCTCTTTCAACCCTCAGCCGTGGCAATCGAGCAGCCGCATATGTACACATCGCCGCCTAAGCTCTCCAACTCAAGGATGGTCCAACTCTCTTTTGCCTTTACCTACACCACATAGGACCCATGAGCCGAAGCTCAGCAAGAAAACACAATATGCTCATGAACAGTAATAACATGCTACTAAATCATAATGTGCATGCCTATCAAAATAGCTCTATCCATGCATGCAAATGTATCAAAAGAAAGATTGTGGGCCTTGCCCTTTGTATGGATGACTATCAAGTCAATCCTACTCAGATGAGTGATTAACACTTTGAGATTCTGATAATCATGCTAAGGCGTGTAGCCCTAATCAGATGAGTTATTTAACAGTTTGAGATTCTAATAATCATCCTGGGGCGTGTAGCCCTAATCAGATGAGTGACTGCTGAGTAAGTCACTAACGTCAACAAGATGAGTGACTAATGAGTAAGTCACTAACTTAAACAAGATGAGTGACTAATGAATGAGTCAATAACTTGAATCAGATGAGTAACAGATGAATGAGTCACTAACATAGGCACCGCACCCTTAGCCATGTGATGATGCAGTCACCTGGCCCTTCTGGCCCTGGCTCTAAGTGACTAGCCATTAGGCTAGACAAGCGCTTTTACTTTTCATTGAACTTGAGGTCGGTTAAGAATTAATGCTCATGATTAGTCATTCAGTGCTTATGCTGATTAGATCTAATCATTTTGGCTTGTGTTGAACACATCAGTTCCGTTCTTGACTCTTAAGCCAATACCATAAGGCTCGTGCTGATTTCTGACTCATGGGTCAGTGCCACACACATATAAGCAATGCAACCAAGCATATATCTTATGTAAAATATCCAAATGTAGGGCATTCAGCATACTTACTTAACAATCACTAACATAATTATGATCATGCACAAATACAGAGACTCAAGCTCTGATCAATCTAATATTCAATATTCATGTCATGCCCTAATCACATGTTTCTCATGCATTACATACTGGATGTAGTTTTCTTACCTTTGGTCCAAGCACAGGTTATTAATTAACGAGCAACAAGCACGATCCTGATTCCAAGCCCCTATCGATAACCTAGTCACAACCATAAACGGTGTTTCAATGAGTTCATGTTCTAAAACCCAATCTCGGGTCCAATCCCGCGGTCTCGGGACCCCAATTCCACCAAACAAGGTGGTGGAATCATCCCCCAAGCCCTCGGTTCAAAACCCCAAAAAGTACCAAAAAACCTCATTCGGAAGGCTGTGTAATGCTACAGTGCTACAGACAACCCAACTGCCCCAAATAGAGCTCCTAGCGCTGTAGCGCTACTACCCTAGCGTTACAGCGCCCAACCAAGAATTCTGGGTTCTCAACTTTATGTTCTTCAAGCTTGAAAGCTCCAAATCCGACCCCAACCTCTCCAAATCTCAAAATTAAAGTTCCCAAACATCCTAATCTCCCAAAATCAATAAAACCCAAGCTTCAATTCATCAAAAAACTCATCAAAACAGAAAATCCAATCCAAGCTTAAAAGCTTTAAAAACGTAGAATTTAAAACTTGAATTACCTCTGATTATTCCATTTCCCAACTAAATCCTCTGGATAATAAGCTTCTAATCTTCCCTAGAATCGCTATGCCTTGATCCTCGCTTGAATCTGAGTCATAGAACACAAGTTTCCTTCGAAAATACAATCGGGTGTCGAAATGGAACTTTGAGGAAGAGAGAACGTTCTTAATGTTCTTTTATGATTCTAAAGCTTAAGTAGCCTCAAGCAAATCCTAATGCTCAGGGTCCCAAAAATCCCTCCGGGGTAAAGTAGTCAAAACTCCCAGAATTTTCCCCTAATCTCCCTAACTCCCAATTTATCATCAAATAGTTATTCCAATTACCCAATATCCCAGTAATGTGCTAAATACCCCCTGACTCACTCTGAGTCAAGTATAAATCCTATTGTGAATTTCCCACTAGCTCACCTCCTAGGATCGTCTTATGCTGAGTAACCCTAGCATATCCAAATAATAATGAAGCACCACACACATGCCACATATATGCCAAATATACCCGAAATGGCCAAAATATGATGATAATCACCCAATTAATCAAAAATGGGTTCACATACATATTTAATACACCTAAACAAGCATATAATCATTTAATTACATAATAAATCAATTATGGTCATCCTGACCTCCTAATCAAGGCCCTAAGCCTTATTAGAAAATTTGGGACATTATAACTATCCCCTCCTTATAGAAATTTCGTCCTCGAAATTTATCTGAACCGCCCGGAATAAATTTCCGCATATCTAATTCCAGTTCCTAGGTCATTCCCTCGACCTCAGTGTTTCTGTGTCATACCTTAACCCAAGGTATAGCTTTGCTTCTCAGAACCTTGTTCTTTCTGTGAATATTCTGAACTGGCTATTCCTTATAGGATAACTTAGCCTAAATCTCCAGTTTCTCATAACTCAACACATGAGTCTCTTCTAATCCATGTTCTCAACATGGAATTAGAAAATACACTGTATATAGCCAATAGTGCCAAAGATAAGGCCAATTCAAAGTCAACCTGACCGGTCCTATCCAGGACTCAAACGGTCATATTCATCTAGGGCTCAACTTGCCCTTATCTCCTCACCCCTGTCCATGGTGATACTTCAAGGAAGATGAAATCTTCTACTTGGAACTCCATGTTCCTACCTTTCAATTCAACAAAACTCTTCCATTTACTCTAAGAAGTGGGCATCCAAGCTCTAACCTTTTCAATAACCTCAATGATCCTCTGAACTACCACAGGATCCAAAATCAACATCTCACCCATCTCATTCTAATGAACGGGTGATATACATTCCTTACTATACAATGTTTCATAAGGTGCCTCTCCAATACTGGACAACTCTCTCTCTGATTTACCATCAGTCTGAGAATAATCAACTGTACTAAGTTCCAACTATATACTCATCGCCTTCCTTAACCCTCCCAAGACCTAGAAGTAACAATAGAGTCTTCATCTTATAAGATAGACCTTGAATTCTCAAGAAGGCATACTACCTCTCTCACATAGAGGTATGTATACTAATCAACTGTTTTACTTGTCTTTACTGATAGAAGTGAACTCGCTTTCAATACTGGTCCATAATGACCCAATTCCAATCACGCTAACCAACTATTCTGGGTAGTCCCACCGCAAAACCTATCGAGATATTTCCTTATTTCCATTATAGAATACTCAAAGGCTGCAATGGCCTTACTGGTTTCTGATACTCTGTCTTGACCTGCTAAAAAGTGAAGAATGTTGTCACGTATAACATTATGCCCCTCTCCATCCCAAGCGACCAATATAAAACTTTCATATCCCAAGAGTTACTATCCTTTCCTCACAAGCTATCATTGCCTCACACTTGGCTAACAAATCCATACTCAGGATCATCCCGAAGTCAGTCATAACCAACTTTATCAAACGAACTAATGAGTCTTCTCTTCACCATAATCTAACTCATCACAACATAATCAAGCAATCTACATATCATCTTTATGCCTCTCTATATGCAACAAGCAAAGAACAACCTGGCACCAAAACTAGTCAACATAATACAAAAGTCAGAACTAAAAAAAAACTGACCTGCCACCCTTGAGGAACCAGCCTCAGTCATAGTCTCCGAATCTGACTCCATCAGAGAAAACACTCGAGCTGGAGTCGAGCTGTCCACCCCCTTTTGGTCATCCTTCCTTCGCCTTAGGCAATTTGTTGCTCGACATTCTCCCAGATGACGCCTCTTACACCTAGTGCACTCTAGGTGAGTTTTCCAATCATTGTTCTTGCTTGATCTAATAAATGGAGGTATCACTATTTGAGATCCATGCTCTCCAGCACTATCCTTCTAGTCTGATTTCTTGTGCTCTCAACAGCAAGAGCCTTCCCTACCTCCTGAGTATAGGTAGAGATTTCATGCACTGGGGAAACTCTAATGCCCTGAGCTATTCTGGGATTAAATCCTTTGATAAACCTATCCTTCCAAGCTACATCCATGAGTACCAAATCAAAAGCAAACTTAGACAACCCATCAATTTTGTTAGCATACTTAGTTACTGTTGTGTTTCCGTGAATGAGGTTCAGAAACTCATTCATCTTAGTAGTCTTGGCTACATCACGATAATACCTTTCATTGAACCGCTGCTTAAATTTTTTCCAGTCCATCGTAACTGTATCTCGGGTCTGGGATACAACTTCCCACCATGTCCGGGCATCATCCCGTAATAAATATGTAGCATAGATCACCCTATCGTGACCTATCACCCTCATACTATCGAGAATGGAATTGATCATGCCCATCCATTGCTCAACTCTGAATCGATCTAGGCCTCCCTCAAAGACTGGAGGTTAATACTGTAGGAATCTTCCACAAAGGAATTCCCATCTGTTCTCAACCCTAGGCTGAGCCAAAACTGGTGCCACTCCTGGCATAGCAAAGGAAGAGGAGTTTCCTGACAAGTTCCATCATTGTTTCAAACACATGATCTCTTCCTTTTGCCTCTGCAATCTTAATTGCAAATTTGTAAGCATTTGCTGAAAATTATGAGGGCAGATGAAGAACTCAAACGCTGGCTGTAATTCCCAGCCTTTATATAACTACCACCATGCCTCATTATCTGTCTTGGATACATACCTGCTGGTTGAATCTGCAGCCAATAACTTGACCTATTAAACATGATGAACATATCAAGACATTTCCCCACGGGAACAATCTTACCACACTACATTCACAAACTACTGCAGTGCTAAAAACATGCCCATAACATTTGTTCATCAATTCATAACCATTGCTCTTCCAACATACATACCATGCTTCCAACTCGAGCATGCAAATATCACATTCATATAATCACGGAGCAGGTTATCATATAATCTCATTCATATATATTAACGGAGCATGTAATCATATAATCATTTAACAGTCAATAGCCAGGCTCTATCAGAATCTCATGCTCTCTAATACAATGTGCTGGTAAAGCATTTACATTCTATTTAAGCAGTTAAGCACATAACTACATAAATAGTTACCATACTTGAGTGAAGCTATCTTCGATGATGAGTGTACATGCCTAGCTTGTCTTCAGGAACCATTAAACTTAGCTCGCTCTGACACCAAGTTTTTAACGCCCTACTACCTAGGGATTGTTATGGTGTGCATTTTAAACAGTGCTAAATTCGCTAATCGAGTCATTTGGCCATAATCGTGTGACTTAGTATGATTAGTAGTTTAGGGTTAAAATTTTTGGTTAATATACAACATTTTACTAAAACGTTTACTGTATACGTTTGGATCCCAAAAAAATAATTTAAAGGTTAATTACAACAAAAGATTTACAGCCAGCCGACCTAAGCTGAAAAATAGGGTTTAACCCTAGTTCCTCTTTCAAAACTCGGCCGTGGCGGTCGAGCAGCCACATATGTACACATCGCCACCTAATCAGATGAGTGACTGCTGAGTAAGTCACTAACTTCAACAAGATGAGTGACTAATGAGTAAGTCACTAACTTAAACAAGATGAGTGACTAATGAATGAGTCAATAACTTGAATCAGATGAGTGACTGATGAATGAGTCACTAACATAGGCACCGCACCCTTAGCCATGTGATGATGCAGTCACCTGGGCCTTCTAGCCCTGGCTCTAAGTGACTAGCCATTAGGCTAGACAAGCGCTTTTACTTTTCATCAAACTTGAGGTCGGTCATGCATTAATGCTCATGATGAGTCATTCAATGCTTATGTTGATTAGAACTAATCATTTTGGCTTGTGTTGAACACATCAGTGCCGTTCTAGACTCTTAAGCCAATACCATACGGTTCGTGTCGATTTCTAACTCATTGGTCAGTGCCACACACAAGTAAGCAATGCAACCAGGCATATATCATATGTAAAATATCCAAATGTATGGCATTCAGCATGCTTACTTAACAATCACTAGAATAATTATAATCATGCATAAATACAGAGACTCAAACTCTGATCAATCTCATATTCAATATTCATGTCATGCCCTAATCACATGTTTCTCATGCATCACATACTGGGTGCAGTTTTCTTACCATTCGTTGAAGCATAGGTTGCCAATAAATGAGCCACAAGCACTATCCTGATTCCAAGCCCCTAGCGATAACCTAGTCAGAACCATAAACGGTGTTTCAATGAGTTTAAATTCTACAACCCAATCCCGCACTCTCGGGACCTCCAATTCCAGCAAACAAGGTGGTGGAATCATCCTCCGGCGAGCCCTCGGTTCAAAACCCCAAAAAATACCAAAAAATCTCATTATGAAGGCAGTATAGCGCTACGGCGCTACAGATAAACCTAACCGCCCCAAACAGAGCTCCTAGCACTATTGCACTACTACCCTAGCGCTACAACGCCCAACCCAAAATTTTGGGTTCTCAGCTTCATGTTCTTCGAGCTTCAAAGCTCCAAATCTGACCCCAACCTCTCCAAATCTCAAAATTAAAGTTCCCAAACATCCTAATCTCCCAAAATCAATAAAACCCAAGCTTCAATTCATCAAAAAACTCATCAAAACACAAAATCCAATCCAAGCTTAAAATCTTTAAAATCTTAGAATTTAAAACTCTAATTACCTCCGATTATTCTGTTTCCCAGTTAATAAGCTTATAATCTTCCCTTGAATAGCTATGCCTTGATCGTCGCTTGAATCCGAGTCCTAGAACTCAAGTTTCCTTCGGAAATGCGATCGGGTGTCGAAATGGAACTTTGAGGGAGAAAGAACTTTCTTAATGTTCTTGTATGATTCTAAAGCTTAAGTAGCCTCAAGCAAATCCTAATGCTCGGGGTCTCGAAAATTCCCCCGAGGTAAAATAGTTAAAACTCCCTGAATTTCCACCTGATCTCACTAACTCCCAATTTATCATCAAATATTTATTCCCATTACCCAATATCCGGGTAATGTGCTAAATACCCCTTGACTCACTCCGTGTCAAGTATAAATCCCATTGTGACTTTCCCACTAGCTCACGTCCTAGGACCATCTTGTGCTGAGTAACCCTAGCATAACCAAATAATAATGAAGCTCCACACACATGCCACATATATGCCAAATATACCCGAAATGGGCAAAATATGAAAATCACCCAATTAATCTGAAATGGGTTCACATGCATATTTAATACACCTAACACATGCATATAATCATTCAATTGCATAATAAATCAATTATGGCCCTCCCGACCTCCTAATCAAGGCCCTAAGCCTTATTAGGAAATTTGGATCATTACAGTGATCTCCCCAAAAACCTTCATGTACTTCTTGCATCAATTCCTTAGCCTTTTCCTTAGAGACACACTGTAATAAAGGCATTGATTATCCTCTTCTATATAAGACTCCATCGATCAAAGTAAACTGAGTTGATTGTCTTTGAAGTGTCCTTGCCTTATTCATATCTGCTGGTAATAATCCTTGTTTGAGATATTGTATGACGGGAGTCATCCATGTGTCAGACACTTGTATTATTAGCAAAGATTCTTCTGCATGAATACTTGGTGCCAATAAAAATTTGACTGGTACTATGCTTAAAGCGTCTTCATCTTTGGCGCATGCTAACTTGGCTAAGGCATCTGTGTTTGAATTCTGATCGCGAGGTACTTGCTGGAGAGTATACTTCTCAAAATGTGCTAGTAAATCCTTTGCCTTGTTCAAATAAGCAACCATCTTGAGACCCATAGCCTGATATTCTCCAATAGTCTGATTAACCACTAGTTAGGAGTCACTATATATTTCTAGTGACTTTATGTTCATATCCTTGGCTAGTCTTAATCCTGCGAGTACAGCCTCATACTCAACTTCATTGTTAGAGCCCGTAAAGTTGAATCTGATCGCACAGTGAAATCGATGTCCCTCAGGTGTGGTTAAGATTAACCCTACCCTACATTGTGCTCAATGGAGCATCCGTTTATGAAAAACTTCCAAGTAGGGGTTTGATTTTGATTATTGATCTCATTCATCGGTTCGCTAGCATGGAGTCCGATAAATTCTGCAATGAAATCTGGTAGGGCTTGTCCCTTAACAGCTGCTCGTGGTGCATAGGAAATTTCAAACTGCCCCAACTCAACTACCCATTTTAGTAGTCGACCAGCAACTTCTGGTTTTTGTAAGACTTGCTGTAGTGGCTGGTCAGTAAGCACTATTATGGGGTGAGCGTGAAAGTAGGGTCGTAGTTTTCTAGACGCCAATATCAAGCAATAAGCCAATTTTTCTATGGGGGGAGTAGTTTTGCTCCCACTATCCATTTGCTTCTATAGTACACGACTTTTTGAATGTTTTCTTCCTCTCTGATTAAAACAACACCAGCAACATACTCTGTTATTGATTAGTAGATTTACAAAGTCTCTCCTTCAATCGGCTTGGACAAAATAGGCGGTTGCAAATTGTGGGCTTTGAGCGTCTGAAAAGCCTGTTCGCATTCCTCTGTCCATTCAAATGTTTTGTTTTCTCTGAGTAGATAAAAAGATGGGACACACTTGTCCGTAGACTTAGATATGAATCTTCTTAGGGTAGCAATTCTTCCTATCAAGCTTTGTACGTCTTTAGCTTTAGCAGGTGACTGCATCTCGATCAGTGCTTGAATTTTTTTCGGATTAGCTTTGATTTCTCGTGAGTTTACTATGAATCCCAAAAAATTTCCTAATCCAACACCAAAGGAACTCTTTAGAGGATTCAACTTCATCTAATATTTGTTCAAGGTGTTGAAGCATTCATGTAGGTCCTTGATGTGTTTTCTGGCTTTTCTCAACTTGACCAGCATATCATTGACGTAGACTTCCATGTTATTGCGGATCAGTTCTTTGAACATGTGGTTGACTAGTCGCTAGTAAGTCGCACTAGCGTTTTTCAAAACGAAGGGCATTACTTTATAGTAGTAAAGTCTTGTATCTGCTCAAAAGTTAATGTGATCTTCATCAGTCGGATGCATACTAATTTGATTATAACTGGAGTATTCATCGATGAATGATAAAACTTCATATCCGGATGTAGCATCGATCGGCTGGTCGATTCTTGAAAGTGGAAAACAATCCTTCAAGCAGGCTTTAGTTTCTATGAAATCCACACAAGTCCTCCACTTACCATTTTCCTTGGGAACTAGTACGGGATTAGAGACAGGAGATGGATAAAATGCTACCCTGATGAATCCACTTTCCTTCAGTTTCTTGACTTCTTCTTTTAGAGCTTTAGATCTATCTTTGTCGAGTAGCCTTCTTTTCTGTTGTACAGGTGGATGATTTTTGTCTATATACAAGACATGGTTGATCACTGCTGGTTCTATCCCACAATATCGCTATGCGACCAAGCAAAGACCTCTTGGTGTTTCTTCAAAAAATCCACAAATTTTTTTTTTTTTTGTCTCTACATTTTTATCGACTTTCATAACCCTGTTCGAATCTTTCTCTTCTAGTTAGACTTCCTCGAGGTCCTCCACAGGCCCAATGTTTTCTTCAAAATCCCCAAAGCGAGTATCTATCCTCACTTTGGGTAACGCCCTATTTCGTGACTTGTTCACCTAATTGGGCTTGCATTTCAATTACTACTATTAACCTTTTTTGGCTCCGCTTCCTGATCTGCCTCTTCTTGCCTTTGTGATCGAGGAATTGTAGCATTTTACGGCTTCTCACTATTTTCCCGACACGCACCCAACTCCTTCATCGGTTGGAAACTTCATCTCCAGATGCCAGACTAAAGTTATGGCTTGCAGATCAACGAGTATGGGTCTTCCGATCACAACATTATATGCAGATGGACAATCAACTACTATTAAAGTAGCGAGTAATGTCCTGTTTGTAGAAGTTGTTCCTGCTATGACTGGAAGTCTTATCGACCTTGTTGGTGCTAGCCCTTCACCAGAAAACCATAGATGGTTTGGTTACATGGCTATAAATCTTGCATTGAAAATTTCATTCTTTCCTGTGAAGACTTATACAAAATATTGTCTGAGCTTCATCTATCTACCAACACTCATTTTATGATCATGTTGGCGATCTGAACATCCATGACCAGAGGATCTGAGTGGGGAAATTGGACATGTTGTGCATCTAGCTCGAATAAAGTTATTAATCCTTCCTCTGTTTGAGCTTTTTTGGGAGTTCGCTCCTCGACATTCAACATTTCGATGTTCTGATTGTGACGTAGGGTTCTGGCATATCTCTCCCTGGCCTTACCACTGTCACCTGCTATATGTGGTCCTTCGCAGATGGTCAACAATGTACTAGAAACTAGAGCTGGTTGTAAAGGAGGTGAGCATTGGCATACAGGTGCTTGCTCATTGCCTCCTTAAGCCTCCTGCTGAGAACTTCCTCCTGCTCGTACATATCTCCTCAGATGTCCTTGTCTAATAAGGAACTCGATCGCGTCCTTGAGCTAGTTACACTCGTTGGTATCATGGCAATAATCGTTGTGAAAACAATAAAACTTGGTTGTATCCCTTTCGGATATGTCTTTCCTGATCGGGGCTAGTCGCCTAAAGGGAACAGTGGTATGACTAGCCTGATACACTTCAGCTCGGCTATTGACTAGGGTAGTGTAATTGGTGAACCTTGGTTCATATCTATTTTGTTTGGGGCACTTGCTATCAGATGTCGTTGGAATGGTGTTCACCCTTTTTCCACCATTCTTACCGTTACCTTTGTCATTGCCATTCGGCTTACCAGACCCATTGGCAGCTTTGGTATAGTCTTCTTTCTTACCCTGGTCATCCCTTGGAGAATTTCCTTCATTGGCAATGGCCTCCTCGAGTTTATTATATTTGTCTGCTCGATCCAGAAATTCTTGAGTGCTCTTAACTCCATTCTTTCACAGACTACTCCAAAGGGGAGATTGGCGTCACACTCCAGCTATGACTGCCATCATGTTTCCCTCGTCTCTAACAGTTTTGGCCTGAGCAGCTACTTGCATGAACCGCTGTATATACTCCTTGAGAGTTTCTCCTTCCTTCTGTCGAATGTCGACTAGCTGATTAGCCTCTGTTGGATGTATTCAACCAGCATAGAACTATTCATAAAACTCCTTCACGAACATCTCCCAGGAAACTATACTAGCCGAAGGGAACTTGAAATACCATTGTTTAGCAGATTCAGACAAAGTGGCAGGAAAAATCCATTTGTATCTCAAACTTGTTCACGTGAGATACTGGATCTTCCCCTCATTTGTAGTTGGGTAAAATTGACATTTTGAATTTGCTTGGAACTTCTGCCACAACAATTCTATTAACAAATGGGTTGCCCTTTCTTCGATCAAACTCTATGTGGGACATTTTATTCCCAACTAGCTACTACACAGCCTAAATGAAGGGATCTATTTGAGCCAGTACAACATTTGGTATTGCTGGAGCGGCCAGGGCCGGGGGGAAGTACTCATCATGTCTTTCTCTTCGGTTAGTGATCACATCCCTCAGACCTTCATCCCTACGTTTCTACTCGATTGCACCCAGTCGTTCAAAGATATAGGGTTGTTTAGGCTGCCCCACTGGTGGAGGATTTTTTTGTCTGCCTCTCTCTTTCTACTACCGACCATTGTTCCTCTTGCTAGAGTCCGCCTCATTATAATAATGGCCATCTCTGAATTGCGACCTATAAGTGTGCGACTTGGAGTACACATTGTTCCCCTCTCTTCCTACTGGTACATCTCGATAAACAGGGGGAGGCCTTCATTGGTCGTTAGGTCCCTTGACATTACTATGTTGTGGGGGATCCTGGACTACAAAGCCTGAGTCCACTTGTCTTCTGCTTACTGAGGGAGATTGTCCTCTGCCTAGAGGGTTCTGTTCAGCAGCTGTCTAGCATCTAGGGCTTCTAGGATGCTGCTCGGCCCTATTTTTCCTGTTTTGGTGAACGTTATCTCGACAAGATCGAGAGGGTGGTTGTTGCTCGCTGTTTCTGTTAGGATTTTTTGGGCTTGGCTTTCATGTTGAGCAGCAAGCGGTTGCTCTAGTCCTTGAGGACTCCTTGGTTTTGGTGGATTGTGATAATACTAAGGATGCTCTGACTGCGGATTTTGTTGAGGGTGAGAGCTGGGTGGGTGATCTAGTTTGGAGGTAGGTGCAGGTTGTCCTCGAGCCAACTGAATAGCCACTTCTAAAGTTTTTGTGGCATCTCTGTAGAGTCCAAGAACTTTACTTAGCTAGTTAGATAGTAGTATTATAGTAATTATAGTATTATCTTTATGACTGTGGATTTTTGGTTCAGACCGGGATTTATTTTGACACTCGTAGTAGTACTTGTAGATTTTCTAAGTTGAACCTATAGTTTAAGAATATTAATTTTAACCAAAGGTTTGATTAATATGGCTGATATTGAGGATAATATTTATTATACTATAAGGTTTAGATAAGAACCAATAGGATTTTAAGCACATGTTATGTATGGGTGATTAAGAATTAAGTATTTTGAGGACTAAATTTAATAAGGGTAAAATTTGAATGCTCTAAGGTCAGTCAGCAGCTTTGAAAACGTTTGAGGGCTTAGTCAAGGCTATTTACTCAATTCAAATTAAGCTAAAAATGTGTAATTTCGTGTTTAAATAATCAGCGTATGGTGATATATCACAGCTATAGGGGGCGATATATCGCAGTACGAGGATACGAAAAACACGAAACGATGCACGTTTGCCTCGGGCATAATGGTCCAGGCGATATATCGCCTATAGGGGGCGATATATCGCCTCCTTCAGCATATTTTGAATGTTTTCAAAATCGTTTCTCATTCAAACCTTCAACCTCTTGATAAGTCCAGCACCTTTCTGAATGAGTCTTCACCCTCTGCTGAACGATAATTCAAATTATTTTCACTTAAAAAGCCATTATTTTTATTCAAGTTAAATTAAGATCCTTTCATTCCTAAACTCTATAAATAGGACCTAGTACCCAGCCATTATTCATCTTTTGCTCTAAGTTCAGAGGCTGCAAGTTGCTAGGTGAGTGTGAGAGTGTAAACACTTGGGTTGGGAATCATAAGCTTGATCATCATAAGCTTATCAAACACTTGGGAAGTAAGATTTTATAGCATTTCATTTCAAGGTTTCGATTGGTTTTACAAGTCCTCAAGGTATCCCAAACTGTAGTTCGTTTCTGTACTTTTCTTTAAAAGTTCTCATAGCCTTCTACTCGTTCTAACCTTATTCTTATTTTGGTTAGGAAATCTAAGAATTTGCACATAAGTTTTTGGTAAGTATTTTCTCAATGGTTTAGTCCTTCCATTCCTTTCATTTCTCTTCTTCACTATACTCACTCTTTTTCAAATGGTTCTTAGGAGTGTTCCAATGTCCCAACTCTGTCCTCTTATCCCGGTAATTTTGGTAAGGAAAATAGGATAGAATTCATATGTTATATGTTTTATATGTTATCTTATGTTTTTATGTTATGTATGTATGTAGGCTTGGGCATATGACCCATATGACTAAGAAGCCCCAAATAGATTATGGGCGTATGACCTACTTAGCTAGTAGGACCCCACTAATCTAATGGGCATATGACTTGTTTAGTATATGGGACCCCAAGTAATAACGACCATTATAGTATGTGTATGATATAAGTGTTACGTTATGTTTTTATGTTTCTTATGAAATTTATGTATATGAACTATGTGTTAGATTTTCCTTGCTGGGCATTAGGCTCATTCCTTTTTGTTTATATGTGCAGGAAAATAGTCTTAGTGGCGGGAAAGGTTCTTGGAAGCTTGGAGAATGTGTATTGAGGCGGAATGGGTTCAAGAGCCGAGCGTTACGATTCGAGGATGTAGTTTTGTTTTTATGGCTTTTACAAGTATTTTTCCGCACTTGTTTTGTAATCCTTTTTTTTTTATTTTAAATTATGTTTTGTTCTGTTTTTAAAACAACGGGCTCCCATATCCTAACCTAAATTTTATGGAAGTTTAACTCTTATTTTTACAAGTTTCTTAATAAAGTGATGGTATTTTCACTTGTAAGTTTTATTAAGTATTAGTATGTATAGTTTTCGTTAATGGTCCAAAAGTCTAGAGTAGTTGGGTCATTACAATCTCCCTGTCGGCGATCCATGTCAGCTTGCCGCTCATTCAGTTCTCGGCGCTGCCGGTCAATCTCCCTTTGTCGCTCATAAGTTGAATGCAAGACCTAAACAACACAAAGATTTATATTGGTTCGACCCCAAAGATTGGCAATGACCTATGTCCACTTAGTGTTTCTATTGATGTACTTTGAAACCTGCAATGAGAAAACTTTGGTTCACTTAGTTTCACAAGCTCCAAAGAGGGATACAAAAGTCGTGTATAAAAAACACTAGTTCCCTCTGAATACCAATTATTTCCTCCCCTTAAATGAATCTCATGAGTCCTATTTATAGGTTCAAGGATGTACATAGGGACCGATGGGTCGTGTTTAAACTTTGTTACAAGAATATTTGAATTATAACAGAAATAGTAATAATTACACATAAAGAGGGTCAAATATCTGACTTATAATAGTATTTGAACTCTTGTTTCGTTACTACGATCTGACCTGGTCACATATGTGAGCACATCTTCTGTCATACTATTCAACATCTTTCTTGAATCCATCGAGCAACTTCTATTCTGGTCGTTGGTCAACCAGACTGTCGTCACTAAATAGTCACGTGCTATCCTCGTGCACCCTGATCGTGCCCCATCGCAAGAAAATATTTTTTGGCTAAACATACAACAACCATTAAATTCAATTTGTTATAAAGTTTACGGAATGAATTTTATAAATAAGCTTGACAATTAAAAATAATAATAATAGAAACATAAACTTGACTACACAATCAATGGTAATATTTCCATAAATGAAGTGTGTTGGCGCGGTTTTTCACCAACAACTGATCAGAAATCTGACAACAAAGATATTAGGCTTTCTCACTAAACTATGATTATACAAATGAGCAATATCACAAACACTCACACTTTTACGTGGTTTAGTTGTTAAAATCCACCTATTCCATGAGACAATCTCATTAATCTCCTTTAGGCTCTAGCTGAAATTGTTTTTTATGATTTCAACAAAGTTTTTGTATATTAAGAAGCAGTCCCTTTTTCTGTCCATTCCCCTAATATTTATAGAGGGTTTTCCTGGACAACTTTGGGTAACCACGTGCATAAATATGGTAAACAATAAATCAGAACAATCTACCATTTACATAGGGATATGATTGCCTATGGAATTTACATCCATTATCTCGGGTAACAAATGTGTAACAAAATCCGAGCAATAATGAGCGTATAAGGAATCTCCAAGTTTTTTGGGATCCTTCATTGTGTGTCACGATCAGGCTTCCATGAGTTGAACATTTCCCTCGAGCTGGATGTCGAATAGCTAACTAAACTTGAAACGGGTCAAGTTCAAAGTATCTAGAAAGAGATCTAGCCATCACGCATCTCGAACTAGGTTGTTGATGCAAGAGGCGATCTGAAGATTATCAAGTTGTCATATTTTCAAGTTTGACTCGAATAGCTCACACTAGAGTTAGCTAGATGTTCAACCTGTACGCTTTCTCCATGTGCTTATCTGTCAGTTGTACCCCGTGCTGAGTGATTCAGTTTGTATTTATTTTCGGCTACAAAAATTCCCCCCAAGGTCCTACTCTTGCATGACGTCACCTTTGACACACACAGTAAGGGCTTTTAGGCTTCTATTATTAGAAATCGTGCCCACCCACTATTTGAGTGCTAAACACATGTGAGTTTGTAATAGGTTCATGTTTGGGTTCCGAGTATTGTGAAAATTGTCTTGTCAACTTTTTACCATCGCATGGGTCATTTAATCTAGGCATTTGTATCCCAAAATCATTCAATCAAGTGGCCCCAATTGGTTACTGAAGTTTATGTATAAATAGGAGAAACAAATGTAAACCTTTACCACCTTTGCATTCAAAAAATTTCCCTTTCTTTCTTAGAGCACTTTCAGAATTCTTCGGCATTCTCTGATTCTCCAAAAGCTTTCAGGCTACTATCTTTGGAGCTATGTATCCTCTGTTCCCTCGATCGAACATCTAATCTGTAAGTATTTCAATACCTGATTTAACTTTCTCCCTTTTATTTTTCAATAAGTTTTATGAAAATTTCACGTATAGTTTGTTACTTTGGCCATGTTCGAGTTTAATAGGGGTTTTTGGTAGGCCAAAACAACAATACTAGGATTGATTAGAAATAATTTGCATAAAAGTGGGTAGTTTCCTAGGTTTTGAAAGTGGGTTACCTTTGTATGCGTATAAATTTGAGGGGTTTTAGGTTCAGTGATGGGTAGCTTAAGGGTTAGGATTCCCCGAGCAGTTTTTCATTAAACTGCCTTAAAAAATGTATTGGGCCTAACACGCAAATCCCAAAGTATCAGGGGATTTCTTGAGTTTACAACACATGTTCACTGAACGCGCGTGAACACACACATCGTTGCTAGAAGATATCCTAGCTCTTGTACTTTTTAGGTTGAATAAATTAAATTCAAATCATCGGGTCGTCGGGTTGTCGTACCTTTATCGCCATAGCAAAGGTTTTGTCATTGGTGGTCCTTACAGGCTGTTTTTTCGCCAGGCGATCTATGTCATGGCGCATCAAAAGAAGTCAGTTGTGAGGTCCTCTTCCCAAAGGAAGACTAAGGGCAAGGCCTATTACCCACCTCGACCTAGTAGTGGATAGGGAGATCGTAGTTAACCCCAACACCTTTTTTGAGGTTGAGCACATCAAATCCCAGATAAATACCGAGGGCAAGACGAACAAATTTTTTTGAGCCATGGGATCGAATTGGGGTCTGGGGGCCTTTCTTCTCGACCTCCATTGGAAGGAAAGTGGAGCTGCACCCCACTTCAGGATGACTTTGGGTCCAGGAGTGATGAGCATCTGAAAGAATGTGCCTTTCTCCCTTTGGACCAGAACTTCATGGATTTTTTGAACTACGTCCAACTGGTGCTATTCTAGCTTCTGCCCCCCCCCCCCCAATTCATATCGCCTTTTGGCTTGGCTGCAATATTTATCTTTGAAACACCAGTGGGAGATCCCCACCCCTGCCAAAATCATGTACTTGTTCTGCCTCAAAGCCAACCCCGAACAGAAGCGGTGGAGTCGAGGTTCCAACTCCCTCACCAGATTTTCCAATACAGCCTCCGTCATCGACCTCTAAAGCCACCCGAATGACTAGAAGGATCACTTCTTCATGTCAAACGGGTTCAAGAACTGCACCCATCAATATTTCAACCGTCCTCATAAGTTTCTTAGCTCTTCAAATTTTGTACTTGAATTCCTTCTTGATCGAGTTTAAACATATTCTAATTGAGTTGCTACTTTGTGCAACTATATACAAGAGAACAAGGTGATCAGAGACCCTTAGAGGTCAATATGAGACGTTATCTCGTGTTCCTACCAAGGAGAAGGAGTTCCATATGGTAGTTAATGACGCTACCATGGTGGCCTGCAAACTAATCCAGAAAGATCAGATACTGGCCATTACAGCTCGAGGTCCTCCCCCCAAGATCCCTCCTCCTCACGATGTCCTCTCTCTCGTTGAAGACACCGAAGAGGAAGAAGAAGTTGTGTCGCTGATGCGCAAAAGAAAGGTCCCTAAAGATGGGCAACATCCTGACCCAGACTGAGTTGAATCGGGGGCAACATCTGGCACTTTCAACCAAGGTAACCCATATAAAGAATTAAACCAAGTTGCTACAAGTTTTAGGCTAGTTCGATTCAACCCACAACAACTCATAAGTCGACATCCGGTTGATCCGGACCATGACGTGACTCTCCTCTAGTGTTTGGATAACTGGGTTGTACGCTACAACCATAGCAATCCCTGGTGTACCATAGTGGTAGATAACACCATTCACTTCAGGTCCACCATTTTTAAGGAGTATGGTACAAATATTTTGCCGTGGCCTTCCCTTCGTTGGGGTATTTTTTCCCCGAGTATTAGGCAGGTCACGCATGAATCTAGTCTGGATGAAGAGCTTGAACCCCATAGGACCCAAAACGTAAAAGTATTAGAATACCCTCCACCTTCTCCGAGAGTCCAACAGTTAGAGGTTATACCTAGTCCAGTTCATAACCTTGAGTTGATCATAGTAGAATCCTCCTCTAGCTCGGAGGGTAGGGTTCTTGCTCTACTTTTTTTTTTTTTGCATTACTCTGAGTAATAATTTCTTGGATCTGAATTTTCTACTCGTCCTTTTGCAGACAAAGATATGGACTTGAAAGGCACCTTCAAATCTAGTGGGGTCAGAACTTGACCCATAGTCAAGAAGGAAAGAATATCAAAGAAGAGTGCCCCCAAATTCGGAGCTGCCACCGACTGTCCTACAAAGGATAAAGGTGCAACCTTGACTAAGAAACAGTAGCAGTAGACACAACCACTAACTATGGTAACTATAGTTACCATTCTTGATCCTCCTCGTTCTCATCCTCGCAATAAACCTGGTTCAATTCCCTAAGTTTTCTAGGGCGAAGCCCCATTTATTCATCTCACAATCTAGCCCATTGAGGTGGCAAGGATCCTAGAGGCACTTTGAGGGTCCCACCATAAGATGGTGAACGACATGATGGGTCACGCCAACCAAGCGAACATCAAATACCTTAGGGCCATAGAGGAGTGTTCCGCAGGGATGTCTTGGAGTCTACGTTGGGAATGAACCTAACTAAGAGTTATCTTTCTTCCTCCTATAGTATTTCCTTTTTTGTTTACTTTTGCGGGCTAATCCTATCTTGTGTCTTTCTTTTGTATCCTTCTTTAGCTCAAATCCATGGCATCGCTCGGTTACAAGCTTAAAGAGAGGAGCTTAAGGCCGCCCTTGCTACATCCCAGAAGAACGAGAGAATATTCATGGACCTTATTGTTGAGTTGAATAGCAATGAAATCATTTGTAGGCCAAGATCAACAACTGTAACAAGAAGCTTGAGGAGGTCGATGTCCTAAAAATCAAGCTGTCCGAGGTCCAGGCCAAAGCCAAGGAAGAGGCTGAGAAGGCGAAGCAAGATGTCGTGAAGGTGAAGCAAGATGATGAACAGGCAAAGCTGGATGCTGTATAAGCAATGAATGTCCTGGGGAGATGCTGTATCGGTGCTTGGTATACAACCGGGAGGGGGATTTCTCCTTTGTGGATACAGAGCTTTGGGGACGTTATCTTGCCATATTCTAGAGCAGACTCTTGTAAGGGCCTGCCCAGACCGCGTATGCTTTTGGAGCTAGTAAGGGGGGTGACGAGGTGGTGTCATCACAAGGGAAAGTTACCGGAGCTCAGTGATGTTTTAGGGCCTCTTTTTTTATTTTGTTGTTTTGTTTTTTATATCCCTTGTAACTATGCTTTAACAAGCTGAGACAATTGCCTTCGGGCTTAGTTTGAGGTTATTTTTCCTCGTATTCATATACTTGTTTAATGCATTTTCATTACTTTATGATCTATTTTTATTCCCCTTAATCTATGATCTTTCCATGCTTATGAATTTCAAATTCTTGCACACTCGCAATCATATGGGTTATCTTTAGATTGAGATAAGTTTCTAATGGCTTGACCAAACAATTTTTCTCAATATCCTAGTTATACCCAGGAATCCGCCCATAGCGTTATAATTGTTAGGAATCATGTCTCGGACTTGGTTATGTCTAGGAGTTTGTCCGCTTAATAACATTATACCTGTTAGTAATCTGGTCTCGGACCTAGTTATGTAAAGGAGTTTGTCCGCTTAATAGCATTATACATGTTAGGAATCAAGCCTCGGACCTGGTCATATCTAGCAGTTTGTAGTTTAATTTTGTTTCTTTGAATTTTCCTAATTTAGTTCGTATTTAGAATTTCTTTGAAAACTCAAGTTAGCTATAAAAATCCTTTGAATGATCAATTTTCCAAATTCTAAGTTTCAAAATTTATCTAATCATACTAACACCAAACTAAGTATTTTTTACACTAAACTCATCAAGGGTTATATGCCCTCCAAGCGATCATAATTTATGGATATTCTAGTTCTCTTTTACAAAATGAGTATGTGATACATCGCGAGAATAAGATAAACACGCCGCCATCCCTTTTTATTTTAATAGAATGGCTTTTATAAACAGGCCATACATAGAAAAATACTAAAAGCATAAGAAAACTAACAAAACTGTCTTATTACTGATAATATTTTTTAAGATGAAGAGCATTCCAGGTCTGTGGTACCATCTCTCCACTTAGTCAGGCTAGCTTGAATGTTCCTTCACGTAAAATCTCCACGATTGGGTATGGTCCTTCCCAGTTTGGTGCCAATACACCATCAATAGGATCCTTACTCGCCAAAAACACTCTTCGAAGCACCAAGTCACCAAGCTCGAGTCTACATCCGTTTACCTTTGAGTTAAAGTAACACGTAATTCTCTGCTGATAATGGGCGAGCTGTAATTGTTAATCTTCCTGCCTTTCTTCGATTAGCTCTAGGTATGCATCGAGCAATTCATGGTTTCTCTTTTGATCGAAAGATTTTTATTTATGTGTCTTCACTAATGCTTTAATTGGGAGCGTAGCCTCACTTACAAAGAGTAAATAGAAGAGATTGTGCCCTATGGAGGTGCAATGTGAGGTCCTATAGGCCTATAGTACTTGTGGGAGCTGCTCATGCCATAATCCCTTTGCTTCATCTAGTTGTTTTGTAGGCTTTCCATTGTGGTTTTATATATGGCCTCAACCTGTCCACTAGATAACAGATACGCCACTAAAGAGAAACTCTTCATTATGTCGTACTTCTCACAAGAGTTTGTGAAAAAATCACTATCGAACTGAGTTCCATTATCGGACACGGTCTTCTTCAAAAGCCCACAATGACACAAGATGTTCTTCATGACAAAATCAAGGACTCTCTTCAAGTTTATGGTCACTAGAGGCTTGGTCTCGACCCACTTCATAAAGTAGTCAATGGCGACAACTGCATAGTGAACTCCTTCTTTCCTTGTGGGTAATGAACCGATCTGGTCGATCCCCCATACTACAAATGACCAGAGGGATGAGGTCATGGTTAACTCAATGGGATTTTCCCAAGAAATTGTGGCAAAGCATTGACATCTGTCACATTTTTGTACGTACGAGGCCGAACCCTTTTTGAGTGTAGGCGAAAAATAGCCTTGTGCCAATATCGTTAGGGCTATGTTTTTCCCCCCTGCTTGGTCTCCGCAGAAGCCATTATGTATCTCTTGTAGAATGGTCTGTGCTTCTTCGAGCAGAACACACCACAGGAGGGGCAGCGAATGCCCTCGTCAGTATAGAACTCCCTCAACCATAAAATACAGTGGGATGTGATCAAACAATTTTCTGCCCTCCTTTCGATCATCTAGTAGTGTTGTGAGGTATTCCACTATGGGGGTTATCCAAGTCAGTTTTGTATCAATCACTCCAACCTCAACTAGTTCTTTCGTTATGCTTGGTTGTTCTAAGAAATCCACTAGGACTACATTTAGTGTATCTGCCTCTTTGGTGGTGGCAAGTCGGGTTAAAATATCATTATTGGAGTTGTGCTCGCGGGGTACCTGCTCAATGGAGTAGAACTCAAACTCAGACAACTCATATTTAACCTTAGCTAAGTATACTGCCATTTTAACACCTCAAGCTTGATACTCCCCAATATCTGATTAACCACGAGCTGGAAATCATAACATTGGATCGCCTTCGCTTTCAGTTCTTTTGCCACTTGTATTCCTGCCAATAAAGCTTCGTACTTTGCTTCATTGTTGGATGCTTCGAATCTGAACCTTAGAGTTGTATGGAATCGATGTCCCTTAGGTGAGATCATTTGTATCCCAACTCCAGATCCAATCTTGTTTGATGACCCATCAACGTAGAGTTTCACCAATTCTTGCATTGCTTCTCTCATTGGCTCGGCTTTAAAACCTATACATTCGGCCACAAAGGCAACGCGCACTTTACTCTTTATTTTTTTGTGTGGCATATACACTATATCGAATTAGCTAACTTTGATGGTCCAGTTAAGAAAACGTCCTCATGTTTCAGGCCTCTGCAAGACCTTCCTTAAAGGTTATTTGATTAAGACGTTGATGGTGTGGGACTGGAAGTATGACCTGTGTTTTCCCAAGGCCAAGATCAAGTAGAACATGATTTTTCTATTAAAGGATATTGAGACTCAGCTTACACAAGTCTTTTACTCATGTATTACACCTGTTTCTACGCTCGATTTTCCACTCAAACTAATACGGAGCTGACCACATTTTCTGTCGCAGCTAGATATAAGAGCAAACATTCTCCAGCTGCGGGTTTTGATAGTATGGGGGGTTCTGGTAGGTGAGTGTTTCAGATCTTTAAATGTCTGGTCGCATTCTTCAGTCCACTCAAACTTTGTGTTTTGTCTGAGGAAGTTGTAAAATGGTAGACACTTGTTAGTTGACTTTGAAACGAAACAGTTTAGGGCCGCTACTTTCCCAGTTAGGCTCTGCACTTCTTTGCACGATCTGGGCGTGGGAATTTCTAAAAACAACATGATCTTCTCTGGGTTCGCCTCTATCTCCCTTGTGTTGACTATGAAGCCTAGAAATTTTCTTGATTAAGCCTTAAAGGTACACTTTGGGGGTTTAGCTTCACCTCATATTTCCTTAGCACTCCAAGACATTCTTCCTGGTTGGATACATGGTATTGGTAGTCTTTGATTTAACAAGCATATCATCGACACACACTTCCATGTTTTTCCTGATCTGCTTAAGAAACATTTTGTTGACCAGTCAATGGTACGTTGCACTGACATTCTTCAGCCCGAATAGCATAGCCTTGTAGCATTATACATTATCCTCAATCATGAAGCTAGTGTGCTCTTGTTCAGCAGGGTCCACTTTAAGAAAGACATGTTCTCGTGACCAGTTGTTGCGTTTACTTACTGATCAATTCGAGAGAGTGGAAAACAATCCTTAGGAGAAGCCTTATTGAGGTCGGAGAAGTTAATGCAAGTTCTACACTTCCCATTGGGTTTTGGGACCAAAACAGGGTTAGGAACTCAGGTCGGATATTTTTCTTCCCTGATGAATCAAAACTTAAGTAGATGAGCTACTTCTTCTTATAGAGCTTCCGAGCTTTCTTTCCTGAAAAACCTTTCCAAATTCGGAGCATGCATTATTACATTCAAACTATTCCCACCATATCTTCATGCGATCAGGCAAAGACATCCAAGTTATTTCTTAAAAACTAAACCAGTTCGTTCTTCCTTTTGGTTCAAAGATTTTTCCCAACTTTTACCACCCTTGAAGGTACTTCTGGGTCGATGTTAATTTCCTTGAGCTCTTCCAATGCTTACAGATCAGAATTTCCTTTATCTAATCTTGGGTCAATGTCGTCTTCCTGGGTGACATCATTACTTTCTTCCTCAGGTTCTTCCACCACATGGGAAATTTTCACTACCCAAGCTCCTCTCCTCCCTCAATAATGACCATTGCTTGTTGCACGGGATGTGATTTTCCCTTCTGGAAATGCTATAGCATTCTCTCATAGCGAGTTGGTCTCCTCTCACAGTACATATACCTAAGTTTGAGGTGAACTTCATTGCTAGGTGTCGGATCAAGGTGATACCCTCAAAAGTCCCAAAATCGCGTTGTATGCAGCTAGGCAATCGATTATGATGAACTCGAGAATTTTAGAAACAGTTCGCGTATCATCCCCTACAATAACTACAAGTCTGATTGTCCATATGGTTGTCATTCCTTCTCTAGAGAACTCGTATAGGGTCATTGAGGTCGTCATAAGATCAGTTACGACATATCCTATATTTTCTAGTGTGGACCTAAATAGCACATTTACCAATCTCCCGTTATCAACCAATATCCTCCGTACCCTTCGATTGGTGAGCAAAACAGTTACCACCAGTGGATCATTTTGCATGAACTAAACGTGGCTAGTGTCCTCTTCTGTGAAAATGATTGGTTGTTTCTCCAATCCTTGTTGTTTTGATAACCTTTTCTTCGGGATAAATTATGTACCGTTGTGGGATTTTAGTTCTAGTAAGTACCTTTTTTGGGCCGCATTACTCGTGCAAGCCAAATGGGGTCCTCCAAAGATAGTGGTTATATCCCCTCCTACTATCGGAGGGGGGACGACTTGGTTCCCCTGGTTTGTCTGAGCCCGGGGTTCGCTCACTCGATTTTCCGAAACTTGATGAGTATTTTGCCCAGTTGACTGATTGGGAACTACTCTGTTTCTGGCATTATGGGCTAATGGTCCAACTCGGATAAGAGTTTCTGTAACCCACTACTACTCTAGAGCCATTACCATGTGAAATTAAAATGTGCAATTAACTCACTAATTGAGGTTTTAGGCCAAAGAGTGTGATTAAATTAAGGTGAAGACTCATTTATTGAAACTTTAATAGAAAAGGTTTGGACATTCATTAAGAACATAAAAGTGTTGCATTGGGATCCCCAAATATTGTTTTAAAAAATATTTACAACTCAAAGTTAGTGTATAGTTGACCTAGGCGACAAAATCAAACTTTTATAGAATGATCATCAAAACTACCCTTAGCCATGGTTGCAAGGTAGGCCAAACATGTACGCACAACTCCATGCCTTCCAACTCATGCTTGGTCAGCCTTTCCTTTGCCATTATTTGCACCATAGAGCACTCATGAGCCATGGCACATCAAGAAAACTCACAAACATAGCATATGACAATTCATTTAACTAAATGCATAACTTAAACAAGCACAACAGAAAATTCACAATAGCGGCCTAAGCCAATCAGGGTGCATTACCAGGCACCAATTTCACGGTCTAACCGAGTGGAAAAATACAATACCCTAGGTGGCCGTGCCATGGTGGCCTGCATTCAGTATGCTTAACGCCAATTCCAACCCTTACCGATCCCAGCCTTTGCCGATCCCAGCCCTTGCCGATTCCAGCCCCTGCTGATCCCGACCCTTGCCGATCCCCGGATGGTACAAAATCTCACAATCGTAGTCCTTTACCAACCCTAGAAAATGCTTTTGGCACATATTCAAATCCTTTTGAGTGAAGAAATACCTCAAACTTTTATGGTCAGTGTATATTCCATACTTTTCTCCATACAAGTAATGCCTCCATACCCTTAGTGCGAATACCATCGCTTCTAGTTCAAGATCATGTGTGGGATATATTTGTTAATACTCCTTCAATTGTCTAGATGCATAGAGTATTACCTTCCTAGCTTGAATCATTACACAACCCAAACCCTTCCTCGAAGCATCGCGGTAGACCACAAACTTTTCCTTGTCTGATGGAAGACTCAGTACCCAAGCGGTAATTAGTCTCTGCTTTAACTCTTTCAAACTGTTCTCACATCTATCTATCCAGACGTACTTCATCTTCTTAATTGTCAGCTCAGTCAATGGTGTTACTATTCTGAAGAATCCCTCTACAAATCGCAGATCCTACTAACCCCACGAAGCTTCTAATCTCTGGTACACTACTTGATCATGGCCAATCTCTCACCGTCTCTATCTTGGTTGGGTCAACCAGAATCTCCTCATTACTAATAATATGGACCAGGAATGTTACTTGGAGTAACCAGAACTCAAATTTACTAAACATAGATGTGGATGCCGAAAATCCACAAGGAAAAATATATGGTCCCGTGGTGACATAAATAAGGTCTGTGAATATGGATGCTCAAAATTCTAATGCACAAGGCTTCTGCCTTATGCCCTTCAAACCGTAGGCTTGGGATGGAAATGGCGAAGCTCGACCTTGTGCCTTGCGCTAAAACCTCGATGATAGAACCAAGCAAGCCATGTTCTCGAGCCATAGACCCCTGCCTCACCTCGATGCTTCACGTGCGCATCAGGCCCCCATCTCGCACCCTGTGGACCTCGTGAGGGACAGCCTTGCATCCGGACTTCTCCTCATGCCAAGGGTGTCGCGAGGCCATCTCATGTGCTTCGTCTCGCACTTTCCGGGCCTCGCGAGCGATAACCTCACATCCGGAACCGTGCCGCACGCCAAGGGTGTCACGGGGCCTTGACGCACGCCCCATCTCGCACCTTGCAAGCCTCGCGAGGCACAACCTCACATGTTGCGTCCCACTTCACGCCAAGGGCGTCGCAAGGCAACGTCATACGCCTCATCTTGCCCCTTGTAGGCATCCCGAGGCACAACCTAACATGGGGGGTCACATCTCACGTCGAAAGTCTCGCAAGGCCCTTGATTGCAAGGCATTGTGGAATAACATATAAGTATTTCAACACTTGAAGCCCTTGGGAGTAAGGTACGTTGTGAGGGTGAAAAACTGTGATTCGAGGAACTCGTACGAGTACGAAATGTACCTACAAACCTAGAGGAGTTGGAGTACGGACACGATGTACACGCCAGACAAGTAATGGTCGTATGAATGAAGTACCTGCTGTGGTCCTTACCAGCCAATCTCTGACATTCGTACTCAATAATTAGTGGAGGAATATTCAGGAACTAAAGTGGAGGCACTCCCACATATTCTGACCATGTACTGAAGCCGACACCGCGACCTTCTGCTCCACGACCACCTGTGTAAATACGTTTGATACCACTCCCTGACAATGTACTTGTGAACAATCTGGTCCCTTAGGACCACAATGTATTAAGGGTCATTAGAGCCCACTATAAAGGGAACCTCACTTCAACATTGGTGAGGGGATTGGAAAATTCTTGTAAGATCAGATTAATCTAAGAGAAAAATACGAGTTCTCTTTCTATTTTCTACTTGCAATTTTCATTCAAGTTTCTATAATTTCATTTGTGTTCATTAGATATTGATTTAAGTATTTGAGTTTTCCATCCATATTTCATTGATGAATTCTTACCGTCAACAGTTTAGCACCGTCTGTGGGAAGGATAAGTGCCAAGTCACTATTCTTCCATTGATTCTGGCAGGAAAAGATGCCAAGATGTTTGAAGTGACTGAGAAAGCCATGAGAGGTGGAGGTCCACCTTGATGGAGATCAGCTGAAAGCCTCCATGAAGAATCCTCAACCACCCAAAACTGTGGATGCCCCAAAGGAGCCCACAGTTCCTAGGGATGAAAGGGAGGTTTCATCCCTAGCTGTCCAACCTGACGAGAACCATCCGCGATCTGCGGCTGCTCCAGCTGGGGATGCTGGAGAGCTTCCATCCCCAAGGCCACCACAGGTGCCGAACTCCAGCTGGCAAGATCCGGGTTCATCAACGCACAGGCCGGAGAAGTGTCACCGAGTGCATTCTATAAGCTCGAGCTCTAGGTCTCAATTCTATGAAGAGGAGATACACAAGTTACATTGGAAGAACCAAAGGCTAGAAACCACCTTAGAGAATATGCAAGAGGTGTTGAACGACCTGCTACAAGGAAAATCAAGTGTGCCCCTTCCTAGACTATAGGAAAAAGGCCCAGAGAGTGGAGAAACCACGGTCCCTATCGATGATGGGAGGACTCGGCTCTCCACCAGTAATACCCCTCGGAAAAAGCTGTGTGGACATCTTGGGAAGGCGAAGTAGCCCCAGATGCTATAGCAGAAGAACAATGCTAACCCTCCTAATGAAGTCGAAGTCACCTCTAGAGATGCGCCACTTGACCTAAGAGAAAAGCTCAATAAAAGGAGGTCAGAAGTAAGGAAAACACCTCGTGTGGCCCCTCCGAAGGGTAGAGAAAAGAGAAAGGCCAACCCTACCGAGTTGAGGGACTCCTTGAATATGAGGCGATAGGAGCTAGACACCAAGATGAGGAGGCTACGGAGCAAGATCGTCATGGTGTCTGGGGGGCACGTTACCGATGAAGAGTTCGACTACAAGTCACCCTTCATGCAAGAAATCCAGTTGAAACGACTTTCGACTAACTTCAAAGAACCTCATATGACCCCTTATGAGGGAAATATGGACCCCAAATACCATCTAGACGCGTTCAATGACCTAATGAAGCTGAGTGGAATTAATAGCAGGGCTAGGTGCCACTGCTTCGCTATCACGTTAAAAGAACCTACATATAAATGGTTCAAAAGACTCCGACTAGGGTCTATTAGGTCATGGAAACAATTTTCTGATGAGTTTCTCCAACAACATCATGCCATACGCGATTATTCCCTAAACGGCACTAGCCTCGCTAATATAAAGCAAGGTGAAGGAGCGGGCCTAAAGAGCTACATCCATAGGTTTAACATGGAGGCGGCTAAAGTGGGAAGCCTGACCAGGGGAGAACTCAAGATGGTGATCACGGCCAGAGTTTGCCCAGGTAGTAAGCTTTGGGGTAACATGCTTAAAAGGGAGGTCACAGACTTAGACGATTTCTATGAGCATGCACAAAAGTACATTTGTGTTGAAGACGACCATTAAAGCTTGAAGGCATCACTTGTCAAACACTATGCCCCTGAAATTTTGAATGACGAAAAAATGAAAAGGGTATACGAAGGCCCAAGACACGACCACCAGAGGAAGCATAAACACGGAGGTAACCCTAGGCAAACATGCCACACCTTCTACACTGACTTGACGCATATTGGGGAGCATATCTTCATAGCAAACGGGAATAAGGTCCCCTTCAGGAGACCCTACCAATGAAGAGAGATAGGTCAAAGAGAGACCCTGGAAAGTATTGTCAGTATCATAAAGACGTTGGCCACACCACCGCGGAATGCACTCATTTAAAGGTGGAAATAGAGGAACTCATACGCAGAGGGCACTTGGGTAGATACGTCCGAAGAAATAATTAAAGACCAAATAATGGACCACCTTCGCCACGAGCACAAGATGTAGCCCCAGGAGTGAAAGGAGAGGTGAGGACGATCTTTGGAGGAGAATTGAGAAAAGGGTGAGATAGGTATGCCAAGGAAGCCAGACGAAGCCCACCCTCGTGCATGCTTAGCCTAGAACAACGACCCCCAAAAAAATTTAAAGGGGAAAATGACTCAGTAACCTTCAGCGAAGAAGACGCGCGGGGTATGCATTTCCCTCACAATGACGCCCTGGTGTTGACTGTTCAGCTTGCAAACATGAAGGTACATAAGGTTCTAGTGGACAATGGAAGCTCTGTAGACATCCTATATCGCCCGGCCTTAGAGAAGATGGGACTGGGTATCAGGAACCTAAAACCATGTGACACCTTCCTATATGGGTCTACAGGAGACTCGATACAACCCTTGGGCACAATCGAGTCATCCCTCACCATGGGAGAGCTGCCTAGACATACCACTGTAATGACGAACTTTATCGTAGTGAGCAGTTCGTCGGCCTTCAACACGGTATTAGGGAGACCCTCCCTGAGAGAATGGAAGCCAATAACCTCGGTATACCACTGGCCATAAAATTCCCAACTCCTGGGGTGATAGCAAGTATGAAAGGGGAACAGAAAGAAGCCAGGGAATGTTATAACACGTCCCTTCACATAGCCATGAGACCGCCATAACTCACGGCGATGGTAATGCATGGAAGCACAAACCTGAGAGAGTTCAACCCCAAAGTTACTGAGGAGATCAGAATCGATGGTTGTGCCTAGGAGCCTAAGAAGGAACATTAGGTAAAGCTCCACCTTTAGTATGATAAATCAAAAGGGTTACCATAGTTAACCCCACAACAACTATGAATTAGAGGGGTAACTTAGATGCCCTGATATGTAGTCAGAACAATGTCGCCACAAATACCTATGTACTCTCCTTATTTTTAATGAATATGTTTCTTATTAGAATGTCACACTCCTCATTTACGTGAGCATGTATCAAACTCTTGTGTACCTATCACCAATCGGAATTATCAAAGTTCATGAGCAAAATGATCAAAGTGCTCGACGAGATAAATCTCGCCAACCACTTGGGGGCAGAGTACACTACCAAAAAGTGTCCTAAAAGAGACCCTTACCAAAAAAAAGACCCTTAAAAATAAATATATATATATATAAGGAAGAAAACCTTGCAAGGCATCTCTCGAGTTCACAAGGATTAGCTACCCTTATGAACATCAAGAGGGTCAAAAGGACCTATAGGAAGAGCCTCCTAATAAAGGTTGATGTCTCCACGAGAGGAAAGACCTCAAGAAGAACATCCACCAATAAGCCTAGAGCGGCCACCAAGCCATCTAGCCAAAAAGGGTCCTCAAAGAGACCCTTGCAAAAATAGTACTGTGCATAATGGCAAGAAGGACGCTTCTCACAAGAAATAATAAGCGCGCGCAAAAATATATAAAAGGATATCGAGAACCCAAAGGGTTAACATATCCTTACAAGTAATCAAGGTGCACTAACAGATACGAATCACATGCAGTAGAGGGGACCCAAAGGGAACCCTTTCAGAATAAAGCTATTGACCATGAGGACTTGCGAAAATCCCTCACAAAAAAAAAAGAAAAAAAAGGAATGGCTTATGAGATTCCTAGACGAAGGAAAACAAGACTTCTCAAAGACTCACACCAATGAGAGAAAGAGAAAGGGATTTACTCTGGCCAAATACTTATGTGGGCATATAAAATCATCTTGCGAACTAGTACATCTGAAAGGGTCACGAGACAAGAGGTCCTCGTTTCATAAGCCCATGGAAAAATGTGCTCGCATCACGAGGTCGCAATGAAAATCAACTTATTGATATCTCTTTGGTAATATCCATCTCACAAGGCAAGAGGCATCTCGACTCATATTTTATCAAGTGTGAACGACGGAAATTCTCCCTCAACTTTTGCTCCATTGAGTTTTCTTCCTACCTTAGATATTACCTATGGCATCACCAAGTAAAGATGTCTAAAATGAATAACTCAGGCGACGAAGGGACGAGACACCTCATACCTTGCAAGAGGAGCTCGCATGGCAAGGGCACCCTACTTCGGCAAGGCTACCCTTGGCTTTATAACTCAATTGGGCTCCATTCCTTCATTGAACATCTATATGAATACCACCTTTAGACATAAATGAAGAATGAAGTCACGGAAACACAAAAGAAGGTTGAGAAGATTCGCAAAGCGAGAGGGCCCTCGTATAGTTAGACCAACTATAGCCAAGCGCTCCCAAACACTCTTGTCTAAATGTTTAACGTGTCCCTAAGCCTCGTATAAGTCTTATCCTTGGAACGAACGTCGATGAAGGTCCTGTGATGTCAACAGATGAAGCACGAAGAAAAGGAGGCAAGCTTCACCATGTGAGAAGGTCTCGCTGTGCGAGGCCATCTCGCATAACAGGGTCTTCATCGCCCAATAATACTGAATGACATCCTTCACTATCTTATATGCCTCCAAGAATAGTGCAAGTATCGCATTCATGAAAAATAAGTAGGGCATCATAATAAGTCTACAAGAACGCCTAAAGACCTCCTCATAGACTGGGGGGCAAGTGTGCATGACGAAAATCCACAAGGAAAAATATATGGTCCCATGGTGACATAAATAAAGGTCTGTGAATCTGGATGCTCAAAATTCTAGTTGCACGAGGCTCCTGCCTTGTGCCTTTCAAACCGTAAGCTTGGAATGGAAATGACGAAGCCCGACCTTGCACCTTGCACTAAAAGCCTCTCGATAGCACCAAGCGAGGAATGGTCTTGAGCCACAGACCCCTCCCTCACCTCGACGCTTCACGTGCGCATCAAGCCCTCATCTCGCACCCTGTGGGCCTCGCGAGGGACACCGTTGCATCAGGAGCCTCGCCTCACACCAAGGGTGTCGCGAGGCCATCTCGTGCGCCACATCTCGCACCTTGCAGGCCTCGCGAGGGACAACATCACATCTGGAGCCTGGCCTCGCACCAAGGGTGTCTCGAGGCCATCTCGTGCGCCCCATCTCACACCATACGGGCCTCGCGAGGGACAACCTTGCATCCGAAATTGCGCTGCGTGCCAAGGGTGTCGCGAGGCTATCACACATGCCCCATCTTGCACCTTTCGACCCTCGCAAGGGACTGCCTCATATCCAGAACCACGCCACGTGCCAAGGGTATCACGGGGCCATCACACACACCTCATCTTGCTCCTTGCGGGCCTCGCAAGGGATAGCCTCGCATCCGGAACAATGCCGCACACCAAGGGTGTCACGAGGCCATCACACATGCCTCATCTCGCACCTTACGGGCCACGCGAAGGACAGCCTTGTATCCGGAACCATGTCTCGCGCCAAGGGTGTCGCGGGGCCATCACGCACGCCCCATCTCGCACCCTGCAAGCCTTGCAAGGCACAACCTCGCATGTTGAGTCCCACTTCGCGCCAAGGGTGTCGCGAGGCCACCTCGTACTCCCCGTCTCGCCCCTTCCAGGCCTCACGAGGCACAACCTCATATGGAGGATCACATCTCACGTCGAAAGTCTCATGAAACACACTCCTCGCCTACGATGCCATACCTTGCGACCAGGATCAGGAGGCCCCTCTCGTCCCATTTTCCTAGGACCATTTCGCGAGGTCCTTGATTGCCAGGCATTGTGGAATAACATATAAGTATTTTAACACTTGAAGCCCTTGGGAGTAAGGTACCTTGCGAGGGTGAAAACCTGTGACTCGAGGAGCTTGTACAAGTACGGAATTTACCTACAAACCTAGAGGAGTTGGAGTACGGACACGATGTACACACCAAACAAGTAGTGGTTTTATGAATGAAGTACCTGATGTTGTCCTTACCAGCCAATCTCTGAAACTCGTACTAAATAAGTAGTGGAGGCACATTCAGGTCCTAAAGTTGAGGCACTCCCACATATTCTGACCATGTACTCAAGCCGACACCACGACCTTCTGCTCCACGACCACCTGTGCCACTACGTCTGATACTACCCCCCTAACAATGTACTTATGAACAACCTGGTCCCTTGGGACTAAAATGTATTAGGGGCCATTAGTGTCCACTATAAAGGGAACCTCACTTCAACATTGGTGAGGGGATTGGAAAATTCTTGTAAGATCAGATTAATCTAAGAGAAAATTACGAGTTCTCTTTCTATTTTCTACTTGCAATTTTCCTTCAAGTTTCTATAAGTTCTTTGTGTTCATTAGATATTGATTTAAGTTTTTAAGTTTTCCATCCATATTTTGTTGACGAATTCTTATCATCAACAATAGCATATAGCCTATGCTCCCTCTTCCACAATAGTACCAAACAAAGATGCTGCTCGTGTTCTATCTCTGAATAGGAGTACACTAGTATATCATCAATGAATACGATTATAAACATAACCAAATAATCCATGAAGACCTTATTCATCAAATTAATGAAGGTTGTTGGGGCATTGGTTAACCCAAACAACATGAAAAAGAATTCATAGTTTCCATACCTTGTACGGAGTGCAATCTTTGTTATGTCCTTCTCCTTAATCCTTAGATGATGGTACCCCGACCGAAGGTCAATCTAAGAGAACATCATCACCCCTTGTAGCTGATCAAACAAATCGTTGATCCTGGGTATTGGGTACTTATTCTTAATAGTCAACTTATTCAGCTCTCGGTAATTGATGCACATTCTTAAGGACCCATCCTTCTTCTTGACAAACAACATAGAAGCACCCCACGGTGAAAAACTGGGTCTGATGAATCCTAAGTCTAGTAATTCTTCTAGTTGAATCTTCAGTTCCTTTAACTCTGCTGTTGCCATTCTATAAGGTGTCCACAATAATTGTTCTGCTCCTATTGCCGACTCTATGAAAAATTCGATCTCTCGGTGTGGCGGAAATCCTTGTTCATCTGCTGGAAATACATCAGGAAACTCACACACCAACCTGGTCCCACCTGGTCCAACTAAAACGACCCTAGAAGTATCCACTATGTTTGCTAGGAATCCTATGCAACCTTCTTGCAATAAGTCTCTAGCTCTCAACGCAGAGATCATCGGTACTCGTGGTCCCCTCAATGTCCCCACAAACACGAAGGGTTCCTCTCCATACGGTTCAAAAGTCACCATCCTTCGATTACAATCTATCGCTGTCCCATACTTTGCTAACAAGTCCATCCCCAAGATCATATCAAAATATTCCATCACTAGTTCAATCAGATCTAAAGACAACTCCCTACTGTCTATCTCCACTTGTAATGCTCTAACCCACCTCCTAGAAACTACCAGTTCCCTAGTTGGTAACAAAATCCTAAATCCCCTAGCATACAGATCTAAAGGTATACACAAACAGTTTATCACCCTAGCAGATACAAATGAATGACTAGCTCCTGAATCAATAAATGCAGTAAATGAAGAACCAGCACTAGAAATCTAACCTGTCACGAACGAGGGACTAGCCTCAACCTCGGTCTAGGTCAGGGTATATACTCTGGATGGAGTGAGGCTATCGTTACTCTTTGGTTCTTCTTTTCTGGCTTGTGGACAATATTTCCTCAAGTGACTGACACTCCCACAGACGAAACGCGCTCGAACTCTGCACTCCCCTAGATGTCATCGCCTGCTCCGTGGATACTCTGGGAAGCTTCTCCAGTTCTCTGACCCGCCCTGACAGCCACTAAAAGCACCTCGTGCCCTTCTATCTTTACCAGGAGGAACAAAAGAATCTGGGGTCTTTCTCTTCTTCTCATTGGTGCCACTACCTTGGCCAGAACTAGTGAAGGGACGTAACATCCTCTGAGCATCGTGCCTTGCACTGCCTTCTTTCCAAATTTGTCTCTCCAGCACCCTCAGCAGTAAGGGCTCTTTCCACTACCTGAGCATAAGTTGTAGTCCTCGGGTCCAGTGTTATCTTAATTTCATGAGATATCATCACATTAAACCCCTGTACAAAGAAGTCTCTCTTTGCCATATCAGTAGGCACCAGATCTAGTGGAAACTTAGCCAACCGTGGGTTTAGACCGCCATCATAGGCTGGGTTGGCACTGGTGCCACAGCCTGTGGGGCCTGTAGTTCAACATCCAGAGGAGGAGCCTACTATCTTAGCTCTCATAGATCATCTTCAATTCTCTGAGGTCTGCCTTACATTTTTGCAAACATCTGTTGCCAGTTCTGTGGGGCAGGTGGAGGGTCCTGACCCTAGTCGTTATCTTCGACCATATTGCCACAAAATGTAATTGACTTCCAAGGCATAACTTCAATATGACTGCAATCAATGAGGTCGAACATCAGGCATGATAACAACATCCAAAGAAAACAACCTCCTAGTTCAACCAATCAAACACAAACATTGAACCAACACCATGTACACATAGCATAATCATATATAAGTCAAAGGGGCCATTCCCTGGCATTATATATAATCATCATTCTATACACATAGCAACCAGGAAAACATGGAAATTCAGATTAGCAATTAAACATATATTTCACTGAACACCGAACAACCATGAGTCGAGCTTGTCTCTAGCAGCAAGCAAACATGTTCGGTCAATCTCTAGGAACCATAAACCTTGGCATGCTCTGATACCATGTTGTAACACCCTACTACCTTAGAGTCGTTACCATGTGATTTTAAAACGTGCAATTAACTCACTAATCAAGGTTTTAGGACAAAGAGTGTGATTATATTAAGGTGAAGACTCATTTAATGAAACTTTAATAAAAAGGTTTGGACATTCATTAAGAACATAAAATTATTACATTGGGATCCCAAAATATTGTTTTAAAACATATTTACAACTCAATGTTAGTGTACAGTCAACCTAAGCAACAAAATCAAATGTTTGTAGCACGTTCTCAAAACTAACCCCAGTCGTGGCGGCCAGGTAGGCCAAACATGTATGCACCGCTCCATGCCCTCCAACTCATGCTTGGTCATCCTCTCCTTTGCCCTTACCTACACCATAGAGCACTTGTCCGCTAAGGCTCAACAAGAAAACTCACAAACATAGCATAAGACAATTCATTTCAGTAAATGAATAACTTAAACAAACACAACGAACAATTCACAACAGCGGCCTAAGCCGATCAATGTGCATTACCAAGCACCAAGTTTATGGTCCTAACTGAATGGGCGATTACAAAACCCTAGGTGGTCGTGCCATGGCGGCCGTCATTCAGCATGCTTAATGCCGATTCCGACCATTACTGATCCCAGCCTTTTCCAATCGTGGCCTTTGCCGATCTTGGCCCTTGTCATTCAGTCTAAACATTCATACATGGCATAATAAGGACAAACATTCACACATATGACACTGTGCATAGATAACCGGGCCATGCCCTGCTCTACAGGCACAAACTATTTTCTTACCTTTGGTCCGAGTGCAAGCAATTAGGCAAGCAAGCACCACTCCCGAGAAAGATCCTCTCTCGAGCCCTAGCGGTAACCTAGTCATAACCCACAAATAATATTCTCATTACTATTCGATTCTATAATTGAACCTCGGGACCAATCTCGTACTCTCAGGATTCGCAATTCCCCCACACGGGGTGGTGAAATCGTACCCCCAACCCCTGGGCCTATGACCTAAAAATACAAAGTTAAGGTCCCTGAAAATAGCCTAACGCCCCGACACCCAGCCAGGGCACCCTGCCCTGGAACATCCCAGTGTTGCAGCTCTAAAGAACAAAGTCACAGTACCCCTACGCAAACCCATAAAATATGGGTTTTTCCACCATTTTTCCCCGAGAAAAAATTCTGAAATCTCGTCCCTAACGTGCGTCATGGTCCCAAATGGCTCTAAAACCCTAAACACACATCATAAGCAGCACAAGCATCTCAAAAACCAAACCAAATCTCTAGCCCAAATCAAAACCCAGCCCTTGGTTTAAGACTCAGCTAAATCTAAAACTTAACCAAGGAAATTCATGGAGAAAGCATGTTCTAAACCTTACCTCAATGACGAATTCAACCCCCTGATAACTCCACAAGCAATCCTAGCTTCAAGTCTTTGATTTCTTGGCCAAATTAAGAGTGAAAGAAAAGCTGAGAGAGACTAAGTGTTTTCTGGTCACTTCCTGAAGACTTACCCATGTCTATCCCTTGACACAAAAGTAAAAAATGCTCCTTGATCATAACCGTATGCTTTAATGCCCCAAGGGAAAAAACTTCATTTCACACATTTCCTGCTAATCCTCAAGTAATCCTATTATCCCCTATTAATCCCGGCATACCCAAATAACCGCTAAATAACTAATCGTTACCCGGAAGATCCTAAACACGCAATAACTCTGCAAAATACCTCTAGGCTCACTCCGAACTAGGTATTTGACCCTATTGTGACTATTATGCTAATTACTCCCTAGGACCACCTTGAACCACACATCTTAAATATGTCTCCACAATATTGTGGTCTTATTCATATCGCATACATAACACATATATAATTATATTTATGCCCTCAACAGGCCAAAATTGCAACACATGCCCTTATTAACAAGAATGGGCCCACATGTATATTTAGTTCAACTAAACATTCATATATATATATATGTCCACATTATAATATAACTCAAGCAATCACATAATGATGCGCATATATCATGATTAATCACATAATAATACAATTAAATCAATTATTCCCTTCCGACACACATATCAATGCACTATCCCTTATTATCAAATTTGGGGCGTTACATTTTTGATCTCATCCTTTAGTTGTAGACAATTCATTAGTATTATGGTCGATGTCGTTGTGATATCAACAGAACTTAGCGGGGTCTTTCTTCGCCCTCTGATGCCTCAAAGGCTCCAGTTTTTTCCATGGAGGGCGATTAGAGTTCGCTAAGAAAATATGCTCCTGCGTATTAGTCATATCAGTATAGGTGATGTAGATGGGCTTGAACTTTTCTCTGGACTTGTTCTTTTTGGTTTTGTTTTGGTCTCCCTCAACAGTCCCCTTTCACTTATCATTCACTGCCTTGTTATTCTGCGTAGCAGGTTGAGTCGTAGCTACAACATCCGCAACCACTCCAGTGGGCTGAACAAGGATCTGACTGGTTCTTGCGATAGCAAATCATGCCTCCTCCATTTTTATCCATTCCTGAGCCTGGGCCAGGAATTCATCTACACTCTTTACTCGTTTTCTGCTAGAGTTCTTTCCATAAATCACCTCCTACCATGATCCCTGTCCTCGTAGCCATGAGCTTGAAACTATCATCAACACCCCTAGCTCGTGCCGCTGCATTGGTGAACTGGTTTAGATGTGCTTTCAAGGAATCACCAGGTTGATATTTTATGTTAGACAATGAATCGACCTGAACACCTTCATAACACAAAATTGTCTATTGAATTCGGAAGACAATTTCTTCCACGAGGTGATTGAATCTTTTTTGTAATTGTCGAACCACAATCTAGCGGTTCTGGTCAGAGTTACGGGGAACAAGATACATCTTAAGTTGAACCATACATTGTGGGCCATCATTAATGTATTGACTGTCCTGAGGTGGTTCGACGGGTTAGTGTTTCCATCTTATTCAGGCATGGTTGGCATCATGAAGCCAATAGGATACGGAGCTGCAACGATATTTGGAGCAAAAGGCTCTAGCACCTCATCGGGATCACAATCATCGATTCCTTTTCCAATTAGGAGTGTCTTCATCTGGTCTTCCATCACAGCCAGTCACTCAAAGGTTGGTTCCTTGGCCTCTAGGTTATTCTGGAGCTGATCACCAACCCCCATCCTATTGTACACGATAGATTGGTTGTTTTCCCTCCAAGCTTGAGCTCGATCGGGTGGGACATTCCCATTGTCGCGTATGATAGACGAATATCCCCTGTGTTGAGTATAACCAACATCATTATGGTGAACTGGATATCTCCTTAGTGAATTCAAATGATCATGTAGGTCGGGATGTGCGTGGGAACGAAGACTTTGTGCGGAGCTCAAATGATACCTTAGGTCACTCTCAGACTAACCACAACGTTGACTCTCCGTCCTGTAACTTTCGTTAGCAATACTTACAGCTCGTGCTTGGGATCAAGGACCTGGATTATTACTGCAAGGCCATGGGACATAGATGTCTTCTAAGGGAGGGGGATTTCTCCTACTATCCCCTCGAGCTGGAGCGTTCGTCTGCGGGCGAGGCGACATCAGATGTCGAACCGGTGACGACGGGTGTCTTATCAGTGAAGTTATCCTCATTCCATCAGGGCGCACTAGGTTAGCTCATCTCTTTTCTACCTCGATGTCCTGGGTTGGAGGTAGAACTAGTTAATTTCTCTATGCTAGAGGTTCTAATTGTGGCACAGATTGATTTTCTGGGGAGTTTTTCCTCCTTTAATTGGTCTCAGCTCACCCTGTTGGGTTATTCTGAACATTCTGTAGAATCTGCTCAGAGTGCATGGAGGTCAGGGTTGTAGTTCTGACATACCGATTGATATGGGGACGATGGTTCCTATGAAAATTGGCAGGTTAAGTATTTGTTGTTTCTGCTCTAAAGGTATGGAGCTCAGAGTTGCAGTTTTGACAGAGAGATGGAGATTAGGTCGGTTAATCCTATGGGACCTATGGGACCCACTTTTCCTCTTTCTGATATTAACATCGGTTGCAGAAGGGAGTAATCGAGCCAAGATCTCCTTAATCTGCTTTTTATCCTTAGAAAGGTGACTCCTTAACTGGGAATTTTCCATCTTGGTGGCTGTCAGATACCCCGGATTGGGATTTAGTGGGAATGATGCTGAGCTCCCAGTGCCCACATGTAGCTTTCCAGGACGGTGCTGTGCGTTGTGCCTTTTCAAGCGGGAATGACCGTATGATGCATCTCTTGATCACCTGGTTGTTCCATCTCGTTGTCATTCATAGATTGGGTGACCACCATGGTGAGCATTGGGTGAAACTTGAGTGGGGGATTAAACGCTAATAACCTCTCAACAAAAGAACCAATCTGTTGCCGTGGTTTTTTGCCAACAGTGGATTCAGAAATCCAACAACAGAGATATTAGGCTTTCTTAATAAACCGTAATTAGAAAAATGAAAAATATCACAAACACTCACACTCTTACATGGTTTGGTGGTTAAAATCCACCTAGTCCATGGGACATTCTTATCAATCTCCTATAGGCTCTAGCTAAAATTGTTTCATACAATTTCAGTAGAATTTCGGTTTCTCAAGAAGCAGTTCCTTTTTCTGTCCATTACCCTGATATTTTAGAGGGTATTTGTAACGCCCTAGGTAGCCATGACCATCACACTGTGTACTTTAAATAGTGCTTAACTCGCTAAATGAGTCTTTAGGCCAGAAACGTTCATCTAAGTGTTATTAATGGACAGGGATAAAATCTCGGTCAAAAGGAATGGATATTTTATTAATAATGGTAAACTATACATGGGATCCCATAATAGAGTTTACAATCCAAAATGGTCATTAAAATTTGGAAGTTACAACCTGTCGACCTAAGCGGCAAAAATAGGGTTAAACCATAGTTCCCCTGAAACACCTTGGGTGAGGTGGTCAAGGAGCTCCATATGTACACGTCACCACCTAAGCTCTCCACTCACAGCTAGGTAATATTTTCTTTCCCTTTACCTACACCACATAGCACCCGTGAGCCAAGGCTCAACAAAAAAACATATTACTCCATGTATACATGTATTAATAAATGATCATGAAATCATTCTGGGGTCTTGTGCCCTGAATAGATGACGGTGGAGTCATCTTGAGGTCCTGTGCCCTAGCCATGTGACTATCAAGTCACTTTGGGCCTTTTAGCCCTGGCTCTGAGTAAATAGCCATAGACTAGCCAAGCGCTTTAGTTTTCTTCGACCATTGGGTTAGACGAGCGTATAATGCTCTGTTGATTAGATCTAATCATATCGACCAGCACTCATTGTGTTATTGTTGTTCTTGAGTCATAAGTCAATGCCATACGACCAACACTCAGCACTATTGTTGTTCTTAACTTATAAGTCAGAGCTTCACGACCAACGCTCAGCACTATTGTCGTTTCTAACTTATAAGTTAGTGTGTTTCTCAAGTAAACAATGCAACCAAGCATTCATGATGCAGTAATATCCATATATAGCGCACTCAACATGCTTCATCAACAATCATGTATGTCACATAATGGGTGAAATTTTCTTACCTCGGGCTCGAGCGTAAAATTAGTTAACAACGAGCCTTGAGCACGATCCTGACCTTAGGCCCTTAGCGGTAACCTAATCATAACCAAATATGAGATCCCATCAATAAAATGAGTAATAAAAGATTCTTGGAAAAAGTTCTAGCCCCCGGGACCTTGAATTCTACCAAACTGGGTAGTAGATTCAATCCCGAGCCTTAAGGTTTGAAAACCCGCTCTTAAAACCAACATTGGCTCAAAAAGAATAGGCGGGCCGCGACCTGCCCCCAAGGGTTGCGACACGCCTCTCAGACAGACAGCCCCCCTGTCTGGGTGTCAGGGGTGGTCCGTGACTTGCTCTAGAGGGTCGCGGCGACAGAGCCCCATCTATGGGGTTTTCATAGGTCAGAACGCCCAAGAACTCAGCCTCAACTTGACCCTGGGAACCTAGCTCCCCTGCATTTCCTTCAATTCAAACTTAGCCCAAACTACTTCCAAAAAATCCCAAAAGAAATACCTAACCTCAACGCAACATTTCTACCAATTAAAAAATAAAACCCAAGTTTAGAAACCCTCAAAACACTATCAAAAACCCAATCTCATGATCAAACTTTCAAGCTTACAAACAACATAAAAATAGAGAAAACTCAAAGTTCAAGCTTAGAATTATTTCCTCAATCATTGAATTATCTTTAAGCTTCACCCAATCAAGAACCTATCTCAAATTAGCTTCAATTCTCTTAAACTCCAAGCTTCAAAATCAAACCGAGAGAGAGAGAGAGAGAGAGAGTTTGTAAGATTGAGAGAGAAGAGAGAGAAAGCCTTGTTTATGTTTTTCCTTGATTTTTTCTACAGCTAACCTTTATTTAAGCCTATCTCATTTAACCTAAAGTGACTAAAATACCCCTAAGGACAAGATAATCCCTCAAAGCCACCCAAGGGAAATTTTCCACCTGCCCCATTAATCATAATTAATGTCTCTCAATTCCCATCATTCCCAATATCCTGAAATAATTACCAAATCATTTCCCATTACCCTCTCAATCCCGGTAATGTACTAAGTACCAAATTACCCCTAGGCTCACCCCAAGCTCAGTAATTAACCCCATTATGACTGAACCGTCAACTTTCTTCATAGGATCGTCTCATGTCGAATAGCTCAAATATATCCACATAATAATGTGGTCTCACCCATATATCACATACATGCACATAAATATACAAATACAACTATATAATAATACAACCCACATAATCATGCATATAATCACATAATAATACATTAAATCAATTATTGCCCTCCTGGCCTCCTAATCCGAGCACTAAGCCATATTAGAGAATTTGGGACGTTACAATATTCCTGGAAAGCTTTAGGTAATCGTGTGCATAAATATGGTAAATAATAATTCATAATAATCTCCCATTTACATAGGGATATAATTGCCTATGGAATTTATATCTGTTATCTCGGGTAATAAATGTGTAATAAAATCCAGACATTCGTGAGCATATAAGGAATCTTCTAGTCTTTTGGGATCCTTCATTGTTCGTCATGATCAGGCTTCCACGAGCTGAATACTTCCCTCGAACTGGATGTCGAAGAGCTAACTGCACTTAACACGGGCCAATCTTAGAGTATCTAGAAGGCGATCTAGCCATTACGCATTTGGAACTAGGTTGTTGGCACAAGAGGAAATTGAAAGAATATCCGGTTGTCGTACTGCAACCTTTGACTCGAACTGCTCACACTACAGTTAGCTAGATGCTCTACATGAATGTTTTCTCCATGTGCTTATCTGCTAACTGTACCCCGTGCTGAGTGATTCAATTTGTATTTATTTTGGGGTACAAAAAAAGGCATTCCAAGTTCGTGAAACTCCTTCTCCTTTTAATCGAGCTAACTTAAACATCCATTCTGAAAATAGTTCCACGAACCGATATGGTCCTTCCCAGTTCAGTCCTAGCACACCGTCTTTAGGATCTTTATTCGACAAGAATACTCTTCTTAATACCAAATCCCCAAACTCAAACTTCCTTTCTTTGACCTTCGCAATAGAGTAGGATGTATAGAATTTGACCATGAACATCCATTGTGATTTAGGCTTGTTTTGATTTGTTGTTAGTCTTACATGTTTAAAATGTGTTCTTGAATTTGTTCAAGTATAGAAACATGTTAAAGTGATTGGTTGAAAATATGTTAAAAAGGATGATGAGTATATTTTTTAATGATTATGGCTTCCTGATTTTATTTCATAAATTATGGCAATTTGTAAATAAATTAAGAAAGAAAGCAAACTATGTCTTAAATGTATATATTTTAAAACTAATACAAGCAAAAGATAAATTTCATGCATAAATATTGTATTTTCCTTAATAAGGTTTTTGCATTTTTTTTTTGTTGAGGAATATTATGTTAAAAGATGTTTATACATTGGTTTATTAAAATGTGAGTAATATTAATCCTTCTACCAATTTTTTAGATAATTATAAATTAACATTAATTTTGTGATCTAGAAATGTTATATTAAAAGAAATAAAACATGTCACATTTTATTGGTATTATTTTATTTTGCCAAGTTAAAAGAGTACTTTTATGAAATTAATTAATTATGCCAAAATTATTATTTTAAGCAACTATACAATTTTGTCACATTTATTTTTTTAATAATAAATAAGATTATTATTTTGTACAATTAAAGCTAAAGAATTATTTTAGTAAATTAAATTTTTGTAATAAAATTTATGAATGGCAATTGTATGATTTAAGGGAATAAAATAGTAGTAACCATGTTGGTAAAATATTTTATCCTTGCTGAATTTTAATGAAAAGTAACAATGAAATAAAGGAATATATTTTACCAACTTCAAGGCGGGTTTTAAGAACCCTCTCACGTATGCATGTTACATGCAAGTTTATTTTTACGTTCAAATATACTCCAATTAATCAAATATATGGATCTTGTTTCGTAACCATTGAGAATTACTTAGTAGAATTGGTATTAATTTTTTATGATTTTATGTGAAGTTGTTGTATGATTTAAAGTTGTGGTGCTACTACTGCCACGTGTGCATGGCCCATGCATACGTAGGGTATGCATGTATGGTATGCTTAGTTTTACTTGCTATTGAGACGAGTGTTTGATTGTTATTCTAGGCTCGTTGTGAAGTATCCCACTCATTAAATTATTTAGACTTGAGGTAAGAAAGTTAGCTAGAATTCTTATGCTATTATGTTGAAATGTATGAGATATCGGTTGTGAGATAAATTGTTATGTATGTATGTATGTATATGATGCATGACTGTATGAAAAACAGATTGTTGTTAGCGTGCTGAATGCGACACAACAAAGGAGTTACTAAGGTATGACGTAACCCATAGGGCAAACGTGCCGAGGTTATTTTAGGACCAAAACTCCAAATACCTCACAGAGGAGGATTTACTGGTTACCTTATAGAATTGTTTGCTTTATTTGATATGATGAAATATTTAGATGAAGTGTATGAGATTATGATATGTCTATGATATGCTATTTAAGCTTATGGACGATGATAATAGTTTTGTATTATACTTATGTAAATTGTTGTTCATGTTTGTACTTCCTTACTGGGCTCTTAGCTCACCCCCTTACTTTCCCTCTTTCAGGTAGGCAATAGGGTATCTCATTGGCAGGCATGGTGATGTGGGGCGTTGTTTAGAGTATGTATGTCGTGGGGCTCTAATGAACAAAAATTATCTAGCAACACCGAAGAACATTTTTTGAGTTATCCTCTTTAATCATATTATCAGTGGGACTTTAACATTTTATTTTTAAATTGCATGAAACAAATTATGCTTTTATTTTAACAAATGGGCCCATATTGCATGAATTGATAATGCCCCACTGAACCCTTTTTCGGAGTATGATATTTTTATAAATAAATTATGAAGTTGTCATCATTTGTAGAGATAGTAGTATAGGGCGTTTTACAAATGGTATCAGAGATAGGTCATTCATGTTTCAAAGAATCCTTTCGCATACATGCTAAAGACTGCTAAAACCTCATCTCACTGTGTTGTAATTATATTCTCTATCTGATTGATTTTACTTTATTTGTTTTAAGTTGTTAGTACTATATGGTTACAGAGTAGAAAATATGCCTCCAATTATTAGAACAACTAGAAAACAACTTCTTAAAGAGATTCCAAGGACTCATGTTGACGAGGATGCATAATGGAGGATTATTATGCTCCAAAAGACCAAGGTTGTATGTGATCGCATGCAGGGTTTAATATACAGAAGAGGATCACTTATCAAGCCCATTGAACAGTATTGGGTGCTAAGATAGTCTCTACTTAAATTTCTCGAGGCTCTTCTACAATTTACTAAAGCATGGCATGACGTAAGTTGGGATGATTTAGGATTCGCCACCTTCTGGTACAATATATTTGAGTTCGCAGATGGCTATGAGTTTGACAGGATGTAAATGGTCCTCGCTCCAGATGAGGATGGGAATCTGGAAGAGCACGAGGTGATGGTGATCCACCACGAGGGAGAAGCAGTGCGTCGCGAGGCGTTATTCGTTATACCAGAAGTGAGCGATAGACTAAGGGCAAGGGCTAGTGCCCCAGATAACATCCACATCTCTGAGGACATCTTCGATTATGACTTTGGGGATGAGTCCACAGTGGAAGATTATATTCCCTTTCTTCTTTCGAATCCTCGGAACATTTATTAATTATAATAAATGGGATTTCTTTTGAGACTTTTTGGATATTTTTGATAATGGGATGTTATGGATATTTTTCTAGTAATTTCTATGTTTCTATTTCTCTTTGCAATTTTTGGATGTTGAGTGGATGTGAGTATGCATGACAAATCCTAGCAATTAAAAACTCTAAAGTGATTAACCAATTGTGAATTATCTCCTCTTATGATGGTATCTTTTGTTCCTTACAATATCAACATGTCCACCCGAGGGAGAGGCACAAGAGGCAGAAGAGGATGGAGTAGAGGTCGCGAAAGATGCACCTCTACTAAAAATGCAGCAGAAATCCCTGACATGAAAGTTCCACAAGCAGCCCCAGCTGCACTAGCTGTGGACTTAGCTGCAGAGGTAGCAAGACTAAGAGAACAATTGAGGTAGAGAAATGAAGAGATTCGAGCTCAGCAAGTGCCCAAGCCCCACAAGTACCATTGGCACAGCCTGAGCTTCAAGTACAACAAGTATCCCCAGTACCTCCACCTGCTCCAATGCCAATGGGTTATGGATTTGAGCTGGTCTATGAGCATTCCAGGGAACATTCTCCCCCAAACTTCAAAGGAAAACCCGACCCTATGGTGGCTGAAGATTGTTTGAAGTCGGTCGAGGCCATCTTTGATCATATGGAGTTGAATGGTCATCAAAGTTTTTAATGTGCTTCTCATTTACTCAAGATGGATGCCAGAATCTAGTGGGATGTGGTAAACCAAACACGTTATCTAAGCACCATGACTTGGGAATATTTCATTCAAGTGTTCAGTACTAAAATGCGAATTTACTAGCAACCAGGGTCAATGAGTTCGTAACATTGACACAAGGCAGACTTTATGTCACAAAGTATTCCAAAAGGTTCGATAGGTTGGCAAGGTTTTCCCCTAAAATTGTTCCAACAGAGGCCATGAGGGTCCAAAGATTCATAAGAGGGTTAAATCCCATTTTTTCCAGAGATGTGAAGTTTACCAGCATTGAAGTGGTTAGCTATGCTGAGATCTTGGACAAGGTCCTTGATGTAGAGTATTTAGAGGACCTTATATGGAAAGACAATGATGCAAGAAGGGAGGCCAACAAGAACAAGGCCATTCAAGAGGGAAAAAAGAGGAAGGCCCAAGAGGGGCAGGGTAGTGAAATTGACAAGAGGCCTACAATCACATCTCCAAATGGTAACAACCATAACAATAATAACAACTACAATAACCATAACAATCATAATAGTCACAACCATGGTCATAACAGCGAAAACCACTAGAATCGCAAGGTTGAGTACCCCAACTATTCTAAATGCTCATGCCGACATTTTGGGGAATGTTAGGCATGCACGAATAAGTGTTTCAAGTGTGGTCAGATAGGTCACCTGAAGAAGAATATCCAATAGTAGAAGGCATGAGCTAGGTAAGGCAACAACAGTAACCTAGTGCCAACTAGAGTCTTTGCTTTGACTTCAGGAGAGGCAGCCAACATTAACACTATTGTCATAGGTCAGCTCTCTATTTCTGATATGATGTGTATAGTCCTCATTGATTCTGGAGCAACTCATTAAGAATAGTTTTAGTACACTGTTACCATCAAGATAGATTATGTTGTCATCTAGGGGTTTACAATCAGTCTCAATAGTAGTTGAGGGCAGAGAATGTCTAGCACACCTCATAGAATTGAATATGTTCGATTATTATGTAATTCTTGGCATGGACTGGTTAACTAAGTTCGAAGCTACTATAAACTATAGAAGGAAAACAATAGATTTCAAACCAGATGAAGGTGAATCTTTTTATTTTAATGGAGAACTGACGAGATTTTGGACACCTATCATATCAGCATTGGAAGCTCAAAACATGATGCAGCATGGTTGTTTAGCATACTTGGCGAGTGTTGTAGATAAGTCCAGAAAGATAGAAATGAAACCAAAAAATTTACACATAGTTTTTGAGTTTTCAAAAGTGTTTTCTAGTGACTTACCAGATTTAACCTCAGATAAAGAAATGGAATTTGTGATCGAACTTGCACCAGAAACCACACCGATATCCAAGGCGCTCTACCGAATGGCACATATATAGTTGAAAGAAATTATGAACAAGTTGTAGGAGTTGTTGGACAAAGGTTTCATTCGACCTAGTCATTCGCCATAGTTGAAAGAACTCAAGAACAAGTATCATTTGCCTAAGAATACAACCTTCTTGACCAACTACAATGGACAACAGTGTTTTCTAAGATTGATCTACGATCCGAGTACCATCAGTTGAAAGTGAAGGAGGGAGATATTCTCAAGATGGAATTTAGAACTTGCTATAGGCACTATGAGTTTTTAGTGATGTCTTTTGGAATGACTAATGCGCCAGCGACATTCATGAACATGATGAATAGATTATTTAAGGAATTCTTGGACAAGTTTGTAGTTGTGTTCATAGATGCCATCCTAATCTACTCTAAGACTAAGGAGGAACATGAGAAGCATTTAAGATTGACACTCATTAGGCTTCGAGAACATCGGTTCTATGCTAAGCTTTCCAAGTGTAAATTCTGGTTATAGCAAGTGACTTTCCTAGGACATATAGTGTCCAACGATGGGATAGCGGTGGACCAGCTAAGATCGAGACCATTAGGGACTGGCCCCAACCAAAGAATGCCTTAGAGGTCTGAGGTTTCTTAGGAATAGCAAGTTACTAAATGATGTCTGTTGAGGGTTTCTCCAAGATTTCCACACCCTTGACCAACTTGACCCACAAACACAAGAAATTTACCTGGACTGAGAAGTTTGAAGAGAGTTTTCACACTATGAAATATAAGTTAATATTTCCACCTATCCTTTGTGTTCCCACTAAAGGGGGAAAGTTTTGGTGTACTGTGATGCCTCCAAGAATTGATTAGGATGCATACTAATGCAGGATGGTAAAGTAATAGCCTATCCATCTAGGTAGCTCATGGATTATGAAAGAAGTATCCCACTCATGACTTAGAGCTGGCAACAGTATTATTCGCACTAAAGATCTGGAGACACCACCTCTACCAGGAAAAGTGCAAGATTTATACCGATCATAAAAGTCTGAAATACTTCTTTAGTCAGGAGGAGTTCAACATGAGAAAGCGAAGGTGGTTAGAACTAGTAAAGGACAATGATTTTGAAATTCTATATCATCCATGAAAGGCCAATGTAGTTGTTGATGCATTGAGAAGGCGGGGAAATTGAAGTGTCTCAGCCCTGAGCATAATAGAGATACCTTTGTAGAAGGAGATCGTTAGTGATATAATTGAGTTTGTAACAGGATGCCAAGCAAACCTCACCCTACAATCTACCCTACAAGAAAAAATTAGAGAAAGGTAAAAAGTAGATGAAACCCTAATGAAATAAGAGGCTCCAGTACAAGAAAATGGTAACGACGACTTCTCTTTGTCCAAATGAGGGTTACTATGATATAAAGATAGTATCTATGTGCCTAATGATGATGAGATTAGTGCGAGTATTATGTCGGAGGCATATACAACACCCTACTATTTTCATCCGGGATCTACCAAGATGTACCAAGACCTTAAGGCATTGTATTGGTGGGAAAGAATGAAGAAAGACATCGCAGAGTTTGTCGCCAGATGCCTAACTTGTCAGAAAGTGAAGGCAGAACATTAGAGGTCAACGGGGATACTACAACCACTCTATATTCCAAAATGGAAGTCAGAGGACATAGCCATGGAATTTATGGTAGGGATACCCAGAACTACGAAACAACATGACTCTGCCTGGATAATAGTAGATAGACTCACTAAGTCTGCTCATTTCTTGCAAGTTAAGACTACCTATTCAGCAGACCAGTACGTAGAGTTATATGTTAGCAAGATTATGAGACTTCATAGGGTACCAAAGTCGATTATCTTTGACAGAGGGTCAATGTTTACATTGAACTTTTGGAAAGAATTATAGAAATTGATGGGTACAAGATTGAAATTCAGTACCATTTTTCACCCTTAGAAAGACGGGCAGTCTGAGTGGACTATTCAGATCTTGGAAGATATGTTGAGATATTGTTCCTTGGAATTTTTAGAGTCTTGGAACCATCGAGTACATGATCTATGACCTCATGGATAATTGCAACTTTAGTCATTTAGAGCCAGTAATGGTAAAGAAGGATGACAGAGAGATGGAGGAGCGATACGAGACAGTGCACAATTTGGAAGGAGATGTGGCATGTTAAGAGGCAGTGCATGCCATAACAAAAGTAAGCACTAGGATGAGGGCATTGGCGAGTGCTCCTGACTACTTCCACATTTCAGAGGATGTCTTCGACTACAGGTCAGGGGACAAGTCCACAGTTGAGGACTAGAGTCTGTCAAGTAGATCCTTCAATGAAATGTTAACGAATAAGATAGGACTTTTAAAGAACCTTAAGAACTTATGGTTATTAAACACTTTATGGGTTGTTTGAATTTTTGGAATAATTTTTTAACAAACTTTGAATGTTATGGTTTAATAATTTCCTCTTGCAAACTCTAAATGGTGTGGATGTGGAATGTATGATAATTTTCACGAATATCTATCAAACAATTATGCGATTATCCTCCCTTATGATTTTCTTTTGGTGCCTTAGAATCTCTTCATGTCAACAAGAGGAAGAGGAGGCAAGGGATGAGGAGGAGGTCGAGGAAAGGGTGTCTCCACAAGTTCTAAGGCCAAAAAACTCCTGAACTAGGAATGCCATCATTCCAACCAGCAGCCCTAGCTGCACCAACTGTGGATTTGGCTATAGAGGTAGCAAGGTTGGGGGAACAACTAAGGCAGAGAGATGAGGAGTTGGCACATGCCAGGCAAGTGCCCCAAGTGCCCCAAGTGCCTCAAGTACCAGTGGTGCAGCTTGAGCCGCCAATACCATCTCCTACACCACTGCCTTTGGCTTATGGGTTTGAGCCGATTTATGAGCATTTCATCAAGCAAGCCCCACCTACCTTTGAAGGGAAAGCTGATCCTATGGTGGCAGAGGATTAGTTGAGATCAATTGAGGCCATCTTCGATCATATGGAGTTGAATGATCACCAGAGAATTTCATGTGCAACCCACTTACTCAAGATGGATGCAAGGATATGGTGGGATGTGGTTAAACAAACTCGTGACCTGAATACCATGACTTGGGCAGACTTTGTTGAGGCATTTAGCAAGAAGTATTACAATGTGACCGTATTTGCAACCAAAGTAGATGAGTTTGTGGCTTTGGCTCAGGGAAACGTCTCTGTCACTGACTATGCGCAGAAGGCTAAATTTGCTCCTGAAATTGTACCAACTGAAGCTCTACGAGTCCAAAGGTTCATGAGAGGACTCAAGCCAATGATTGCTAGGGACGTTAAGATGACCAGTACTGAGGTGGTTAGTTATGCTGAAGTACTAGATAAGGCACTCGTAGCAAAATACTTGGAGGATCGGATATGGAAGGCCAATGGTGCCAGAAGGGAGGCCCACCGAAACAAAGGTTTCCATGAGGGCAATAAGAGGAAAGCTAATGAGGGGCAGAATAGTGGCACTGAAAAGATACCTAGACCCCCGGCCACAAATAACAGCAATCACAACATTCATAATCACCATAACCACTACAATAGTCGCTATAATGATCGAAATCGTGGGAATCACCAAAGCAACAAAGTAGAGCACCCCAGCTGTCCTAAATGCTTGAAACGGCATATGGGAGAATGTCAAGTCGGCACCAACAAATGTTCCAAGTGCGATCAGTCACGACATTTGAGAAAGGATTGCCCACAATGGAAAGCGGGACAAAATAGTAACAGCAACCTAGTGCCAGCACGGGCTTTTGCTTTAACCCAAAATGAAGCAACCAATAATAACATCGTAGTCACAGGTCAGCTCCTTATTTCTGGTATGATGTGTAGAGTCCTTATTGATTCTAGAGTGACTCACTCTTATATTTCCATGAGTATGATAGATAACTTGGGTATGCCTTATAAACTATTTGAGCATGGTTTTAGTACAATGTTACCGTCGGGAGACATGATGTTGTCAACTAGGTGGTCATAGTCAGCACCTATAACGATAGAGGGTAGGGAGTGCCTGGTAGACCTTATAGAACTAAATATACCAGACTATGATGCCATACTTGGCTTTGATTGGTTATCCAAACATGGAGCGATGATTGACTGGCGGAAAAAGACCATGGAGTTTAGACCAAAAGAAGGAGAACTCTTTTCTTTTAAAGGAGAGGTAGCGGGTTTTCTTACACCCATCATATCGGCACTGGAAGGATGGAATATGATGAAGCATGGTTGTTCGACATTTCTGGCTATTGTGGTGGATAAATCCAAGGAGACAGAGTTGAAACCAGAGAATGTGCATATCGTCTGTGAGTTTCCGGAAGTGTTTCCCGAGAAATTTCTAGGGTTACCCTCGGACAGAGAAATCAAATTCGTGATCGAACTTGCACCACAAACAACACCAATCTCTAAAGCACCCTATTGAATGGCACCTGCAGAGTTGAAGGAACTCAAGATCCAGCTACAGAAATTGTTGGATAAGGGGTACATAAGACCTAGTCATTCGCCATGGGGGGCACCAGTCCTATTTGTTAAAAAGAACGACGGGAGCATGAGGATGTGCATCGATTATTGAGAAATCAATAAGGTCAACATTAAGAACAAATATCCTTTCCTAGGATAGATGACTTTTTGATCAAGCAAGAGGCAGCAATATTCTCAAATCTTGATCTGTGATCAAGGTATCATCAGTTGAAAGTGAAGGAGGGAGACATTCCTAAGACGACTTTCAGAACTCGCTATAGGAAATATGAGATCCTAGTGATGTCTTTTGGACTCTCTAATGCTCCACCAACATTCATGGACATGTGAACGGGGTATTTAAGGACTATTTGGACAAGTTTGTAGTAGTGTTTATAGACGATATCCTTATCTACTTGAAGACCAAGGAGGAGCATTTGAGGTTGACCCTAAAAAGACTATGTGAACATTAGTTATACGCTAAGTTCTCTAAGTGTGTGTTTTGGCTAGAACAAGTAACTTTCCTAGGACATATAGTGTGCAAGAATGGGATAGTAGTGGATCCGCCAAAGATTGAGGCCATTAGAGATTGGCCCCAACCGAAGAACGCCTCAGAGGTTCGAAGCTTCTTAGGGTTAGCGGGTTATAATCAGAAGTTTGTCAAGGGTTTTTTAATGATTTCCACACCCTTGACTAACTTCACCCGGAAACATCAGAAGTTCGCATGGACCGAGAAAAGTGAAGAAAGCTTTCAGACCATGAAGGATAAGTTCATCTCCACGCCTATCCATTGTGTTCCCATAGAGGGCGGGAAATTTTTGGTGTATTGTGATGCATGAAAGAACAGCTTAGGGTGTGTGTTGATGCTAGATGGGAAGGTGGTAGCTTATGCTTCCAAACAATTCAAGGACTATCAGCAAGAGTATCCCACGCATGATCTTGAGCTGGCAGCAGTGGTGTTCGCACTAAAGAAATGGAGATATCACATTTATGGGGATAAGTGCAAAATCTACACCGACCCCAAAAGTTTGAAATACTTCTTCACTCAGAACGGACTAAATATGAGATAGTGAATGTGGTTAGAACTAGTGAAAGACTACGATTGTGAAATTCTATACCACCTAGGCAAGGCCAATGTGGTTGCAAATGCATTGAGTAGGCAGGGGACATGGGAATGTCTCGGCACTGAGCACAATAGAGGTGCCTCTTCAGAAGGAGATTATAAATGCCGGCATTGAGTTCGTGACAGGAGGCCTAGCGAACCTCATGTTACAATCCTCCCTGCTGGAATAAAGTAGAGAAGGATAGAAAGTGGATGAAGCCCTAATGAAGCAAGAGGCTTTGGTACAGGAAAGTGGTAGCAGTGACTTCACGATGTCCAACGGCGGATTGATGCGATATAAGGATGGAATTTGTGTACCTAATAATGATGAGATTAAGGAAAGTATTATGAAACAAGCACAACCAACACCATATTCCTTACATCCAGGGTCGACGAACATGTACCAAGACCTTAAGGCATTGTATTGGTGGCCTGGAATGAAGAATATTGCTGAGTTTGTTGCCAGATTCTTGACATGCCCGCAAGTCAAGGCAGAACTCCAAAGGCCAATAGGGTTACTTCAACCGCTTTACGTTCCGGGATTGAAATGGGAAGATAAAGCAATGAATTTTGTGGAAGGACTACCCAGGATCACAAAGCAGCATGATTATGCTTGGGTAATAGTGGATAGGCTCACTAAGTCTACCCATTTTCTACCAGTTAAGACCACCTACTCAGTAGACCAATATGCAGAATCATATGTGAGTAAGATAGTGTGACATCATGGGGTTCCAAAGTCAATAATTTCTGATCGAGGATTAGTGTTCACATCGAACATTTTGAAGGGTTTGTAGAAAGCTATGGGAACAAGGTTGATGTTCAGTACTGCGTTCCATCCTCAGACTGATGGGAAGTCTGAGAGGACTATACAGATTCTAAAGGATATGTTGAGATGTTGTGCTTTGGACTTTTCAAAGTCATGGAACCGATATCTACCCCTAATGGAGTTCTCCTATAATAATAGTTATCAATCCACTATTTTGATGGCTCCCTATGGGCACAAGTGTAGATCTCCTTTGCACTGGGATAAGGTTGGGGAGAAGCATATTTTATGCCCCGACGCATTTAGGGAAGCCAGCGAGGCGATCGAGAAAATTCGCCAAAGGATGCTTACCGCTCAAAGTAGGCAAAAGTGTTACGTGGACCTTAAGAGAATGGATATCGAGTTTTCAGTGGGCGAGTTTTTGTTTTTGAGATTCTTGCCAATGAAAGGTGTTATGAATTTTGGGAAGAAAGGGAAGTTGAGTCCGAGATATATAGGTCCATTTGAGATTTTGGACAGAGTAAGGAAAGTTGTGTACCGTTTGACACTTTCCCCAACATTAGTCGAAACACATAATGTCTTTCACATATCGATGTTGCGAAAGTATGTGTCAAATCCCTCTCATGTTATGAGTTATGAGCCGTTACAGCTGAAGCAGGACCTGAGTTACGATGAACAGCCTGAGCGTGTTATCGAAACAGGAATCAAGGAACTAAGATCCAAAAGGATTCCATTAGTTAAGGTTCCATGGAAGAATAGTACAGAATGAGAAGCAACATCAAAGTTGGAGGAAGACATGAGAGAACGATACCCTGAGTTATTTGGTAAGAAAAAATTTCGGGACGAAATTCCTTTTAAGGAGGAGGGTATATTGTAGCGCACCAAATTATATTTTATTTTATTAATTTTGTGCTTTGTTTTATTTTAATTGTTAAGTGTTAGGAATTATATTTTTTATTTGTTTGAATTGTTCGGTAGAAATTGTGTGTATTTAATTGTTAATTATTTTATTTATTTATTAATTTAATTTGTGAATAAAATGAGTTTTTATTTAATGCACCAAAGTGCATGGTAAGTAGAGATGCACCTTAGTAATTAAATGTGTGCATGTGCATGATTGCATGGTGTGCATGCAATAGATTTTCCACACATATTTATTTTTGTTTATTAGACTTATTTTATTTAATAAGAAAAAAAATAAAAAATAAAAAGAAGAGGAAAGGAAGAGTGGTGGACGGCAAGAGTGAGAAAGGAAGAAGAGGTTTTACCTTTTTAATAGTAAGCTAATTCCTTTTATTATTTTTGCAATTTATAATAATTGATATATGATAGGATAATGGGGTAATTTAGGGCAAGGATTAAGGGATTGGGTTTGGGAGAGTTCCCACTCCTACTAAGGGAAACTACGTCTCAACCAAGGGTGATAAGAAGGCAAGAGGAAGGAAGCCTCTTGGTTCATTTGGGTGGCTGCCAAGTTCTTGAGAGAGAAAGAGAAGGAAGAAAGTGAAGGAGGAGAGAAGAAGAGAAAGAAAGAAGAAGAAAGAAGGAGAAGGGAAGGGATTTGAAATCCCTAGGTGTAGGTACTCAAATTATGGTATTCCTTTTCTTTTATTCTCTTCGTCTTGAATCTAAAGTAATGATGTTTTTTTCTTTTCCTTTGTTCTTGTTGGGGTTCAAAAATCATAGGTGCCGAAGAGGAGAAGCAACCTCTATCAAGGAGGTAGTGAATCTAGCCTTTTGGTTGTCGTTGTGATGAATCTTGGTTTATGATTTTTGTGTTGATTGTAGTCTTGATGGTGGGTTTCAGCCTAGTTTTAATCTAGGGTTCATGATGTATTGTTTTGTTTATATTGATAAGCATACTTATGAGGTTTAGTGTTTGGTTATGATGTATCATTGGTAGGCATGCTAGAGTCTCATATGTGTTGTGCTTATGCTTTTGGTAACTAGGGATCCTTTTCATTATTTTTTTTCATGATGGATTCATATTTTGGTTTGTGTGTCATGATGGAAATTGTGGTCTTAGTAATATGCTAGGATTTTCTTGAATTTTGGAAACAATAAGGAATGAAAGTATGCTATAGGTTTTGGCCTAGGGTTTTCTTGTAGCATGCATTATGAATTTTTGATCTTGAGATATGCCAATGATTTAATTATCTAGATGGTGTTAGAGTTTTCTTTCTTATGGTGAAAATATGTTAATAGATTCATGGTAGGGTTTGTGTTTGAATTTGTGTTGTTTGAGCATGTAGGTTATACTATGAGTTTTGAGAAGCATGATGTAAAGATGAATTTCATGATTAAATATGCTTGCTGATTTTGTGTATAATTGGTGAGTCAATTTTGTGAAACAATGATTTGCATGCATAAGTGATGTTCCAAATGATATGTTGATTTTATGTAAATAAAATTGTATTTTAATTCACATTTAAGATGGTGTTTTTACTCAATTAATACCTACATTTTTTGTTTATATTTTATGAAGAAAATATAGTTTTTATTCCAAGTTTATGTTTTTTGAGTGATTAAATAGTTGCTGGAAGTTTTGATTAAAAATAAGAAATGTCTTTTAAATTAAATAAATAATGTGATTGTATTGAATAAATTATTTCCTAAGTTAGGTGTATGTTAAATTGATATTTTTTTAATGCAACCATGAATTTTCACATTATTATTATTAAGTGCGGTTTTTATTTATTTTTAATGAGAAAATGTTTGGGTTTAAATTCACTTTTGATTTTTAAACAAAATAAATAGTTGCTGAAAGTTTATGTTAGTAAGTTAAAAATAATTATTTTGTTTAAAAGTAATGGGTTTACACTACATAAATTAAGTCTTAAATAATACAAGTGAAAATATATTTTTCCCACACTTAAAATTATATTTTCTCACACTTATTCTTGTAATTTTGTTAATTTAGAAGAAAATGTTATTTGTTGGGGTTTTATGCCCTAATTAAAACCCAAATTCTTTGTAATCTCATTTTGTTATCAATAAAAGAATAGAAATCATTTTTTGACTTGGTCAATCACTTTGCTCACATGTTTTATTTTCATGATTATTTGTTAATATAAACATCTATTAAATCCCGAGCATATAGATAATCTTATTTATAGTGACGTAATCACAATGGAATATAAATATGATTATATGTTCCAAATAAGTTAGTCCTAAGATTAGTCAGTGCACAAGATTTACACTGGCTTGCCAATCTACGATATCATCTACTTACACATTGTGGTGTTATGTTCTTTCGAGAACATTAGCAAGGTAGAAAAGATCGGATGTATTTGTTACATCAGACTAGACCGATATTGACAGTTGATAAGATAAGTAAACATACCATTATTATCTATTCTACTCATATCATATAGTTGACCATAGGTCAATCAATCTCAATTCTGAGTGGTTAGTATTCTAACTAATTGTATTATTTGAGTTCTTTGACTTGTTCATTACCAGCTTACCCTACGGACTAACCTATACTTACATATTGGGAACTCGGTAGTATAATTGAGTGGGGGTGTTAATCATAGATATGAACATCTATAGCTTCTGATGAAGAAGTGAAACTATGGTTTCCTTTTAGTTTGGTTCAAGGTGTTAAATGATAGAGATCTCATCTCAGTAATTAAATTAGTTTACTGAAATATCATTTACGAGGAACCAAGTGTTTCAAGGATAAAATACAATGAGGGGTAAAACGGTATTTTAGTCCTATCTCTTTGTAGACCATCTATAGAGGATTAAGTGACAATTATGGTTGTAACAATGGATAATTAATAGCGTATCTATATTTTTTATAGAGCGTTCTATGAATTCAAGAGTGAAATTCCGAGTCTATAGTGGAGTCACGAGGACTTAATATGTTAGTAAATTTATTTGTTAGATTTATGATAACTTATTGAAGCCTAATTTCATAGGCCCATGGTCCCCATTGTACCTTGGATAAAATCATATAGATAGTCTCAATTAATTGATTTAATTATCAATTAGAATTATCAAAGTTGACCAAGTCAATTTTGGATAGTTTCACAGAGTTATGTAATTTTGAGAAGAAAAGAGAAATTATGACAAATTTATTAATTAAGATAAATTGGTATCTAAATTAATAAATAAGTTTAAATCAAGGTTCAAATTATAAATAATTAATTTGATAAATGATTATTTAATTAATTAAATCAATAGAAAATAATACAGGCCTTGATTTTAAGTCCAATGGGATTATAATCAAATGAGAAATTTCACCGGCCTAAAGCCCTTGATAATTCGACCTAGGACTTTAAAATGGCTATTATTTTATTGATTTTTGAATTAAATTAAATGGCCTAATTGAGTTTATAAAAGGAGTGCTTAGAGAGAAGTCAAAACAGAAGTTTAATCATTGGTTCTCTGATAGTTTTAGATTCTCTCTAAACACAAGTCCTTTTCTAAGCCTCTTTGTTATTTTCTCTTCTTCTCTCTGTATCTATCTCATGTGTTGAGAATTTCCCACACTACTCTAGGTGATTCTAAGGATACATTGGAAGACTGTGAAGAAAATAGAAGATCGGTTCAATTTCTTGATAATACTCTGCGACAGAGAGGATACAAGAGTTAGAGAAACTGAAGGAAGGACTCTTTCATTCCGCTGCGTATACTATAAGTATTCTTGTCTTTGTTTCTCTTTGAATTCAATTTTAGAAACATGTTCTAGGCTATTTCATATTAATTTGTTTAATATTAGATATACATGAAAATAAATAAAGATCATGTATAAGTTTTTTCCAACATTATTTTCTAAAGGAAACATGAAATTTTATAAGTACTTCTACATAATTTCAAGTTTTATTGATTGTAAGCAATTTAAAATAATAAATGAAAATATTATTTTATGAGGAATTTAAAGAGGTTAAATGAATTCGTTTAATCAACTTTGAGAATTAAATAAATAATGGTAAAAGAATATGTTATGAATTTTTTTACTTGATGATGTTATTAATGAGCATGTAGAAATTATCGTTTTTTTTAACGTCACTTTTTAACAACGCTCTCACGTATGCATGTTGCATGCAAATGCACTTTTACGTTCAAATATATGCCTATTATTCAAAGATATAAATTTTACTTTGTAATCATGCATGTATAATAGGTATAATTGGCATTTTTTTTTTGTGATTTTATCTGAAAAAAATGTGCATGTTTAGAATTTGTAAAAAATTTGCACGATGTATGCATGGCCCATGCACACATGGGGTATATGTGTTGGGCACGAGAAATCTCATGTTATTCTAAAGAGAACTATTTAATTATGATTATAAGCTCGTTGTGAAGTTTTTTCCATTTTTTCTTTGCTCGGACCTGAGGTAAGGAAGTTGGATAGGATTTCTATGTTTTTGCTATGAAATGGTAAGAATGGCCTCTTATGAGAATACTGATATGCTATGTATGATGATGGACTATAAAATATGAAGTATTGAAACCTATTATGAAAAGCTACGATGAACGTGTGTGGAACATGTGTTTTATTTTATCTTGATATGAAATGGATTTCATGTGTTTTGTTTGCTTTATGAACAAGAAAATGATTGTTAGCGTGTTGAGCGCGGCACAACAAAGGGGTTACTAAGGATAAAATACATAACCCGAGTTACTAAGGTATGACGTAACTCATAGGGCAGACGCACCGAGGTTATTCAAGGGCCAAAGCCTCCTGTTTACCTCAAGATGTGACATGGACAATAGAGGAGCCATGTTCACAAAGAATATGGTGATGATGTTTAAATATGTTGATGATGCGTGAATATGAAGATGATGTTGATTGTGATGATGACATTTAAGTATAATGTATGATGATGATGTTTAAGTATGATGCATGATGATGAAGTTTAAGTATGATGTATGGATATGATGTTGTACGAGCCTTACAATATGCTTATGTTTTTGTTGTATTTTTCTTTGTATGCTGCTTGTATTTCCTTGCTGGGCTTTTAGCTCACCCCTTACTTTCCCCTTTCAGGTAACAAATAGGGTTTCTCTTTGGCACGCGCTATGATGTGAGGAGCTTCTTACGTCAGAGTGTGTATGGCATGGAGGTATCCTATGGACGAATAAAAGATGAAATTAAACACCATATTTTTTTAAGAATGATGTTATGGACATAGGTTTTAAAACTATCCGTGGGACATAAACTTTATTTATTTTAAATGTTGCATAAGTACTCTTATTCTTATTTTAAACTATTGGGCCCAACATGCTTTTTTCATTAAGGCCCCACTGGATTTCATATGTTAATTTTTTTTTCTTCTATATTTTTATAAGTGTGGAGAATTTTTGCAAAGTAGTAGTTTAGGGTGTTTTGTATAGATCCCTCCTATATTTGGAGTTACGAGTCGTTATAGTTGAAGCAGGACTTGAGTTACGATGAACAATCTGAGTGTATCATTGAAGAGGGAGTCAAGGAACTGAGGTTTAAGAAGATTTTGTTAGTTAAGGTCTTGTGGAACAATAGTATTTAGAGAGAGGCAACATGGGAGCTAGAGGAAGACATGAGAGAAAGATACCACGAGTTATATGCTAACAAAGAATTTTGGGACGAAATTCCTTTTAAAGAGGGTATAGTGTAGCGCACCAAATATTTTTTATTTGTTTGTATTATTTTAATTGTTGTTTGTTAAGTGTTAGAATTTTATTTTAATTATTTTAATTTTTTGGTAGTAATTGTGTGAATTGAAATACAATTGTTTTATTTTGTGAATCTATTTATGAGTTTTGATTGTGTGCAAGGAGGTGCATGGTTAGTAGTGATGGACTTGTTGATTGTGTGTGTGCAAGTTCATGGCATGCATGGTGAGCATGCAAGAGGATGTCATGAACCTAGACTACATAGTGGAAATGTTAGCAAAATTTCCTATTTATAGAAAAATATTAAGTGAGAAAATTCTTGAAGGCATGTTTAATAAGAGAGAAACGGAAACAAAATGGGTAAGGGGGGAGAGAGAGCGGCGTGTGAAGTGAAGAGCAAAGGAAATGGGAGTTTCCTTATTTATGTTGATGTCATCCTTTTTCCCATTTTTTTATTTAGGATAAGTTAAGAAAGTTGTTTAGCAAGGTTTCCTGTTCCTACTATAATAGGTTTTCAACAAATCAGGTTAGTATAAAGGGGAAGATTGAGCCTTGAGGCTTAATCACTTGTGGCTTCTGAAACCTAGAGAGAATAGGGAGAAAAGAAGAGAAAATAGAAGAAAGAAAGAAAGAAAGAAAGAAAGAAGAGGAAAAAGAATAGGTTTTTTCGAAAAATTCTTAGATATGTGATATTGTATTAATGCCTTGAATCCTCTAAGTTATCCTTTTTCTTCTTAATTCTAAGAGCATTGTTCCTTTGTTTGTATTGGGCTTCCAAAACCCTAGGTGTATCAAGGAGAAGGTTTTAGTTTTTGAGTTGATGATCTCTATCAAACGAGGTAATGGAAATTATTAGCCTTGTTGTTGTTTTGATGTTGTTTAATTCTTGTTTATGATTTTGAAATATTGGACATTGTTTTTCAGGAAGCATGTTGATGTTATATTGATCATTGTAGTCTTGATGGGTATATGTTATTGTGTCTGTTTTTTTTTTCAATATTGCTATGATGAGCACATGTGTGGGTATGTCATTTTGATTAGAAACATGTTAGTCTTTGTTTAAATTATGAAACAAGAATGTATTTTGGATGTATGTTTCGGCCTAAGCATGTAGTAGGGATTAATATATTTCCTTTGAATCTTGACATGAGTTTGGGTAATGATGATAATTTATGAGAGAAAAATTATGATTCATGAAATTTTTATAGTGTATAGATTTCAGGTATAGCATATTATAGGTCTAGCGATTCCTTTGGTTATTTGAATTATGAGCATGAAAAAATTATCGTATAAGGATCATGTTAGATTTTTGTTTGAGATAATAAAAAAACACATTTGAGTTTAATATTAGTTATATTGTAATGCTTTGGCTGTGATGTAGAGTCCAAGAACTGTACTTAGCTAGTTAGATAGTAGTATAATAGTAATAGTAGTAGTATTTTTATGACTGTGGATTTTGGGTTCAGACCAAGAATTATTTGGACACTCATAGTAACACTTGTAGATTTTCTAAGTTTAACCTATAGTTTAAGGATATTAATTATAACCTAAGGTCTGATTGATATGACTGATATTGGTGGTGAAAAATATTATATTATAAGGTTTAGATAGACCCAATAAGAAAGTAACACTTGTCATGTGTATGTTTAAAGATAATTAAGTATTTTGAGGAATAAGTTTATTAAGATTAAAATTTGAATATCCTAGGGTCTGTCAGCAGCTTTGAAAACGTTAAAGGGCTTAGTCAAGACTATTTACTCAATTCAAATTAAGCTAAAATTGTGTAATTTCGTGTTTAAATATTCAGCGTATGCTGATATATCACAGCTATAGGGGGCGATATATCGCAGTACGGGGATACGAAAAACATGAAACTTCGCACGATTGCCTCGGGCATGCTGGCCTAGGCGATATATCGCCTACAGGGGGCGATATATCGCCTCCTTCAGAGCATTTTGAAAGTTTCTGAAAATGTTCTCCATTCAAATCTTTAACCTCTTGATAAGTCCAGCATCTTTCTGAACGAATCTTCAGCCTCTGCTGAACGATAATTCAAATATTTTTCACTTAAAAAGCCATTATTTTTATTCAAGTTAAATGAAGATCTTTTCATCCTTAAACTCTATAAGTAGAACCTAGTACCCAGCCATTTATTCATTCATCAAGCTAAGTTCAGAGGCTGCAAGTTGCTAGGTTATTGTGAGAGTGTAAACACTTGGGTTGGGAATTTTAAGCTTAATCATTATACGCATACCAAACACTTGGGAAGTAAGGTTTATAGCACATTTCGGTTCAAGGTTTAGATTGGTTATAGAAGTAATCAAGGTATTCCAAACTCTAGCTCATTTGGTATTATTTCTCTTTAAGTTCTTGTAGCTTTCTACTCAGCATACTAACTCTATTCTTTATTCTTGGTTAGGAAATCTAAAATCTTGCACATAAGATTCATGGTAAGTGTATTTTGATGGTATAGTTCTTTCATCACTTTCATCTCATTTTTCTCTAGTATACTCACCTTTCCATTTATGGTTTTTAGGAGTGTTCCAAAGTCCCAAATCTGTTCTCATATCCCGGTACTTTTGGTAAGGAAAATAGGATAGGATTTATATGTTATGATAAATGTTATCTTATGATTATGTGTTATGTAATATGCTATAATATGTATAATTGTAGACTTGGGCATATGACCCATACATTTAACAAGCCCCAATAAATTATGGGCATATGAATTGCTTAGCTAGCAAGCCCCACTAATCTAATGGACATATGACTTGTTTAGTTTATGGGACCCCAAGTAATAATGGCCATTATAGTATGTATGTGACATATGTGTTATGATAGGTTTTATGTTACATTATAAAATTTATGTATATGGTTTATGTGTTAGATTTTCCTTGCTGGGCATTAGGCTCACTCCTTTTATGTTTATATGTGCAGGAAAATTGCTTTGGTGGCGGGAAAGGTTCTTGGTAGTTTGGGCATGTGTATTGAGGCAGAATGGAATCGAAGGGCCGAGAGTTCGATTCAAGGATGAAGTTTCTTTACTTATGGTTTTATGTGTATTTTTCCGCACTTTATTATGTAATCCCTTTTGATTACAATTATGTTATGTTTTGATTTTAAAACAATGGGATCTCATATCCTACTTTAAGTTTTATGTAATTTTAACATTTATTTTTACAATTTTTTAATAAAGTTATGATCATTTCACTTGTAAGTTTTATTAAGGATTAGTGTCTATGTGTAGTTTTCGTTAATGGTCCAAAGTCTAGAGTTGTTGGGTCATTACAATTGGTATCCGAGCAAACGGTTCCTTCTCATGAAGTTCTCCTCGATACACACACTCAAAGCTCGGAATCTAACCGCCAAGTAAGTATTTAAGTTATAGTTATTTTGCTTATATGTATAGCTAACAATTTTAGTATTTATCTTTTCAGTTAAGTATGAACGGAGCATTAAGCAATGAGGATATCCGAGCCATTAAGCCTTTAAAAAGAATAAGGGAACCAAGAATCACCATAGGAGCACTAGAGAGAATCACTCGAAGACTGCTTTTGTTCCACAAAGAAATAGGTCACCTTCAAGAATCTAAGCAAATTATGATGAGAGCAACAGAACAATATGTATTAGTAATTAGACTGTTTAAAGATTTTCATCCTGTAATAGCAGCCTTAGAGGAAATATGGGAAACAATGGATGATGAAGACGAACTGCCAGCAGCAATGCGATATTATTTTCTCTTAGTTAGGTTCACTGCAAAATCAGAATTTCAGTTTACAAATGAGCAAAAACGTAGGATTTTCACAAACCTTCCTAGAGGACATTTTGAGGCACATGATAATGAAGATTATGAAGAATTGGATGATGATATGCTAGATGAAGGATCGGATGTAGAAGATCCTGATTTTTAGAATAGTTAGTCTTTCATTGTTTGTTTTATTTAATGTTTGTTTTTTTATAGTTGTAATAAGTGAAAAAACTTTTTTCCAAATTAATATCATGTTATTTTGTTGTCATGTATGAGTTTGATTTTTATTTCACAATCATAATAAATAATGACTAAGTTTGGTGAGGGTGGATACAAATCAATGAACCAACTTTCTATATTGAGAGTTAGGGGGCCATAGTAGTGGGAACAATTTTACTGATCCCAGCCCTCCCTTAATACAGTTAACTTTGGAACAAATATGAGTTTCGAGCCTGAGAATTAAGTCATATAAGATAAATAGAAACAAACTTAGAAAAATAAAGATTGCTTGTTTTTCTAAGTATAGAAACCCACTCTAAATAATAAAGAAGACTTATAAAATTTTCAAAAGGAGTCATAATCAATAGGTCTGAGATATGTTTGTTTTAGAATAAGTTTTTTCCTTAGAGCCTATTAGGTAAAGTCCTAACATGTTTCTTTAAACTGTTAGAACTCTGCTACAATGTCGCTCTGAAGATCTGCACGCACCAACGAAAACGCCTCCAACGCTGTTCCATTGAACAATGAAGCCCCTCCAATTCGCAGAAGGGGAGTGCGTGCTACTGCTAGCCGCAACGCGCCGACACCACCAGCTAACAACACTGCGGAAATTGCTAGACTGTGACAGCAAGTCAAGGAACTTTTGCAGCAGCAACAACAACAGGCTCAGCCTCAGACTCAGACTCAGCCTCCGCCTCAGCCGCAGCCACAGCAAATGGCCTCAGCACCCCAACAAGTTGGTCCATATGGGGGATGGCCAGTGGCGAACTACGCACCGTATCCAGTATAGCCCATGGAGCCAGTGTATGAGAGTTTCCACAAGCAGCACGCTCCAAACTTCGAAGGGACTACAGACCCCTTTGAGGCAGAAGAGTGGCTAAAGATCGTGGAGCCAATTCTGATGCCCATGAATCTCAGTAATGCAGATCGTATATCCTGCGTCTCATCATTGCTCAAGAAGGATGCCAGGATATGGTGGGACTTGGTCCAGCAATCGCATGATGTTGCCACCATGACATGGACTCAATTTGTGGAGTTGTTCCACAAGAAGTACTACAATTCGGCTGTACTCGCTTCAAGAGTTAAGGAGTTTGCCAACTTGAGGCAAGGAAATTTATCGGTGGCCAAGTATGCTCGTCAGTTCGACCGCTTAGCTAAGTTCGCATCTGAGATGGTTCCAACCGATTTTCTGAGGGTGAACAAGTTTGTTAGAGGACTTCAACCGAAGATCGAGATGGGGGTTAAGCTAGCAAACCCGGGAAATACTACATTTGTCGACGTTCTTAAGACAGCAATAGAAGTAGAGAGGTTGCAGGCTAATGTAAGTAAAGAGGAAGCCAGTAAGCCAGGACCTAGACAGCAGAGTCAACCTCAAACCAGTCGGAACAACAATTATAATGGCAACAATCAGTAAAGCAACAACGGTAACGGTCAGAAGAGAAGGCATCCTGCAACAAGCAATCTGACAGCGATGAGAGGGCACGGATAAAATAATGGGGGGAATAGGTCGGGCTACGTGGAATACCTGCCATGTGCTAAGTGTCAAAAGAAACATCCTAGAGAATGTCGCGCAAACACTAAGGAATGTTTTAACTGTGGTTAGGAAGGACATCGGAAAATAGATTGTCCTCAGCGCAAGCCAGAAGAGAAGAAGGACGAAAAAATGGTTCCTGCTAGGGTTTTTACCTTAACCCAAGGAGAGGCTGATGCTAGCAATAAGGTGGTCACAGGTCACGTTTCTATCCTCAATAACATATGCTCTGTATTATTTGATTCGGGTGCCACTCATTCGTATATCTCGTTAGGAATGATAGAAAAACTAGACAAACCTTGTGAAAAATTTAGAACTAGGTTTGTAACCGAGTTGCCTTCGAGCAAAGTAGTTCTATCATCGCGGATAGTACGAGGCGTACCGATCAATATTGAGGACATAGAACTAGAAGGAGACCTGACAGAATTGGTGATCAAGGATTTTGACGTGATACTAGGCATGGACTGGCTAGCACGGCATGGCGCAACCATCGACTGTAAATGCAAGAAGGTGATGTTCGAGACTCCTGACGGCCAGAAACTATGCTTCATGGGACAAGCTTCAGGATTTGCACCCCGTTGGTATCATGTCTCAAAGCTCAAAGAATAATGGAAAAGGGATTTCAACCGTTCTTAGCCAGCATCACAGATATGGTAAAGGAGACACCGCTTAAGGTTGGAGATGTCCATATTGTACGAGAATTCCCAGAGGTATTTCCCGATGACTTGCCAGGATTGCCGCCAACTCGGGAGATTGACTTCACGATAGAATTAGTACCGGGCACCGAGCCTATCTCTAAGGCACCATATCGAATGGCACCCACGGAACTCAAGGAAATAAAGATGCAATTACAAGAACTCCTAGACTTGGGTTTTATTAGGCCGAGCCATTCGCCATGGAGAGCTCCGGTGCTATTCGTGAAGAAGAAGGACGGAAGTATGCGGATGTGTATAGACTATCGCAAGCTGAACAAGGTAACGATTAAGAACAAGTACCCACTACCCCGGATCGACGACTTGTTTGATCAACTCCGAGGTGCGACTGTATTTTCAAAGATCGATTTATGGTCAGGGTATCATCAGCTCAAGGTAAAGGGAGAAGATATTCCTAAGATAGCCTTTAGAACTCGTTATGGACATTACGAGTTCTTGGTTATGTCCTTTGGTCTTACTAACGCACCAACAGCGTTTATGGACTTAATGAATAGGGTCTTCAAGGACTACTTAGATAAATTCGTCGTTGTGTTCATCGACGATATCTTAGTATACTCCAAGGATGAATTAGAGCACGAGGAACATTTGAGGTTGATTTTGACGCGATTGAAGGAGCATCAACTCTATGCAAAGTTCAAGAAATGCGAATTTTGGCTTTTGCAAGTGGCGTTCCTCGGACACATTATATCAAAAGACGGAGTTGCAGTAGATCCAACAAAGATAGAGGCCGTGAAGGATTTTCCCAGACCAAAGAACGCATCTGAAGTAAGAAGCTTTCTAGGGTTAGCAGGTTATTATAGGAAGTTTGTAGAGGGCTTTTCTAAGATAGCCACTCCGCTCACCAACCTGACCCGGAAACAACAAAGATTTAACTGGAATGATAGGTGTGAAGAAAGCTTCCAGTTGCTTAAGGATAAGCTTTGCTCAGCACCAGTACTCTGTGTACCGACACCCAACGATAAGTTCGTAGTCTACTGTGATGCATCAAAGCAAGGATTGGGTTGCGCGCTGATGCAAAATGACAAGGTGATAGCCTACGCCACAAGACAATTGAAGGAGTATGAGCAACGCTATCCAACTCATGATATGGAGTTGGCAGCGGTGGTCTTTGCATTGAAAATCTGGCGCCATTATCTTTATAGAGAACAATGCGAGATTTATACGGACCACAAGAGTTTAAAGTATTTCTTTACTCAGAAGGAGGTGAACATGAGGCAGCGCAGGTGGTTAGAGTTAGTAAAAGATTATGATTGCGAAATCTTATACCACCCGGGAAAGGCAAACATAGTTGCCGATGCGCTTAGTAGGAAAAGTTATGGTAATTTAGCAGCTTTAGCCGGAATAGAAAAGCCGCTACAGCAGGAGCTGATCAGTGCTGGAATAGAGGTAGTTGTAGGCAAGCTGGCTAACTTGTCTATCCAGTCGAATCTGCTAGAAGATATATGGATTGGTCAGAGACATGATGACACACTAGCAGCACATATGGATGCAGTCAGAGAAGGCAAGGCCACATATTTCTCAATATCTAGTCAAGGTTTATTGAGATATAAGGATCTTGTATGCGTGCCGAATGATCAAAGTATTAAGAAGACAATTTTAGAAGAAGCACACAGTACCCCGTACTCAGTTCATCCAGGATCTACCAAGATGACTCATGACATCAAGGCAATTTATTGGTGGCCAGGGATGAAGAAGGACATAGCAGAGTTTGTGTCCAAGTGTCTTATATGCCAGCAAGTGAAAGCAGAGCATCAGCGACCTGCAGGCTTATTGCAACTGCTTAGTGTACCAGAATGGAAGTGGGACGATATAGCCATGGACTTCGTGACAGGTTTGCCAAGGACGAATAAGCAGCATGATTCCGCTTGGATAATAATAGATAGACTAACCAAGTCGGCTCATTTCCTGCCTGTTAAGACTTCATATATGGCAGACCAATATGCAGACATCTACGTCCAAGAGATAGTACGGTTGCATGGTATCCCCAAGACAATAGTTTCGGATAGAGGATCAGTGTTCACATCGACATTTTGGGGAATTTTACAGAAAGCTATGGGTACTAAGTTAAGTCTTAGTACAAATTTTCATCCTCAGACAGACGGGCAGTCTGAGCATACGATTCAGATTTTAGAAGATATGCTACGTGTCATGGGCCGGCTATTTGGGTACTCCAACTAGACGGAACGTGCGACACTTGTAGACTCTTCAAGCTAGCAAGTCAGCCTACAACACACACCTACAGGCAAACAAACTCAGCGGTTAGCCACATACACATCTCGGACATGCAACGGGCAATAACGAAGTATGAGCCAGCACAAAGCAAGTCATTCCTAGGAACGTCCACAGAACACAAAGCACACAACAAGGCAAGTGGTACACAATGGCCCAACGAAGATAACAAACAAATAACACATAAGCAACAAGGAAGCACACAGGGGCAAGTATGGATAAATGTTATTTCATTAATATATAGCCTTGATAGGGCAAGGGAGTACACAACTTTGGCCCCTATCTGCTGATGGCCATGGTGCTTCCCTAAGTCACTAGGTCACCTCCCCCTAAGGAGCCTTCTAGGGAAATAAAGTCTTCCCAGGAACATATATGATTTTTTTCTGGGAGACATATGCAATATTAAAAAACTGCCACTGCCCTATCCCATGAGGTTGCTTGGTGCAAGACTTGACTAATGATCAAGCACCAAGGTATGCTCATTTACAAAATGGCCCCATGTGGGTGTGCCAAAGGGGCAGCACGCCACACTCTCCCCCACTCAATCCTTTAGCATCCTCGACGAAGTAGCTTGTAGATCTTCAATCTTCTGCATGAGCTTCTTCAAGTCTTCCACCCTCTCCCAGCTGATCTCGTCATCTGCGAGCCCTTTCCATTTTACCAAATATTCTTTATTCTTTTTACGGTCAGTGGTGATCGTCCTTTCCGCCAGGATTTCTTCACGTTGATGCTTGCTCCTTGGCTGAACGATGACTCCTCCTCTGGTTGACTAGTTGTGCTCTGGATTTGCTGGATCTTCATGATATGGCTTCAAGTTGCTGACATGAAGGATCGGGTGTATCTTCATCCAAGCTGGTAGGTCGACTTTGTAGGAAGTTAGGCCAACTTTTGAGATGATTGAGACCGAACCCTCGTACTTGCGAACGAGTCTGATGTCTTTGTCCCCTTGGAATCTCAATTGTTCGGGCCTCAGCTTGATTAACACTAAGTCACCTACTTTGAACTCCAGTGGTCTGCGCTTCTGATCTGCCCACTTCTTCATTCTTCTTGATGCTTTTTCTAAATAAGCACAGGCAATCTCTATCGTTTTCTTCCAGTCTTTCGTGAACTGAAAGGCTCGTGGGTTCCGACCGCAATATTCATCCACTGTGTGGGGCAATGGTGGTTGCTGTCCATTAACAACTTCAAAAGGTCTCTTATTCGATGAAGAACTCTTTTGAGAGTTGAAGCAAAATTGAGCTACATCAAGTAGTTGCGGCCAATTCTTCTGATTGGCATTGACAAAGTGGCGCAAGTACTCCTCCAACATCCCGTTGAATCTTTCTGTCTATCCATCTGTCTGCGGATGGTAGCTCGAGGAAATGTTTAGTTGTGAGCCCAAGAGATTGAATAGTTTAGACCAAAAGGTCCTAGTGAATCTTCCATCTCGATCACTAACGATATTCTGGGGCACTCCCCAATATTTGACAATATGCTTGAAAAATTGTGTAACGACCCAAATTCACTAATAAGGCGTAAGGGCTTTGATTAGTGTGCCAGGAGGGCATTACTGGAATAATTGTGATTTAATGAGTAATTATATGCTTAATGATGCTTCCATGATAATTGATTATATTATATGATGATGTGATATAAATGTTTGAGATATATGCGAGAACCACATTATGATGTGGATAAATCTGCAGCCGGCGACTCGAGGCGATGTGGAAATAAATAATTGGAGATATATTTGAGGTTAGGATGTCTAGGCAGGAATATTGGGGGATTTTACCGTTTTGGCCTCGGGGACATTTCCGGCACCCCGAGCCTTGGGATTAACTTAATGGATAAGTTAGACTTAAGGAAGTCTTTAGAAGAAAACACAAACTGACTAAGTATATTTCTCTCAGCTCATTTAAACGCTCAAAGGGAACCAAAGGAAGGAAAAACACAGAAAAACAAAGGAAAAACTACTGAGTTTGAGAGGGAACTGCTGGGATTGAGCTGTGTCTTTGGGAATTGAAGGAAGTAATCTGGAGGATTAGTTCAGGAAGTGATCAAGGTCTGAGACAGAGCTAAGGTAAGTTCTGAATTTTCATTTTTGGGGCTAGGAACTTAAAGAAATGACTGAGTTTTAAATGGTTATGGTTTTGACATTCAAGGTGGAAATTGAGGCTAGGGACTTTGAAGATAGGTCAGGGGGCTCTTGGAGAATCGATTCTACAACTGAGGTAAGGTTTAAATTATAGTTTGATGGTTGAATTTGGGGGTTATCATGGCTGGTTTTAAGTTCTTTGGGTTTGGATTTCAGAAGTTGGAAGGAAGAGATTGAAGTGTGTTGGGTTGTGTTTTCTGGAGAATTATGTTGCTTAGATCATGTTAAAAAGGTTGGGAGTTAATAGGTTTTGGTTTGGGGGCTTTGGGATAGTTTTAGGTGAGGTTTGGAGGTTGAAAATGGTGGTTTTTTTCTGGGTTCGAAGGGTCGGGCCGCGGCATGGTTCTTGGAGAGCCGCGGCCCTTCAAGGGTGTTGCATGCTGAGGAAGAAGGGCGGGCCGCGGCATGGTCCAAGCAATGCCGCGGCCCTTACCTGCTTTTGTGCCCTGGATGGCTCTATTTAGGGGCCATGCCGCGGCATGGGTGGCCTATGCCGCGGCGCTTAAGGGATTTTGGGATTTGGAGATTTTAGGCTTGGAAATTTAACCTAAGGTGCTCGGGGTTGAGTCTTTTACTATATTTGGTGAAGTTCAATGTTCCGAGTACTAGAACTTGGCTTGGGAGCTCATTTAAGGTTGTTAATGGTGTCTTCCCTTATGTTTGTGACTAGGTAACTAGCTAGGACTCGAGGATTGGATCGCGCTCAAGGAGTGACGCCCATAGCTAATTCATCTGAAAGCTAAAGGTAAGAAAACTGCACCCGGTTGTATGTTTGTGATGGGACTAAGTGCTCCTGAGAATTGTGTCATGTCAATGATGGTATTACGCCATGGGACATGTAAAAGCGGCCTAAGAGTGTCATACATGATGTTAGCGCTCAGAGCGCAGTCAACGGGATAACAGAGGGGGTAGCCTGAGGGCGCCAGCCCTAGTTATCACTTGTAAACTGTAAATGACGTGGGTTGATATGCTTATTATTTGATATACCTGATTATACCGATTGATGACATGGTTGAGATTATGTAATGTGATGTGAGATATTGACTTGTTGCTAGTTGCTTATGCTTTGTTGTTGTTGTGTTTTCTTGCTGGGCCTTGGCTCACGGGTGCTACGTGGTGCAGGTAAAGGCAAAGGCAAACTGGACCAAGCCTGAGGTGGAGAGCTCCGAGGTGAAATGTACATAACCAGTTGTTCGATCACCATGGTCGAGGAGAGAGTCAGGACAGGGATTACCTAACTGCTCGTTTTGCCTTAGTATGGCTGGTTAATGTATTTGAACCTTGTAACTTTTGTAGATGGCCTTTAAACTAATGTTTTTGAGATCCCGTGTAAATAAACAATGTTTCCCAATGAAAATGTGACTTTTGAGACCAAAACGCTTTTAACCCTAGCTCCTTTACAGCTTTAGTAACACGATTTTATACTAATGGCTTGGTTAGCAAGTCTGGCACTTTATAAACACACAGAGTAACGGTCTTGGCTATCCAGGGCGTTACAAATTGTCTGGCTGTCTCTTCTGCCGAACAGTACTTCGACACTGGGATGAATGTTGTGTACTTTGAGAATCTGTCCACGACCACCAAGATTGCACTTAAATCCCCTGTCTTTGGAAGACTGCTGATAAAGTCAAGTGACACACTTTCCCATGGTCGGCTTGGGACTCGCAAGGGCTCCAACAAACCAGGTGTCTTGTTCCTATCGACCTTGTCTGCTGACAGACAAGACAGGTCTTGGTGTACTCCACTACATCATCTCGCATTTGTGGCCAGTAGTACCCCTGCTTCAAGAGTGCATGGGTTCTCTGCCACCCTGGATGACCTGCCCACAGGGTGTCATGACACTCACTTAGTAATGTCCTTCGCAAATCTCCAGCTTTCGGAACATACAAGCGCCCCCCTTTAGCCCACAGAAAATCATCCTCCACCCAGAACTGGCAAGTCTTGCCTTCTTTTACGAGCTTCAGGATGGTCCTGACAACTGGGTCTTTCTCCATTTTTTCTTTGATGCGTTCCTTGAGTGGAGTGTTCACCACGCTAGCCAACAAACTAGCCAAGATCTTTAGAGTCGCCAACTCCGCTTTGCGACTCAAGGCATCAGCTGCCTGGTTCAAGCATCCTGCCCTGTGCTCAAAACGGAAGTCGAATTCCACCACAAACTCCTGCCATCGAGCCTGCTTAGGGGTCAGTTTCAGCCGAGTAAGGAAATGACTCACTGCTGCATTATCCGTCTTCACTACGAACTTTGACCCCAGCAAGTAATGCCTCCACACCCGCAAGCAATGTATAACTGCGAAGAGCTCCTTCTCCTGGGCAGTATACCTCTTCTCAGCTTCAGACAGCATGCAGCTCTCATATGCGACCGAGTGGTCTTCTTGTACTAGTACCCCTCCCAGAGCATAATCTGATGCATCTGTCTGTACTTTGAAGGGCTTGCTAATAGTTGGCAAGGAAAGAACAGGATCCTTCATCATGGCTTCTTTCAAACTCCTGAATGCTTCAGCACACTTGTCAGTCCACGCCCAAATCACACCCTTTTTCAGAAGCTCGGTCAAGGGTGTCGCCCTTCTTGAGTAGCCGTCCACAAATCGTCTATAGTAGTTGGCTAGGCCCAAGAAGGAGCGGAGTTCTTTCATGTTTGTGGGGGCTTTCCATTCTTGGATTGCCCTCACCTTCTCCAGATCCATACGAATTCGGCCACGTTCCACAATGTGGCCTAGGAACTTGATGCTCTCCTATGCAAACGAGCATTTCTCGCGCTTCACATATAGCTCATTCTCTCTCAACTTCTGAAACACTTGAGTCAAGTGTTCATGATGCTCTTCAATCATGGCGCTATAAACCACGATATCATCCAAGTACACCACCATGAACTTATCTAGATACCCGTGGAATACTTGGTTCATCTGTACAGAAAGTAGCAGGTGCATTTGTCAACCCAAACGGCATTACTCGAAACTCAAATGCTCTGTATCGAGTAATGCACATTGTCTTTGGTTCATCCCCATCTGTAATCCTCACCTGATAATAGCCCAATCTCAAGTCCAACTTTGTGAAGTATTTGGCTCCACTTAGCTGGTCGAACAAATCAGCGATCAGAGGGATGAGGTAGGTGTTGCGAACTGTCACCTTGTTGAGAGCCCTATAGTCGATGCACAGTCTCAAGCTCCCATCATGCTTCTTCTGGAATAGCATTGGGCGCCAAATGGCGCCTTCAACGGTCTGATGAATCCTGCCTCCAATAACTCTTTTAATTGCTTCATCAATTCTTCTAGCTCAGGGGGTGCCATTCTGTATGGCGCTTTTGTTGGAGGTTTTGCTCCGAGCACCAGCTCTATCTAGTGATCAATCCCCCTCTTTGGTGACAAGGCTTTGGGGAGTTTATCTGGAATCACGTCCCCATACATCCTTAAGACCCTCGTAATTTCTACTGGAACAATTTCTTCCACTACTTCCTCGAACACAGTGGGTACAGCTACATAAGTGGGCTCCTGTTTCTTCAAACCCTTCTTGAAATGTAAAGCTGATAGAAGCTTCACACCAGGGGGTGGTTTCATCTTTGCAGGCACCATTGAAGGAGTCTCTCCCATTATGAGTAAGCTTCCAGTGGCAGGAATTGGAATGGCACCTTTCTCGGTTAGAAAGTCCATCCCCAAAACTACATCGAAGTCGTCCATGTGGACGACCACCAAGTCAGTCTACCCCTCCCATGTGTCAATTCTCACTTTACCCCTTTAGACATGCCAGTTGTGGCCAAGGCTTTGGAGTTAACCGCTTTCATGCGTCCTGCATATTTCTCCAGCTTCAGTCCCAGTCGCTTTACTTCAAGTTCAGAGATGAAGTTGTGGGTGGCGCCAGTATCAATCATCACACTTTTGGTAGGCTTGTCATTGATAGTGGCATCCATGAACATTAGCCCTTTCCCCAGGGTCTTCTTCCCTTTCTCGCCATGCTTCTTGAGAACGTTCAACAAGCGGACAGCGCCCATGTGCGCGTACTCTTCGTCTTCCTCTTCTCCTTCACCCTGTTGTTCTTGGCCAATGAGGGCATTCAGCTGGCCCCTGTAAGGGTAAACTGCCGACATATGTGAGCCTTTGTAAAGCCTGCAAGCTAGCGGCTTCCTCCCTACAGCAGCATCTGTCCCACTGGAAGAATTGGACTCAACTGTCCTCTTCTCTCCCCCAGTCTTACCCTGCCAAGACTTCCCAGACTTCTTACTCCCAGCGCTACTTGACTTGGTTGGAGGAGTAGCCCTTTTCGGCAGGCTGCTCTCCGGAGTGTAATCTGTTAAGCGTTCGGCAGCAGCTTGAGCGGTGGCCAGATCAAACACACGCTGCCTTTGAAGTTCTTGTTTGGCCCACGGTTTCAGTCCCTCGAGGAAGCAGAAGAGCCTGTCTACTTCAGACATGTCCTTTATATCGAGCATCAGTCCCGAAAATATCTTTACATATTCTCGGACTGTCCCGACTTGTTTGAGCTCTCTTAACTGGCGACGAGCTATGTAAGCGGCATTTTTTGGCAGAAATTGCTTCTTTAATTCTCTCTTCAGGTATGCCCAAGATGTGATGGTGCACCTGCCATTGTCTATGTCATCATACTTGGTCCTCCACCAAACCTTGGCATCCCCCGACAAATACATGGTAGCCATGGCGACATTTCCATCTTCCGAATCGGCCCGCATGACTCTAAAGTAATGTTCCATGTCGAAGAGGAAATTCTCCAAATCCTTTGCGTCTCTAGCCCCATTATAGGGCCTCGGCTCGGGTACTTTGGCTCGGCCATACTCCATACCTATCGGCCCTGTTGCAGGGGCATTCCCAACCGCTCGCATGGTCAATTTTACCTTGGCAGATAACTCAGCCATTTCTTCTCTGAGCACGCCAACTGCCTCCCTACAGTCTTCCGTCGTGTCATTTATGGAAACTTCTTGTTCCTTCAGCATGCGCTCCACTGCCGCGATGCGCTCTTCCCACCGAGGGTAAACATAAGTACTTGTTGGAGTGTTTCTTTTCTCCAACATGATAATTCTGGATAGGAGAACATCATTCTCCTTTTCCAACGCACCTATGCGATTGTCTGCATCAGACGATCCCGAGTCCTGACTTGCAGAGGAAAGATCCCTAACCCTCTCTTCCAGGCCATCTAGTTCCCCTAACCGCTTCTCAAGAGCTTCGATCCTCTGAGTGCTTCTCACCATAGTGTGTTTTGCCAAGCGCTTTCTAACTTGGCTCTGATACCAACTGTCACGGGCCGGCTATTTGGGTACTCCAACTAGACGCAACGTGCGGCACTTGCAAAATCTTCAAGCTAGCAAGTTAGCCTACAACACACACCTACAGGCAAACAAACTCAGCGGTTAGCCACATACACATCTCGGACATGCAACGGGCAATAACAAAGTATGAGCAAGCACAAAGCAAGTCATTCCTAGGAATGTCCACACAACACAAAGCACACAACAAGGCAAGTGGCACACAATGGCCCAACGAATATAACAAACAAGTAACACATAAGCAACAAGGAAGCACACAGGGGCAAGTATGGATAAATGTTACTTCATTAATATATATCCTTGATAGGGCAAGGGAGTACATAGCTTTGGCCCCTATCTGCTGATGGCCATGGTGCTTCCCTAAGTCACCAGGTCACCTCCCCCTAAGGAGCCTTCTAGGGAAATAAAGTCTTCCTAGGAACATATATGATTTTTGTCTGGGAGACATATGCAATATTACAAAACTGCCACTACCATATCCCATGAGGTTGCTTGGTGAAAGACTTGACTAATGATCAAGCACCAAGGAATGCTCATTTATAAAACAGCCCCATGCGGGTGTGCCAAAGGGGCAGCACGCCACACTACGGGCATGTGTACTTGATTTCGAAGGATCATGGAATAAGTATTTGCCGCTAATAGAATTCTCGTACAACAATAGCTACCAGTCAATGATTGGGATGGCACCTTATGAATTGCTATATGGAAGGAGGTGTCGATCACCGTTGCACTGGGACAAGGTAGGAGAAAGGCAGCTTCAAGGTCCCGAAGCTGTTAGACAAGCTCAAGAAGCAGTAGCGCTTATTAGACAACATATGGTTGCTGCTCAAAGCCGTCAGAAAAGCTATGCGGATGCCAAACGGCGCAATATGGAATTCAAAGTCGGGGATCAAGGCTTCTTGAAGATATCTCCTATGAAAGGTGTAAAACGGTTTGGGAAGAAAGGCAAGCTTAGTCCCTGGTTTATAGGTCCTTTTGAGATATTGGAAAACGTGGGAGCAGTTGCGTATAGACTAGCCCTACTGCCAGCATTAGCAAATAGTCACAATGTGTTCCACATCTCGTTGCTACGCAAGTATGTGTCAGACCCATCTCACGTCCTCAAGTACGATACGATAGCGCTCCAGAAAGACTTGAGTTACGAGGAACGACCGGTTAGCATCCTGGATCGAGGGGTGAAACAGTTACGGTCCAAGAGCATTCCTATAGTCAAAGTCCTATGGAGTAATAGTTCTAAACGAGGGGTAACATGGGAGTTGGAGGAGGACATGCAAGGCCGGTATCCGGAGTTATTCGGCAAGTAAGTTTCAAGGACGAAATTCTTTTTAGTAGGGGAGAATTGTAGAGTCCAAGAACTTTACTTAGCTAGTTAGATATTAGTATAATAGTAATAGTAGTAGTATTTTTATTACTGTGGATTTTGGGTTCAGACCGAGAATTATTTGGACACTCATAGTAACACTTGTAGATTTTCTAAGTTTAACCTATAGTTTAAGGATATTAATTATAACCTAAGGTCTGATTGATATGAATGATATTGGTGGTAATAGATATTATATTATAAGGTTTAGATAGACCCAAAAAGAAAGTAACACTTGTCATGTGTATGTTTAATGATAATTAAGTATTTTGAGGAATAAGTTTATTAAGATTAAAATTTGAAAATCCTAGGGTCTGTCAGCAACTTTGAAAACGTTAGAGGGCTTAGTCAAGGCTGTTTACTCAATTCAAATTAAGCTAAAATTGTGTAATTTCGTGTTTAAATATTCAGCGTATGCTGATATATCGCAGCTATAGGGGGCAATATATCGCAGTACGGGGATACGAAAAACACGAAAGTTCACACAATTGCCTCGGGCATGCTGGCCCAGGCGATATATCGCCTAAAGGGGGCGATATATCGCCTCCTTCAGAGCATTTTGAAAGTTTATGAAAATGTTCTCCATTCAAATCTTTAACCTCTTGATAAGTCCAGCATCTATCTGAATGAGTCTTCAGCCTCTGCTAAACGATAATTCAAATATTTTTCACTTAAAAAGCCATTATTTTTATTCAAGTTAAATGAAGATCTTTTCATCCTTAAACTCTATTAATAGGACCTAGTACCCAGCCATTTATTCATTTATCAAGCTAAGTTCAGAGACTGCAAGTTGCTAGGTTATTGTTAGAGTGTAAACACTTGGGTTGGGAATTTTAAGCTTAATCATTATAAGCTTACCAAACACTTGGGAAGTAAGGTTTATAGCACATTTTGGTTCATGGTTTAGATTGGTTATAGAAGTATTCAAGGTATTCCAAACTCTAGCTCATTTGGTATTATTTCTCTTTAAGTTCTTGTAGCTTTCTACTCAGCATCATAACTCTATTCTTTATTCTTGGTTAGGAAACCTAAAATCTTGCACATAAGATTCTTGGTAAGTGTATTTTGATGGAATAGTTCTTTCATCACTTTCATCTCATTTTTCTCTAGTATACTCACCTTTCCATTTATGGTTTTTAGGAGTGTTCCAAAGTCCCAAATTTGTTCTCATATCCCGGTACTTTTGGTAAGGAAAATAGGATAGGATTTATGTGTTATATGATTTATATGTTATGATAAATGTTATCTTATGATTATGTGTTATGAAATATGCTATAATATGTATAATTGTAGGCTTGGGCATATGACCCGTACAACTAACAAGCCCCAATAAATTATGGGCATATGACTTGCTTAGCTAGCAAGCCCCACTAATCTAATGGGCATATGACTTGTTTAGTTTATGGGACCCCAAGTAATAATGGCCATTATAGTAATTATGTGACATATGTGTTATGATAGGTTTTATGTTACATTATGAAATTTATGTATATGGTTTATGTGTTAGATTTTCCTTGCTTGGCATTAGGCTCACTCCTTTTATGTTTATATGTGCAGGAAAATAGCTTTGGTGGTGGGAAAGGTTCTTGGTAGTTTGGGCATGTGTATTGAGGCGGAATGGAATCGAAGGGCCGAGAGTTCGATTCAAGGATGAAGTTTCTTTACTTATGGTTTTATGTGTATTTTTCCGCACTTTATTATGTAATCCCTTTTTATTACAATTATGTTATGTTTTGATTTTAAAACAATGGGATCCCATATCCTACTTTAAGTTTTATGTAATTTTAACATTTATTTTTACAAGTTTTTAATAAAGTTATGATCATTTCACTTGTAAGTTTTATTAAGGATTAGTGTCTATGTGTAGTTTTCGTTAATGGTCCAAAGTCTAGAGTAGTTGGGTCATTACATGTGAATACGTTAAGGATGTATGTTCAAGTTAGGAAGCATGGTAGAAATGTCATAATTTGTTTTGCATTTTTCATTTTTCATTTGTTCCTATTAGGTGTCTCGGCCAAGGTGTAATACTTGGAGTTTATGTTCCTAAAATGATTTAGTTGTTTAATTGCATGACAACGATAACATCAAAATAAAAATTTGATTAGACACATATATAGGGTACGTCCTAGTGCTTTCTTAAAGGGCTGTGAATTTTTTTTGGTTTCTTGACGTTACTTTTAAATTTTTGGTAGTGAGCAAGTTGTCGATTGTGATATTTTATGTTATTAAATTGTATAGAATTCGACCATGAACATGCATTATTGTTTAGGCTTGTTTTAATTTGTTGTTAGTCTTACATGTCTAAAATGTGTTATTGAATTTGTTCAAGTATAGAAACATGTTAAAGTGATTGGTTGAAATGGTGTGAAAAAAAGATGATGAGTATATTTTTGAATGATTATGGCTTGCTGATTTTATTTTATAAATTATGGAAATTTGTAAATAAATTAAGAAAGAAAGCAATCTATGTCTTAAAATTCATATTTTAAAATGTGAGTAATATTAATCCTTGTACCAATTTTTAGATAATTTTAAACTAATATGACTTTTGTGATCTAGAAATGTTATTTTTAAAAGAAATAAAATATGTTACATTTTATTGGAATTATTTATTTTATTTTTCCAAGCTAAAAGAGTACTTTTATGAAATTAATTAATTATGCCAAAATAATTAGTTTAAGCAACTATACAGTTCAGTAACATTTCTTTTTATTTAATAATAAATAAGATTATTATTTTGTACAAATAAAGCTAAATAATTATTTTAGTAAATTAATATTTTGTAATAAAATTTAGGAATGGAAATTGTATGATTTAAGGGAATAAAATAATAGTACCCAAGTTGGTAAAATATTTTATGCTTGCTGAAATTTTATGAAAAGTAACAATGAAATAAAGAATTATAATTTACCAACTTCAAAGCCTGTTTTAAGAACCCTCCCAGGTATGCATGTTACATGGAAGTTTATTTTTATGTTCAAATATATGTCAATTAATCAAAATGTATGGATCTTGTTTCGTAACCATTGGGTATTACTTAGTAGAATTGGTATTATTCTTTTATGATTTTGTCTTGTGCCATGTGTGCATGTCCCATGCACACGTGATGTATGTGTATAAGGTACAATTGGTTTTACTTGATATTGAGACGTGTGTTTGATTGTTATTCTAGGCTCCTTGTGAAGTATCCCGCTCTTTAAATTGCTTGGACTTGAGGTATGGAAGATAGCTAGAATTCTTATGCTATTATGTTGAACTATAGAATATTCTAGGACCAGAGCTTCTAAATAGATAGCTAGAATATTCTAGTTACCTCATAGAATTGTTTGATTTATTTGTTATGATGAAATATTCATATAAAGTGTATGAGATTAAGATATGTCTATGTGTTATATTATTTCATATAATATAATGTTAGATTGAATAATTTGACAAAAAGTGATTTGTCACACAAATGTGATTTGTCACACCTTGTAATATATTATTGAGAGTCACAAAATTGGATGTGTATGTGCCAAATTGTGACATATTTTGGAGTTAAAAAATCAATTACAAATTTGTAACTCCCAAATATTACCCAATAATGTGTAGATTGTATGTTATACATTTGAGATTGGATTTCACAAAACCTTTACGAAATATGGTTGTTGGAGACATGTTTTTAACTCCCATTAGGTGTTTGGAGGTTACAAAATCATGTGGGAAAGGATTTGGGACGTTTTGGAACGTTTTTTTTTTGGAAAAATGACATTTTTGAGCTAAAAATGGTTTGTGGGCGCAGCCAGGAGCATCGGTATCCGCGACCTAGGGGACAGCGAGCCACGACTGCAGCCAGGCATGCTAGTGGTCATGGCCAAAGATCTATTCTGTAACATCCAGGATTTTTAAGACTCGATAATGGAAAAATATAAACATTTTCATGTAACAAAATGTCTCAAAAACCCGTATAAAAAAACTTTTTAAAAGTCATATGGCCTTACTTAATATTAAATACAAACATAGTTTATCAAGAGTAAACTTAACCTAGCTTATGAAAATAAAAAAACATCTTCCCAAAAGGTCAGTCCATATGTACATCCACAAAGTAGACTCCAGCACTCACTGCTCTGCTTTGCCCTTGTTCGTACCTGCAACAGGAAACAACTAGGTGAGCAAAAACACTTAGTAAGTTCAACTTTAAAACAAAAGCATGTAGAGAAGACAAGTGGGCACTGACCAAGTTAATGTGCACTGATAACAATAGCTCACAAACTTAGGGTTCCGGATCCATCCGGACCCTACGCAATCAATTTCAAGGATGAAAAAGCATCCTCGCAAACTTATGGTTATGTCTGATAACCAATGGCAAACTAATTCATATAAATAGATAAAACCCTGCACTCGGAAAATCCCAGAGTAAGCAGATATAATATATCACAATATAATTCGAGACCAACACTCAACAATTTGAAACAATTCGGGCATATCACGCCCTCCAACAATTTTGCTAATCAGTAGGCCAGAACCGAGTCTCAACACTAAGATCTAGCCAATAAATATCCCTATCAAGGGTAACTATCGAGTTACCTAGGGCATTGCTACTTATCCAAGAGTAAATCCCTCACAAGGATAACAATCAAGTTACCTAGGGCATTGCTACTATTCAAGAGTGTAATCTAAGCTAAAGGGGTTTACATAGACTTCTATGTAAATCAGTGGTGCTGGTGAGTAGTTGCCCCTAGGGTGTTCAACCTCACTCAAACTTGGCAACCCTTAGTATCTCTAGGCAATCTCACTGAATGGCCAATATTCATGGCTACTATCTGGGAATAACTTATCAGAGCACTTGCTTGGGTTCTAGCCGTTCAATGATTAAGTAAGCATGAGGGCCCCTAGGTCCCATTTATTTTGGCGCTCCTAGGTTTAAAATAGCAATCCTCACCTCTTGGCCACTCGTCACGGTAGTGAATCGGACATAATAAAATCAAACAAGCAGTGTGACAGGGATCAGCCATTTAGGATATGACTTATATCTACCGTTCATATTTTCTGAATCAACACCTACTAGACTAACGTCTGTATGTAAACTTTCTACAACAGTTTATACAAGTGCATGCATTTCTATACTAACATGCATTACACCAGTTGTTTCATGTTGTACCTAAACAATAGAAGTTGACTTACTTGTAGTCCTTAGCTCTCAGCAGGATTTCACCCTCCAACGTACAGTATAGTTATGCTTAGCTAATACTACAATCATCCATGTAGTATACTCGGATAAATTATGGCACTCATACTTCATTATTATTATTTTGGGCAGTTTGGTCATTTTCAAAATCATTTGTAAGGATTAAAGATCCTTATTTGGTTTTAAACTCATTCAACAAATTCATACTAAAAAATTTGAAACTAAACCCTATATATCAGGGAGACCTATCTTGTGGTCTCGATACCTAGGCTCGGGTATCGCAATAGTATTTTCCCATAATTTGCTAAAAATCTTATTCTTTAAAACTTCCGCTATTAACTCGTACTTTCAACAAGTCGGTTAAATATATAAAAAATATTTTAGTCTGTATTATATCTAGAAATTAGTAATTAAATTCCTCAATTATTTTTCAAGAAAATAATCTCTTAATTTTCCTTTTATTTTTCTTAATGTTTTAATCTCTAAAAATTGTTTTAAGAAAATAGCCTAATACTAACTTAATTAGGAAAAACTGTTAATAATTTCTTTTAAGACTTGCCAATTCTTTATCTTGTAATAAGCACAAAAATGTATTTTTTTTCTTATGTTCCAAAATCTCATTTTTGCTCCAAGTGTGAAAACCTCATTTTTCATATTTTTAACTACATACTTTGTTAGGTCATAACTTCAAATTGACTTACCCAACTATCACCAAAATTTCCCAATTCAATCTTTGGTATGCCATTGAGGGTTTTGAGAACTGTTAGGTCAAAATGAGAATTTTTTATTGGTGAAAATATTTTCCAAACATCGAGGTAAAATTTTCCTTATTTTCAAGTCCTTATTTTTTTAAAAATTTGGCACTTAATAACTCTCCGGCCGTTTAGTATTTTCTTACCAAATTTTAAAGTGGAATACTAGGTTATGCCAGGAACAAGTCCACCAAATTTTAGGGAAAAGGGGGTTCATTTTCCCTATACAGTGGCTGTCCAAACTTGGTCCTGAATTTACGAATACGAAAAAAAATAGTTTTTACCAAAACTTTGAAATAGCATAACTCACTCATTTCTAAACGGTTTTGAGTGTTTCAAAAGCTCAAATTAATGTACTCCATCTCAAAAACATCACAGTATAATTTATTTTTATAAAATTAATATACAGTGGATGCTTGACCCCTTGGAAGTCACGGCCCAAAACTTGTATTTTTGTTTTAGGGTTTTAAACAAAACCCTTAGGGATTTTGGGTCCCTATTTTCAAAAATCAATATACAAGCATCATAAACATTATCAAACTGCTACCATAGCCTTATTACATCACCAATAATAATCTTTAAGCATTAAATACACAAAATAATGCTTAAAAATAAAAACCATACAAAAACAACCATAAAATGTAAACTTTTTACCTCTTGTTGTTCTTGCTTTAGGTTTTGATGTTTCTACTAGCTTTAGATCCTTAAAAACTCTTTCAGAACCTTAACCAACTCCCCCAACAATATATATAGTTAGTTATTGGAAGATCTATTGTTAAAAACACTTTACAAAAGTCAAGTTTTTGAAACTTTTACCTTAGGGAAACTCTTCCAAGTCCTAGGCTTAAGCTTGCAAGGTTTCTTAGGGTTTTTGGTAGTTGACAATGATGAGAAAACATGAGAGATATTTTTTGAACAAGATGAGAGTTAGAGTAGAGAGAATGGGTCGGTTGGGTGAAGGTTTGGATGATCATAACAACAACAAAAATATCTAAACACTTGAGTGTTTTACCTTTATCACTTTGTATCATTATCCCTAATTTAATTATGATCAAAACTTAATCAATTTGGTCCACACAATTTAAAACCCCCACATGGCCAGCCACCTCTTTCTATTTATGTATTTATATTAATTTTTTATATATAAAAGTTTATAAAGATTTCCTAAGAATTTTGTCTTTTTTTCCAAAAATCCAAAAATGACTTCCTATAGCCTTTTTAACTCTTATAAAGTCTTTTAAAAAAAATAATAAAACATCACACATAATAATTAAATTAAATGTCTCACATTTACTTTAATTAATCTCACAATACAATTTATCCTAAGGTCCATTTATGGATAAAATTCCCCAAATTTGGTAAAATTAAGCATTTAACACAAAATGCCCTAAAATTTCCATTTTCTCTTAGGTTTATTATTTTTTGACCAAAATTTAATTTTTATGAATGTATTTTATGCCCAAAATATATTTTCCATATTTTTTTTCATTTTATTTTCTGAGATTTTTACCCGATTAGAGTTTTTGTGTCGGTCCAAGACCGAAAGTCTTATCTTGACTTTTAATCACAAACTTCATAATTTGGCTAGAAATAACTCATGGAAATAAATTCCAAACAAATGTAATATTATTTAAAATAATATTCTTAACTCGGGAAAAACAATCCCAACTCGAGTCGTTCAAAGGTATTTGAAACGCAGGGCGTTACAATACCTACAATTTATAGAGGTTTTGTCCTCGAAACTTAAAACAAATGAGGATACAGCTCCCTCATCTTGTCTTCTATTTCCCAGGTCACCTCTTCTATGCCATGGCTACTCCACTACACCTTTACCAACAGCCCGGTCTTGTTCCTCAAAACTTTTTCCTTTCGGTCTAGAATCATCACTGGCTTCTCCTCATAGACGAGTTGAGGATCAACGCTCAGCTGCTCATAGTTGAGTACATTCGATGGACCGTGCATGTATTTTCTCAACAAGGATACATGAAACACGTCATGCACCTTAGACAGGGCTAGCGGAAGAGCTAAACAATAAGCTACTTCCCCGATCCTCTCTATGATTTTGAAAGGTCCAACGAACCTTGGGCAAAGCTTTCCTTTCTTCCCAAACCGCATAGCCCCTCATAGCGGAGCTACCTTCAGCAGCACATTATAGCCAACCTCAAATGCCAGGGGTCTCCTGCGTCAGTCAGCATATTTGCGATTTCAATCTACCAAAGTTTGCAAGTGTTACCTTATTTGCCAGGTTTCCTCAGTAACCTTATCAACCTCATCTGATCCGAGAAACTTTCTTTCACCAGCCTCATGCCAATGAATCGGTGATTGACATTTCCTTCCGTACAAAGCCTCATACAGAGCCATCTTGATGGAATCATGATAGCTGTTGTTGTAACTAAACTCTATCAGTGGAAGCTTCTCATTCCATGACCCTTGAAAGTCAAGCACGCAGACTCTTAGCATATCTTCTAGGGTCTGAATTGTTCATTTGTTTTGATCGTCTGTTTGCGAATGGAAAGAAGTGTTGAACTTCAGTTTAGTCCCAACCCTTGTTTGGATTCTCTCCCAGAATGACGAGGTGAAATGTCCGTTGCGATATGATACTATGGAGTTGGGTACACCATGCAGTCTCACTATTTATTCAATGTAAATATCTCCTAACTTATGTGCCCCATAATTTACCTTGATTGGCAAGAAATGAACAAACTTAGTCAACCTATCTATGATAACCCAAATGGCATCGTGCCCCTTGGGAGTGGTTGGTAGACCTGTGACAAAGTCCATATTAACCATCTCCCACTTCCATTCCGGAATTTCTAAGGGCTGCAACAATCTGGCTGGTCGTTGATGCTCGGCCTTTGTCTTCTGACAAGTCAAGTACTGTGCCACATATTCTGCTTCTCCTTTTTCATCCCAGCCACCAAAAGTACTTCTTCAAGTCTTGGTACATTTTTGTGGTGCCCGGATGCATGGCATAAGAAGCCTTTTGTCCCTCGAAAAAGATATGCTTCTTGTCAAAACACATATTCTACCCTTGAACCCCAATACTCCATCTTTGGAGATATGAAATCCTGGTTGCCCCTCCTTCCTCACTTCATACATCAGTCTTTGTACCCAAGGATCGACTAACTGCCCCCTTTTATAGCTTCCATAATGGTAGGCTCGATAGAAAGTTTTGCCTATTGATCGAATACGATCTCTAAATCCAAGGTAGCAAGGTTAGCAATTAACTGCTACAAAATCTCTTTCACTGTCATCACGTAAGCTCTTGGTTGTGGACTCAATGCATCTGCCACCTTGTTTGCTTTTCCCAGGTGGTATAGAATGTCGCAGTCATAGTCGTTGAACAGCTCCAACCATCGACGTTGTCTCATATTCAATTCCTTCTGAGTGAAGAAATACTTCAGGCTTTTGTGATTAGTGTAGATGTCGCAGTGTATCCTGTACAGGTAGTCCCTCCAAATTTTCAGTGCAAAAACCACCGTTGCCAGCTCTAGGTCATGAGTGGGATAGTTCTTCTCGTAATTCTTTAGCTGTCAAGAAGCATAAGAAATTACTTTTTCGTGTTGCATCAACACTACTCCCAACCCTCAGCCTAAGGCATTGCTATAAATAGTATATCCCTCTGTGCTGTTAGGGATTGTCAGCACTGGGGTGGTCGTCAATCTCGTTTTCAGCTTCTGAAAACTCTTCTCGCACTTGTCAGTCCATTCATACTTGATGTTTTTGTGGGTGAGGGTTAAGGAAATACTTATTGCATGATCTTTATTTATTTTCATGTGATTTAAATATTATCAAACAAATATGAAAATTCCTAGAACATGCTCCTATGAAATTGATACAAATACAGAATAAAGTAAAAGTTTACATTACGCAGCGAAACTGGAACAACTCCTTCCTTCAATCTCTCTAACCCTTGATTCCTTTCTGCAGCAAAGTATCATCAAGAGATTGTACAAGATCAGCAACACAGTCTTCCTCATCAAGCCTTCGATCAACCTAGAACTAGTGTGGGCTGGTTCTCGGCACGTGAGACAGAGATCTTGAAGAGAAGAAGAAGAGAGAGTGGCCAATAAAGGTTAGATTGTCTAGGTTTTCACTTATCAATCAACTGAAACTCACTTCCTTGTGAAAACCCTAGATATCATATTCCTTATATAGGCAACTCAATTGGCTTTATTTAAATTTAAATTTAAATTAATTAAAAATAGTAAAAAAAATAAAAGCTTTGGGCTGCCATAAATGGACTTGGGCCTAATCTCTTTGTTTTGAATTTAAATCCCAATTGGGCCTAAATTCAAAACCTCTTATTTTTTTTTAATTAATTAATTAATTAAATCCTTATTCAAATTAACTAATTATAATTTGAAACTTGATTTAGTATTATTTATATATATTGTGTAACGTCCTACGTTTTCGGGTACCTTTAAACGACTCGGGTCGGGATTTTTCCCCCGGGTTAAGAATATTATTTTAAATAATATTATATTTTGTTTTTAAGTATTCCATGAGTTAAAATATGAATTTTGTGATTTTAAAAGTCAAGATAAGACTTTCGGTCCTGGACCGACACAAAAACCCTGATCGGGTAAAAATCTCGGAAAATAAAATGAAAAATCATGGAAATTATATTTTGGGAATAAAATACATTCATAAAAGCTAAAGTTTGGTCAAAAATAATAAACCTAAAAGAAAATGGAAATTTTAAGGCATTTTGTGGTAAATGCCTAATTTTGCCGAAATGGGGAATTTTATTCCATGAATGGACCTTAGGTTAAATTTTATTTTGTGGTTAATTAAATTAAATATGAGAGACATTTAATTTAATTAATTAATAGTAAGTTTGGTGATTAAAACTTAATGAGAGTGAAAAAGGTGTAGAAAATCAAATTGGGTTTTTCTTCTTATGAAATAATTGTTCACCATTAAAATATATATATATATAAAACATAGAAAAAGTGAAATGGTGACCGGCCATGTGACTCTTTTTAATGGTGTGAACAAAAAAATAATAATTGAGTTTAAATCCCATTTAATTAAATGTTAGGGATAAAAGCAAGTGGGTAAAACACTTGAGTGTTTTTAGGGTAAATTAGATAGTATAAACTCTTCCAACCCTCCCCAACCGACCACACCACTCTCTCTCATTCACTCATCTGATTTTTGAAGACCTCTCAAAGTGTTATCTCAATATTCAACCTCAAGAACACCAAGGAAAACTTGGAGGCTAAGTCTTGGTCTAGGAAGTATTTTCCCTAAGGTAAAGCTTCACTAATCTAGGCTTTTGTAAAGTTTTAAGCATAGAGTTTCAAATAGCTAATTAACTATATTGTTGGGGGAAGTTGGTTAGGGTTTTTGAAAGGTTTTGGAGGAGCCAAAGCTAATAGGAAGGTCCAAACCTTAAGCAAGAACACCAAAGAGGTAAAAAGTTTACTTTTGATGATTTTTGTTGTAGGGTTTTTAGTTTTAAGCATTATTTTGTATATTTAATGCTTAAAGTTTCTTGTTGGTGATGTAATAAGGTTATGGTAGTTGTTTAATAATTTTTATGATGCATGTGTATTGATTTTAGAAAATGGGAACCAAAACCCCCAAGGATTTTGTAAGATACCCTAAAACAAAACATGTTTTAAGCTGTGACTTCCAAGGGGTCACGCAGCCATTGTATATTGGTTTTGTAAAATTAAATTATACTGTGATGTTTTTGAGATTGAGTACATAAAATTGAGCTTTTTAAACACTAAAAAATGTTTAGAAATGAGTAAGTTATGCTATTTCAAAGTTTAGGTAAAAAACTGTTTTTTCGTATTCTTATTTTCGGAACCAAGTTTGGACAGCCACTGTATAGGGCACATGAACCCATTTTTTTCTAAAATTTTGTGGACATATTTCTGGCATAACATATTATTCCACTGTAAAATTTGGTAAGAAAATATTGAACGGTTTGAAAGTTATTAACTGTCAAAGTTTGGAAAAAATAAGGACTTGAAAATAAGGTCATTTTTACCTCATTGTTGGAAAATGATTTCATCAATAAAAAATGCTTATTTTGACCTAAGATTTTACAAAGACCTAAATGGCATAACAAAAATGGAATTGGGAAATTTTGGTAACAATTGGGTAAGTAAATTTCAAGTTATGAACTAACAAAGTATGTAGTTAAAAATGTGAAAAATAGGCTTTTCACACTTAGTGTAAAAATGAGATTTTGGAACATAAGGTAAAAAGTAAAATTTTGCTTATTTCAAGATATAAATTGGTAAGTCTTGAAATCATATTTTCACTAAAATTACCCATTTGAGTTTAAATGAATTATTTTTATTAAAGAGCTTTTATTCTTTCTAAAAAAAAGAGATTTAATTTATTAATAGTTAATAAATTAAAAGAGGGTTTAAAACCCTATAATTTGAGAAAATAATTAAATGAATTATTTTTCTAGTAAGTAAAATTGATTAATTGATTTTGGAAAATTAATTAGTCAAGATGGGAAATTTTTAACTGTTTTCCTAATTAAGACAAATTAGGCAATTTTCTTAAAACGGTTTTTAGATATTAAAACCTTAAGAAAAATAAAAAGGAAAATTTAAGAGTTTATTTTATTTAAAAATAATTAAGGAATTTATTAGTATTTTCTGGATATAATACCGGCTAAAATCTTACATATTTTAACCGACTAGTCGAAAGTGCGGGTTAATAGCGATATCTTGAAAGAATAAGATTTTAAGCGGATTGTGGGAAAATACCATTGTGATACCCGAGCCTAGGTATCGAGACCTTAGGATAGGTCTCCCTGAGACTTAGGGTTTGGTCTCGAATATTTTGTATGACTTTCCTTAATAGGTTTAAAACCAAGTAAGGATTATAAATCCTTACAAATGACTTTAATTAAAATGACCAAACTGCCCAAAATAATAATAATGAATCATGAGTGCCATAATTAATCCGAGTATACTGTATGGATAACTACAGTATTGGCTAAGCGTAACTGGACTGAACGTTGGAGGGTGAAAACCTGCTGAGCGCTAAGGACTCCAAGTAAGTCAACTTATATTGTATGGCTACAACATGAAATGATTATTGTCTTGTATGTTAGTATAGGGATACATGCACATATATAGGCTGTCATAGAAAGTTGCTTAGAGACGTTAGTCTAGTGAGTGCTGATTTAGAAAATATGAACGGTAGAAGTCCGTCATATCCTAGACGGTTGATCCCCGTCACACTGCTTGATTTTATTTATGTCTGGTTCATTACCGCGACGAGTGGCCATGAGATGAGGATAAGCTGGTTAAACCTAGGGGCGCCAAGATAAATGGGACCTAGGGGCCCTCATGCTTACTTAATCATTGGATGGTTAGAATCCGAGCAAGTGCTCTGATAAGTTATTCCCGGATAGCAGCCGTGAATATTGGCCATTCAGTGAGAGTGCCTAGAGATACTAGGGGTTTCCAAGATAGAGTGAGGCTGAACACCCTAGGGGCAACTGCTCACCAGCACCATTGATTAACATTGAAGTCTCCGTAAAACCGTGTAAATTGGATTACAGTCTTGGATAAGTAGCGATGCCCTAGGTAACACGATAGTTACCCTTGATGAGAATATTTATTGGCTAGATCTTAGTGTGGAGACTCGGTTCTCTTTTACAGATTAGCAATTATGTTGGAGGGCGCGCTACTCCTAAATTGTTGGAAATTGTTGAGCGTTGGTCTCGAATTATATTGTGATATAATATATCTGCTTGCTCTGGGATTTTCTGAGTGCAGGGATATAATTGTTGATAAGATATAGTTGTGATATAATATATCTACTTGTTCTGGGATTTTTCTGAGTGCAGTATTTTTATCTAGATATGAATTAATTTATCCTTGGTTATCAGGCATGACCATAAGTTTATCAGGACGCTTTAGCGTTCTTGAAATTGATTGTGTAGGGTCTGGATGGGTCCGGATCCCTCTTTCTCTATCTGCTTTGTTTGAAAGTTGATCTTACTAAGCATTTTCGCTTACTTAGTTGTTTCATGTTGTAGGTAAGGGCAAGGACAGGGCAGAGCAGTGAGCGCTGGAGTCTTCCTTGCAAATGTACATGTGGAACGACCTTTTAGGAAGCCTTTTTATTTTTGGAAATGCTGTGTAATTTTCCTAAACTAGGGTCACTCTAATCTTTATAAAACATATTTGTAACTAAATGTTAAGTATGGCCATACGACTTTTTAAAAAGTTTTTTTTTCTATGGGTTTTTGAGACATTTTGTTAAATGAAAACATTTATATTTCCGCATTATTGAGTCTTGAAAATCCGGGACGTTACATATTGAAACCAATTTATCAATATTAATAAATTTACCCAAAGATTCTCTTTTATTCTCTAAATCTCACATCTCTATAAATTTTCCAAAATTGACCTAATCAACTTTAAAAATCCGAATTGATAATTAAATCTATTAATTGAGACATTCTAGATGATTTACTCAAAGGTGATACGGGGACCATGAATCCATGAAATCAAGCTCCAACAAGTTACTGTGAATTTATTTTCGAATAATTTCACTACCTTATTAATTCCTCATGACTCCACTATAGACTCGGAATTGAACTCTTGAATTCATAGAATGTATTTTCAAAACCATAAATACGTTATTCATTGTTATAACAATTACAGTCAGTCATTCCTCTATCGATGACTTACTAACGAGATGGGTGCAAATTATCGTTTTACCCCTCATCAGTATTTTATCCTTAACTCCCACTAAGTTCCTTATAAATTATATTTCTGTGAACTTAATCATAGAAATGAGATCTCAATCATTTAACCTTTTGAACAAAGCAATTAAGGAAATCATCTTTTCACTTCTCATACAGAAGTTATAGATTTCTAATCTATGAATAATTATCCCACTCAAGTACACTACTAAATCTCCAAGACGTAAGTATGGGCTAGACCGTAGGGTAAGCTTGTAACAAACAAGTCAAAAGATTTAAATAATATAATTAGCAGAATATTATCATTTAGAATTAAGATCGACTTAACCTATGGTCAACGTTGTGACATTGATTAGATTTGATAACAAAGATACTTATTTATCAATCAATAATCAATATCGGTCCTAGTCTGATGTAACTAAATACATCCAATTTTATCTACTTGGTCAATGCCTTGGAAAAGACATCACACCCCGAATGTGTAAGTAGATCATATTGTAGATTGCCTAATCAGTGAAAATCCAATGAACTGGTCTAAACTTAGGACTCATTATTTTGAACATATAATTACAACAATAATCCAATGTGGCCTAGTCACTATAATTGTAACTATCCATGTGTTCAGGATTTTATAAATGTTTGTTTTATTTCAATAATCATGTAATAAAACAAGCAAGCAACATGGGTGTCAAACTAAATGATTTCTACTATTTTTATTGACAATATGAAATCGTGTTACATGTCCGACATGGTTTTATAAGGGCATAAAACCCAACAGAGGGTAGTCATTGGTACGACTATTTTGGAAAATCCTTCCACAAATTGACGGTAATATCTCGCTAACCCAAGAAAACTTCTAACCTCATGAGCATTTTTCAGAGGTTTCCACTGCTTAACAACTTCTATCATCGCGGTATCTACCAAAATTTCGTCTCCCGACACTATGTGCCCCAGAAAACTAACTTTCTCTAGCAAGAATTCGCATTTCAAAAACTTAGTGTAAACCTTTTCATCTTGCAGACGCTGGAGGACCAGTTCCAGATGTGTTGCATGCTCTTCTTTGCTTTTTGAGTATATTAGAATATCGTCAATGAACACGATGATGAACTTATCCAAATACTTGCGAAATATGTGATTCATGAGATCCATGAATGTTTCAGGCGCATTGGTTAGTCCAAAGGACATCACTAAGAACTTGTAGTGACCGTAGCGCAATATGATGGTCGTCTTTCGTATATCCGTTTCCTTAACCTTGAGTTGATGGTAGCCCAATCGCAGGTATATTTTGGAGAATACTGATGCTCCTTGCAGTTGATCGAAATGATCATCAATCCAGGGCAAAGGATATCGGTTCTTGATCGTCACTTTGTTCAGCCTGCGATAGTCAATGCACATTCTCATTGACCTGTCTTTCTTCTTCACGAATGAGATCAGGGCACCCCATGGAGAATGGCTTGGCCTTATGAACTTCTTGTCCAGTAACTCTTGCAGTTGCGAATGCAACTCCTTGAGTTCAGCTGGGACCATCCTGTAAGGAGTCTTTGAGATCTGTGCTGTTCCCGGAATTAGCTCTATTTCAAACACGATCTCTCGATCTGGTGGAATCCCTTAGAGATCTTCAGGAAATATGTCGAGAAACTTGCACACAACCGGTACATCAAAAGGTTGTTGACCAATCTCTTTATCCTTATCCATTATGTTTGCCAGAAAACCGATGCATTCGTCACTCAATATTTTTCTCGCCTTCATCACAGAAATCATACATAAGACACTATTTTCAAAACAACTATACATAGACACTATTTTCGAGAAAACATACATAGACACTATTTTCGAGAAAACATACATAAGAAACATTCACTATTTTATTAAAAAACTCTAAGGTAATTGTTGAAATACACAAATGCGGGGTATGGGATCCCATTGTTTAAAAAATATATATAACTTTCTACTAAAGGAAATTGTTTACAAAACCAAATGCGAAAAAATACATAAAAACATAATAAAAAGACTAAAAACAATGCCATCCTCAAATTGTTCACTCAGTCCATCAAATCCATTCTTCCTTAATACACAGACCAAACTACCATGAATCCTTCTGCTGCCAAATCTATTTTCCTGCATACATAAAAATAAAGGAATTATCCTAATGCCCAGTAAGGAAAATCTACTAATATCATAAATATATATACATAATCTATATCATAAGCATATACTATAAACATATGCCATATACTACAATGGCCATCATACTTCTTGGGGCTTGTTAACTAAACAAGTCATATGCCCAATAGATTTGTGGGGCTTGCTAGCTAAGCAAGTCATATGCCCATAAATTATTAGGGCTTGTTAGCTAGACAAGTCATATGCCCAAGGACTATAAACATACATAATGTTAATATATCATAACACAACATAAAATAACATAGCATATAACATAACATAAGCATAACAAACATACAAGATCTATCCTATTTTCCTTACCAATACTGGGATATGAGAACAAGGACGGGATTTGGAACACTCCTAAAACCAACAATAAGTATGTGGGTATTCTAAAGAAAAGAGATGATAAAGAAATGAACTAAACCACCGAGAAGAAACTTAACGAATAGAAATCTTAAGTTCAAAGAACTTAAATACCTAACCAAGAATGAAAAACAATGAGTTAGGGTTTGAGTAAAGAAAACTAAAGGAAACCGAAGAAACATACAAAAATGAATTTAAGATTAGGAATACCTTTGGATGTACTAGAACCGAACTACACCTTGATATTGAAAAACAAACTATTTATCTTACTTCCCAAGTGTTTATAAAGCTTAAAAATGATAAAGCTTATAACCAAACCCAAGTGTTTATCACTCTATAGTAACCCTAGAAACTTGAAGGCTCTGAACACAACTTGAAGAATGAGAGAAGTGGCTGGGTACTAGGTCCTATTTATAGAGTTGAAGGAGTGAACTACCTCCTTTTAGCTTGAATAAAAATAATGAGTTTTAATTGAAAAATATTTGAATATTCGTTCAACAGAGGCTTAAGACTCCGTCAAAATGTTCAGAGGCTAGAAAAGAGGTTAAGGAATAAAATGAGTTCGGTTTCAAAAACATTTGAAAACTTTTCCCTAGGGCCGATATATCGCCCATTGTAGGCGATATATCACCCCCTATAGCTGCGATATATTGGCATACGCTGAAATATTATACACGTAATTGCACTTTTTCAGCTTAATTTGAATTGGTTAGTCGGGTTTGACTAAGTCATAATACGGTTTTAAAGCTACTGGCAGGTCCTAGGGTTTTCAAATATTTCTTTTATAATACTATTCATCAAAAATACTTAATTTCTCAACAAACAAGCGCATGACAAGTGTCATGATCTTATTAGTCAGCTATATTAATCAAACCTTCTGTTATAATTAATATTCTTAAACTATAGGTTAAACTTATAAAATCTATAAGTGTTGCTACGAGTGTTAAACTAAGTTCCGGCTTGAACCAAAATCCACAGTAATAAACATACTATAACTACTACTAGATATTACTACTACTACTACTACTACTACTACTATCTAACTAGCTAAGAAAAATTCTGGGACTCTACAAGGCACTTCTTTTCTCTTGACGTACCCTTGAACATGAATGGTTCTTCTCCTGCTGGGGTGAAGACCACTTTTCTGTGCTTGCAATTGATAACAACTACATATCTGGTCAATAAATCCATCCCAAATATAATGTCGTATTCATGTAGTTCCAAGACTAAGAGATCCACCATCAGCTCACGACCATCAACCCAAACTAGTACGGCTCTAACCCATGTTCGCACCAGCATATCCTCTCTCGAAGGCAAAGATACCCCACAAATAACAGGCATAGGCTCAGACACTCTATTTAATTTTTACACAAAGGATGCAGATACAAAAGAATGTAATGCACCAATATCCATTAATGCATATTCCGAGATTTGGGAGATAGAAAGCTGACCTGACACCATATTAGATGGTTTAGCTCCTTTGTCGCTTTGCGTAAGCTCATAAACTCAACGCGGAGCTCCAATTTGTTTCTGCTGGTCATTTTCGTTGCCCTTGGCTAGCATTCAGCACTCTTTAGTAAAGTGCCCTGGCATTCCACAGTCATAACATACCCCACACTCGCTCTGATGGCGTCAGTTACACTTGTTGAACAAAGGCCATTATTCAAACTCACATCTCGCTATTTGTTGGGACTAGCCATTGCCTGATTGTGAGGTCCCCCTTTTCTTTTGTTATTTCCCCCAACATTTAGCTTTGAGCCTCTTGGAATTTTTGTCCTCCCCGAGTTCTGCGAACCTTGGGTTGAACTTTCCTCTTGGCCCATTCTGATTGGCCTAATTGTCGAGAGTGTACCTCCTATCTTTGTTCTTCTATCTTGTCCAACACGACCCAAGACTCTTTATCAAAGAGCCCGCTCCACAGCTTCAACATACATTTTCGGGCGTTACATATTCATCCAATTTTCAACCCTTTTTTCCACATTAAACGGTTCTAGCACCCCCAAGTAACTCTCCAAACTCTTTTTTAATTTCATAAATATCTAATTAATCATTGGTAACAACCATGGAGGTTGGTGGAATTTGAAACTCAAAGGGTGTCTCAAAACTCTATAAATAGAAGCCTAATGCTCACTTGTAAGACAACTCTATTTCTATCCACTAAAGCACATGGCTAGAAATACACCAAAATGCTTGATTATTCTAGAGAGCTATTTCCAATATTGAGAGAATCTCTTAGTGCTTGAGATGGGGGGAAATAAACTTTTGGGCAAAGGTTGTAAACCTTGCTCAAGTTTGTGATCCCCAATGCTCTTCACTTTGGTTGTGTGAGTGAGAGTATTTTACTTTTTTGTTCTTGTTATTTTTTCTACTATTGTCTTCTCTTCTTCTATTTTCTATTTACATATTTATTTGTAACCTTTGTTTTAGAGTTGTAGTTCTTATAATTCTCTTCTTCCTCCTATTTCTACATTTACTTGTATTTTGATTATTGAGTTGTAATCTTATTTAATCAAGTACCTTGTCTATTGTATTTTTTCATAGATTTGTAATAGTATTTCCTATCTTCCATTGAGACAATACAAATTTCTCTAACACTATAATATGCTATTTAAGCTTATGTATGATAAGAATAGTTTTTGTATTGTACTTATGTGAATTGTTGTTCTTGTTTGTACTTCCTTACTGGGCTTTTAGATCACCCCCCTCCGCCCCCCCCCCCCCCCCCCCTTACATTATTTAGAGTATGTATGTCATGGGGCTCTGATGAACGAAAAATAATCTAGCAATGCCTATGAACATTTTATGAGTTATTCTATTTAATCATATTATCAGTGGGACTTTAACATTTTATTTTTTCAATTTCATGGAAGACATTAATTTTTTTTTCGTTTTTAACAAATGGGCCCAAATTGCATGAATTGATTAGGGCCCCAATGAACCCTTTTTTGAATTATGATATTTTTCAAAATAAATTATCAAGTTATCATCGTTTACAAAGATAGTAGTATAGGGCGTTTTACAATCAACTACATAATATACATGAAACCCCACACAATTTTATTATTCTTGCATCTTATTAAGTAGAAACATAATTTTTTAGAATTGTCCTACTTGTTTATATGAATTGTTGTTGGGATATCAATTGCATGTAAACTACTACCATTTAAATTAGCTGAACTTGGTAATCACACCACACTAAAGATAAGCATTTAATTAGGCATTCTGTAACGACCCAAATTTCCTAATAAGGTTTAGTACCTTGATTAGGAGGCTGGGAGGGCCATAATTGATTTATTGTGCCATTATATGATGATATGCATGTTTATGTGGATCATATTATTATAAGATGATAAATGTATGCATATGGGTATATATATTTTGTTATGAGGGAATTTTGGTAATTTGGCCCGTTGAGGGCGTAAATGTATATTTGTATGCTTATTGGTAAGCTATTATTGAGGCTACATTATAATGTGGATTTGTTCGAGTTGTTCGGCATGAGACGATCTTTGAGTATAAGTTAGCGGTTTGGTCATAACGGGAGTAAGTTCGAGGCTCGGGGTGAGTCCCGGGGTAATTTGGTGATTAGAGCATTGTCGAAAGTTAAGGGGTAATGGGATATGAATTATTGATATTCGAAGATATTCAGAATAACAAGAATTGGAGGGTGCAAATTATGGTTAACGAGATCGGTGCGAAAGGACGATTTTGCCCTTAGTGGCTATTAAGGATTTTAATTAGACTTGAGGGCATTTAGGTCTTTTTACCCTAAAGGATATATGTATCCATACTTGAACTAGAAAATTGTAGAAGGGTGTAGAAAAACAGAGCACCTCTTCCTTCATCAACCGTTCATCATTTCTTCTTCTTTTCTTCTTCAATTTTGAAGCTTCTTTTGAGGAATTAAACTGGGGAATCAAGTGCTGAGGATCTAGGGTATTTTTCCATCATTGAAGAGGAGTTCAAATCGGGCTTAAGGTAAGATTCAAAACATTATAACTCTGGTTTTCTGCTTTGTTTTATTATTGGGTTCAATTGAGATTTTGGGTTTGAAAGTTGAGCATTCAATGGGATTTTTGGCAAAGCTTGGTTAGATTGTGATGCCTAGGTCATGTGGGGGTGGTTTTTGGCTTCATTTGTCTCATAATTTTATGTTTGGAAGAATTACAATCAAGTTGGAAATGGACTAGTTGAACGGGAGAAGTTCAAGGGAACTTTTGGCTGGGTGTAGCGCCATAGTGCCCACAATGGGGCAGTACAATGCTACCCAGGGATGCTTGGGCGGTTTTGGTTCTGGAAAAAGTGCTGGGGCGCTAGTGGGTAGCGGTGGGGCGCTACCCTGATCAGAATTTTTAAGGGTTTTTGGCTTGGGGTTTCAATCCTTAAAGCTCGGGATCGAATCTACTCACCGTTTGGGTACAATTCGGGGTCCCGGGAGTGAGGTTTAGGTTAAGACCCATTTATTGATATTTTCAATAATTGGATTCCATATTTTGTTATGACTAGGTGACCGCTAAGGGATCAAAGGATCGATCGTTCTCGCGGGTCATTCGTAACGTATTTCTCGCTCGAACAAGAGGTAAGAAAACTGCACCCGATTATGTGCTTAGGTTGAGACTAAGTGTTCCCTATATTTGTATGCATTTTTATGTGATTGTGATGAACCATGTGGATATGATGGGACTAAGAGCTCCCTATATTTGTATATGATGTCACAAGATGGTTTTATGCCATGGGGACATATGATAAATGGCCTAAGAGTGCCAGAATCAATATTTGCACACAGGGCACGGCTTAGTCACTGGTAGCTGAGGATAGCTTATTAATCACTAATCTCAGTTAAGCTGGCCAGAGTCAGTGGGTATAACACTGTGGGCGGCCTAAGTGAGCCGAAGACAGTGGGTTAAACAGAGGGTGCAGCCTAAGGGCACCGACCCTGAATATTGTGTAATGGTTGTGATCAACTCCTGGTTATGAATGTGATTATTGTTGTTAATTTGGTGAATATGATGTATTAATTAACTGGATGACAAGTTTCTGATTTGTCAATTATTATCACTGAATAGGTGAATGTCGTGAATCGCTGAACACTGGTTATGCTTTGTGGAATATTTGATTATTGATATTGACATTCTATGATATTCTAGTTTTCTTGCTGGGCCTTGGCTCGCGCGTGCTACATGGTGCAGGTAAAGGTACGAATACATTGGACCAACCATGAGTTGGAGAGCTATGGGGGTGAGGTGTACATTGCTAGCTGCTCGGTCGCCACGGTCGAGGGTTTGTACAGGGGCGGAAATCTAAAGTGTGTATTTTTCCATTAGAGTGGCCTGAGTTATTTATAACTTCTGGAATTTTTGTAAATATGTCATCTAAACCCTGTTTTGAGACTCCATGTATTAAACTATAATTTTTAATGAAAATAACTTGTTATTGACCAAAACCTTTTATTTCTAATGCGTTGATGACGTTAGATTCACATGTTATTTTTAAAATGACTTGGTTAGCAGGTCTTGCACTATTTTAAACACAAAGTATAACGGTCTTGGTTACCCAGGACGTTACAACTTGGTATCAGAGCGATCTAGGTTTATGGGTTCCTGAAGACTAGCTGAACATGTACACTCGCCATTGAAGACAAGCTCGACTCAATGGTTTGTAATTGAATGCATGATATCATATGCTTAAGTGCTTGAATGAAATATGAATGTACTAATTGGTGTGATCAATAGGGAGCATGGGATACCAATAGGGTCTGGCCCTTGACTGTTGTGTGATGATATTGAGGCGTGCTGATTAGCATTGCTCTTGCATATGGATGAATATTTGGAAAATGATTGGTATATGGGTTGTAGGTGATTATATGTTTGAATTGAACTTATATGCTTTACTCGTTTATTGGTATATGGAAAGCATAGTAAGTATGTATGTACATGATGGTAATGAAATTTGATAATTTATGTATAGTATTATGGAGTGGTGTTTGGTATGCTTTATATGTGCATGATTACTATGGTTGTTTGGATCTGCTCTTGGGATGGTTCTGGGTATGAACATCAGGGCTGAGAGGTTTAGTCGGTGAAGACAGATTAATTCAGATCGTATGAGCTCAGAATGGTTAATACGACCCAGTTTTTATTTAGTAAGGGTTGCAAATGACAATTAGGGTTGGAATCCTCCATCTGCCCCTGAGATTCGTAGCAGATGTTTGCTGATATGTGAGTCAGGCTGTGAGGTCTGATAGAGGAGATTAGATGGACGAAACAGCATGTTTACTGGGAAAACAAGCTGCTTTGTATACCATGACCATGAGACACCAGTGTTGGTTAAACCGAGGGGGAAACAGATAGGAATTATTGTATGGAAGGCTTTGGAAGCATTATCCTCTAGTTTTGAGGAAGGTTTGGGTTGGTTTAGGAATTGGTTAGTGAATGGGTATAGCTAAGCCCATTCTTGATAATATGAGGAGGACAGATTAAGACAGAGTAGTTGTATTGAGCATTTGTGGCAAAAGGATGTCTAAAGTGGTAAGATAGCGACAGTATATGTCAATGAGTTTGGTGGGTTGATCAATTCACTTTGGATTATGATATAAATGGATGTATCCGGAGATGAGGATTCATTTATGAGTTAAACTCTGAGGTGGGTCGGAGAGTCAGGGCCACTCTAGTGCATGAGATGGTTATCTGTGCTTGGGCAGTAGAGAGGGCCATGTTATTTAAGATATAAGGAATACAGGTGATGATATTCTCGTTCGTGGAATTTAGTAAGGGTGGCTAATCAGTGATTGAAGAAAAAAAAAAGAGAACCCATGATGGTTCTATTGCTCCTGGTCTTGCAGGAAGGGGTCTAGTTCACAGGTTGGCCATCAAAATTGGAATGCTTTGTTACATTCAGATCTTGAGACTAGTTCCGTGGAAGTGACCAGGGATTTGATAGTCTTTGTTTTTGGTTAGAGTATGAGCTGGAAAAGTTTGGTACTGTGTGTCTCCCAGAGGAGATTCAAATATGAAGTACATATCGCAAGGTTGTTATATGAGGGGCCTGGGCCTGAGATATGAGTACTTGTTGAGAAAGGGTTAGCAACTTTTACCAGGAAGAATTGGAATACAAGTGGTAAAGGGGTTCATAGGGGAAGTGGTTGAGCTCGTCATATAAGAGCTTCGATATAGGCCTGAGGAAAGCTAATGTGTTGGATAAGGGACAACCATGGATTGTAGGGAATATTACTTGAAGTATATTGAATGGACTGAATGGAAACTAAATTGGTCTGTACAGATTCAATTGAGTATACAAGGAATTGTTGGGTACACTTCAAAACTTGGGCATGGGTGGATTCAGTATCAGGGACGTTATGAAGAATGATATTTGTTGGCTTAAGGAATTATTGGTTCACCTGAAGGAGTATGTGACTTAGGAGTAGATTGGACGGAACATTATTTCATGGGACTCGTTGATATCGCTTGTTAGGGATGAAGAGTTTAAATGCCCCATTACAAGACTGGACAATGTCTTCAGGAATTGAACGTCGTTCTGGTTATTACCATATAAGAATCAAGGAAAGAGACATTTCAGGAATTATTACTTGTATATAGTGGGGTATAATGGATTAATAGTAAAGGTTCCTAATCGTTTTATACTTCAATGACATGGATAAGTCCGACAAGCAGAGAATAAAGAAATGACATGAATAGGTTACCTTTAAATTCATTAGCGATGTGTTGAACTACTCCCCAGCTAGAATCAAAATGGCAATGACTACTACACTAATCATGTTATGACTGAAGCAACAAGATCATAGGTAAGGCTCCAGAGGGTATCAACTTCGTTTTTGTTCAAGGGTGTTCAAGGTCATGCTATAGGAAGGGAAGAGGTCAGGTATGAAGAGATTTGATCAGAAGCACAATGGGATTGGTGAACATGTCAGCTACTACTTAAAGTATCTTTGAAGCAGCTAAAATGTAAGGATTTTGAATATGGAATGGTTAGCCAAGTATGGGGCGGTGATGGGTTGCAAGGAAAGGATAGTAACTCTTGAGTAAAAGGAAGAAATCCTTGCAATAGTTGGCACTGTGTTTATGATATATGTATTTAGAGCTGGAAATATACTGCAGGGGGATGCTTAGAACCCTTAGCTAGTGTGTTGGACTCTACCTAGATTGTACTGGTGGAATCAAGACAGATCAGATTAGCCTGTGATTTTTGAAGAGATATGTTAAGGGTATATCTGCATAAAGGAATAGGCTGGTGGTTAGATTGATGTTAGGAATGGAATCAGACCTAATGCACTGTATTGATCGGCTTCAGCAAAGCTATAGGAACCAAAGGCTCAATTATTGATTAAGATGGTGTTCTTCAAGATGGATCTTTGTTCTAGTTATTACCAGCTAGAGATCAGGGAGAAGGATATGCAGAATACTGTTTTTATATTAGACAAGGGCACTGGGGGTGCTGATTCATGTTTTGAAGGTTTGGTAATGCTAAGTTATCTTTATGAATTAAGTGAGCAGAGTATTTAAGGATTATCTTAATTGGATTTGTGATTGTTTTGATCGACGGTGTTGTGATGTATTTTTGGTTGGAAATTTGATAAGATCAAGAAATGTCTTAGGAGTAAGGGTTTCCGTGGACGGACATGATAGTAAATGTATTCCAGGATGAATTCTGAGTCTTTTACAGGTCAGAGTCACTTTGTGGGTTGTTATGACACCTCAGTGACAGAGAAATGTCTATGCATCATGTTGATTAAAGGGTCTGACCAGGAAATAGAGTGGAATTTCTAGTGAGCCAGGTAGCCAGCTTGATATTTAAGACTATTTTCTCAGAAAGAATTAAGGAAAGGCAGTTAAGTGGGCCACAAATGGAAAGGATTGAAGGCAAATTCTTAACTGGATAAGCTAAAGAGGCTATAGTGTCAGGTATGGGTTTATTGTGATATAGTGAACAGAGTTGGAATCCGATGAGCACTAGGATTAAATGGGAGATTCTTAATGAATCTCATATTATCCTCCTATTCTCTTCATTCAGGTGCCATAGAGATGTAACAGATTATGAAAGTTTTTTATTGGTGGCCTGAGATGGAGAGGGACATAATGGAATATATGACAAGGCTCTTAGCCTGTTAATATGTCAGGACAAGGTATCAAAAATCAGTAAGGCTACTGCAGCCTTTGAATATTTTATATTAGGAATGAGGAAACATTGCAATGGGTTTCGCGGTGGGCTGCCCAGGACGGTGAGTCAGCGTGGGGTGGTTGGGTCATTATGGACCAGCATTTGGAATGAATTTGTTTTTGTCAGTAAGGACAAGTTACACAGCTGATCGGTATTCAGATCTCTATGTGAGATAGATAGTATGCCTTCATGGAGTTCAAGATCTAGATTATCGGATGACGACTTCGTTTTACTTCCAAGTCTTGGGAGAATTAAGGAAAACGATGAGTATATAATTGGAATTTAGTACAATTGATTATTCTCAGACTGATGGTAAATTCAAGAGAGAGAGTTATCCAGTTATTGGAAGGACACTGGATGAGATGAGGTATGATAGAGAATGTATATCACCCATTTGTTGGAATGAGATAAGTGAAAAGTTATATTTGGATCCTGAGGCGGTTCAGGGGATCATTATTAAAAGGTTAGAGCTTGGAGGCTCACTATTCGAAGTAAATGGAAAAGTCTTACTGAATTGGAAAACAGGAATATGGAGTTCCAAGTGGAAGATTGTGTCTTCCTTAAGATATCACCAAGGAAAAAAAAAAGGGTGAGAAGATAAGGGCAAGTTGGGCCCTATATTATCAAGGCCATTTGAATCTTGGAAAGGATCAGTTAGATTGCTTTTAAGTTAACAATGGTTTTTGCACGGTCGGCTACACTCAGTGTATTATGTACTCCATGTTGAAAACATGGCTTAGATAAAAAAAACTCATGTGTTGAGTTATAGAAATCTGCAGCTGAAGATGGAGTTATTCTCTGTGAAGTGGCTAGTTCAGTTATGAGATAGAAAGAATAAGGTTTTGAAGAACAAAATTGTACCTTGAGTTAAGGTAATGTTTTAAAAACAAGTGAGGTCAAGGAATGACCTGAGAAACTGGAATCAATAGTGCGGAATTTATATCTGGGCAGTTCAGATAAAATTTCGAGGACGAAATTTCTGTAAGGAGGGGATAGTTGCAACGACCCAAATTCCCCAATAAGGTTTAGGACCTTGATTAGGAGGTCGGGAGGGCCACAATTGATTTATTGTGCCATTATATGATTATATGCATGTTTATGTGGATCATATTATTATATGATGATAAATGCATGCATATGGGTGTATATATTTTGTTATGAGGGCATTTTGGTAATTTGGCCCGTTGAGGGTGTAAATGTATATTTGTATACTTATTGGTAAGCTATTGTTGAGGCCACATTATAATGTGGATTTTTTCGAGTTGTTCTGCATGAGACGATCTTTGAGTATAAGTTAGCGGTTTTGTAACGCCCTGGATAGCCAAGGCCGCTACACTGTGTGTTTATAAAAGTGTCAGACTTGTTAATCAAGTCATTTAATTAAAAACGTGTTACCGAAACTATAATGGAACTAGGGTTAAAAGATTTTGGTCTCAAAAGCTGCAATTCTTATAAATAAACATTTACTGTTTACACGGGATCCCAAAATTAATAGAATTAAAACTATTTACAAAAGATTCGAGATTTAATTACAGTATTAGCCATACTAAGGCAAAATAGACGGTTAAGCAATCCCTGTCCTGATCCACTTCTCAGCCATGGTGACTAAACAGCTGACTATGTACATTCTGCCCTACAGTTCTCCACCTCAGGGTTGTTCCAACTTGCCTTTGCCTTTGCCTTTGCCTTTACCTGGGCCACGTAGCACCCGTGAGCCGAGGCCGAGCAAGAAAACACAATAACAGAGCATAAGCAGTCAACAGACAATCCAATATCTCATATCACATAGGCATGTTCTCAATCATATAAGCATTCATGATAATCAAGTATTCAGCATACTAAACATATCAACTCATATCAATCACCAATTTACAAATGATAACTAAGGTTAGCGCCCTCAGGCCGCACCCTCTATTTATCCCACTGACTCCGATGCTTAAACCGAGCTCAGTGAATATTGAGTTGTCCTCGGCTACCAGTGGCCAAGCCGCGCCCTGTGCGCAAATATTGTATACAGCACCCTTAGGTCGTCTATCACATGTCCCATGGCATAATACCATCATTGACATTATACAGATATCAGGAGCACTGTAGTCCCATCACAAACAAAATACTGAGTGCAGTTTTCTTACCTTTCAATTTACTAGCTTCGTTTACTATGATCCTTGAGCACGATCTCTCTTGAACCCTAGCGCGCACCTAGTCACAACCACAGGTCAGAACCATCACCAAACCTCAAGTCCAAAACCTAAGCTCGGGACCAATCTTGAGCCCTCAGGAAGCTCTAATTCCACAAAACGGGGTGGTGGAATCGAACCCCGAACCCCCGGGCAAAAACCCTTGAAAATAACTCAAAAACCCTCTTCTGGAAGCAGGGTAGCGCTACAGCGCTCTTTGGAGGGCGCTACAGCGCTACAAGCAGAACCAAAATCCCACAAACAACCAAGCCTAGCGCTACATCACCCTTCGATCTCTCCTTGTCCTGATAGGAGAGGTCGTGGTACTCAGGGTGGCTGTCAGGGAGGCGGTGATACATGGAGGACTTATCCTGAGTGTACGAGGTGCAGAAGATGCCATCCAGGCGAATGTCGGGCTAAGGCCTGTTATGTGTGTGGGGTGGTGGGACCTCAAGAAAGATTGCCTGAAAGTGAAGAAGGGAGATGTGGGGAAGGTGGATAGCTTGACTCCAGCTCGAGTGTTCACCCTGACGCAGGCGAAGGCCGAGGCTAGTCCCTCGGTAGTGACAGGTCATCTTTCTAGTGCTGGCACTCCTTTTACTGTATTGATTGACTCTGGTGCTACACACTCGTTTGTTTCTAGTAAGGTGATTGATAGATTGTGTAGACCTAGTGAGTATTGTGTTTCAGGGTTTGGGACTATTTTTCCTACAAGGGAACTGGTAGTATCTAGGAGATGGATTAGAGCACTGCCACTGATAGTTGATGGTAGGGAGTTATCAGTAGACCTAATTGAGCTGGGTATGGAGGACTTTGATATGATTCTAAGTATGGATTGGTTGGTTAGATATGGAGCTACCATTGACTGCAGGAAGAAGATGGTGACTTTTGAGCCAGAGGGCGAGGATCCCTTTGTTTTTGTGGGAGCGGTGCATGGATCCCACGTACCCAGGATATCGGCATTGAGAGCCAGAGACTTGTTACAGGGTGGATGCATAGGCTTTCTGGCTAGTGTTATGGATACCACTAGGGTTTCACCAGTAGGATCGAGAGAGACCATATTGGTTTACGAGTTCTTAGATGTGTTTCCTGAGGACTTGCCAAGGTTGCCGCCGCGTAGAGAAATTCAGTTTCTCATTGAGTTGGCGCCAGGGACAAAGCCAATGTCGAGGGCACCGTATAGGATGGCACCGGCGGAACTGAAAGAATTGAAGATACAGCTTCAGGAGCTTCTGGATCTGGGGTTTATCAGGCCTAGTTACTCGCCATGGGGTGCTCCAGTCTTATTTGTGAAGAAGAAGGACGGGACTTTGAGAATGTGTATAGACTACCGGGAATTTAGCAAGGTAACTATCAAGAATAAGTATCCCCTACCAAGGATTGATGACATGTTCGACCAGCTACAGGGTAAGACGGTGTTCTCAAAGATTGATCTTCGATCTGGTTATCACCAACTGAGGATCAAGGATGAGGACATACCGAAGACAGCCTTCCGAACGCAGTATGGGCACTATGAGTTTCTGGTCATGTCGTTTGGGTTGACCAATGCCCCAGCAGCCTTTATGGATTTAATGAATAGGGTGTTCAAGGACTTTCTGGATCAGTTCGTTATTGTCTTCATCGACGAAATCTTGGTGTACTCCAGTTCAGAGGCAGAGCACGAGCTTCATCTTCGACAGGTTCTTCAGAGATTGAGGGAGCATCAGTTGTATGCCAAGTTTAAGAAGTGTGAATTTTGGTTACCAGAAGTGACATTTCTTGGACATATCGTGGGTGCAGATGGGATTAAGGTGGATCCATCTAAGGTAGAGGTGGTTAGGGATTGGCCGAGGCCAAGGAATGCCTCGGAGGTGCGAAGTTTTCTTGGTTTGGCAGCTTACTATAGACGGTTTGTAGAGGGCTTCTCAAAGATAGCAGCACCGATGACAAAATTAACACGGAAGAATTTGAAGTTTATCTGGTCAGACAACTGCGAAGACAGTTTTCAAGAGCTAAAGCGACGGCTTATTACAGCGCCTGTGTTGAGTCTTCCTTCGGGGGAGGGGAAGTTTGTTGTTTACTGCGATGCATCGAGATTGGGTTTAGGCTGTGTGTTTATACAGAATGAGAAGGTTATAGCATATGCATCAAGACAGCTGAAGGAGTATGAGCAGCGGTGGAATTCGCACTGAAGATTTGGCGACATTATTTGTATGGGGAGAAGTGCAAGGTATACACTGACCATAAGAGTCTAAAGTATTTCTTTACACAAAAGGACCTGAACATGAGACAGAGGCGTTTGCTGGAGTTAGTAAAGGACTATGATTGTGATATTCTTTACCATCCGGGGAAAGCCAATGTGGTGGCAGATGCATTGAGTCAAAGAGGTCCAAGTCAGTTATATAGATCCATTCGGATCTCAAGGGAGTTAGCTGATAAGATGGTCAGAGCGGGGATAGAATTGGTGGTAGGTCGTTTGGCCAATATTACTATGCAGTCGACCCTGCTAGAGCGGATCAGAGAAGGACAGTTGGCAAACGTTCAGTTGCAGGGGATTAGGGAGAATGTCTTAGCGGGAGTAGCTAAGGACTATTTTATATCTGAGGTTCGTTTGCTTCGGTATCAGGGACAGATATGTGTTCCAGCTAATAAGGGGATCAGACGTGAGATACTAGATGAGTCTCATATGATGTCGTACTCACTTCATCCGGGTACTACGATGATGTACCAGGATTTACGGACGTTATATTAGTGGCCTGGGATGTAGAAGGATGTGGTGGAGTACGTAGCCAGATGTTTAACCTGTCAGCAGGTGAAATCTGAGCATCAGCGACCAGCAGGGTTGCTTCAGCCTTTGTGTATTCCCGAGTGGAAATGGGAGGACATTACTATGGACTTTGTGGGAGGTTTACCCAAGACGGTGGGGCTTCATGACTCGATGTGGGTGATAGTGGACAGGTACACCAAGTTAGCCCATTTTCTTCCAGTGTGATCGACATATACTGTGCATCAGTATGCTGAGTTTTATGTGAGGGAGATCGTACTTCTCCATGGGGTTCCTCAGTCTATAGTGTCATTCCGAGATCCTATCTTCACTTCCAAGTTTTGGAGTGGTTTACAGAAAGCTTTGGGAACTCTGTTGAAGCTCAATACAGCCTTTCATCCTCAGACAGACGGACAGTCTGAGAGGACGATTCAGGTGTTGGAGGATATGCTCAGAGCGTGTGTGATTGACTTTGAAGGTTCATGGAGTAAGTATCTTTCGTTGATTGAATTCTCGTATAACAATAGTTATCAGTCAATGATTGGAGTGGCTCCCTATGAGATGTTGTATGGGAGGAAGTGTAGATCACCTGTTCACTGGGATGAGATGGGTGAGACGAAGTATATGGGGCCAGATATGGTTCAGAAAACAAGTGAAGCTATAGAAAAGATCTGAGCTAGAATGCTCGCCTCTCAAAGCAGACAGAAAAGCTACGTTGATCCTAAGCGTAGGGACGTGGAGTTCCAAGTTAGGGACCACGTGTTCCTTCGAGTTTCACCTCTACGAGGGGTGAGGAGGTTTGGAAAGAAGGGCAAGCTAAGTCCTAGGTTTATTGGACCATTTGAGATCCTGGAAAGGATTGGTCAGGTGGCTTATAGGTTAGCCTTACCACCATCGTTGTCTGGAGTTCATGACGTATTCCATGTTTCTATGCTTCGGAAGTACGTCTCGGATGTAACTCATGTATTGAGGTATGAAGATTTGAGGTATGAAGATTTGGAGTTACAGACAGATTTAGCGTATGAAGAGCAACCGGTTCAGATCTTGGATCGAAAAGATAAAGTATTGCGAAATAAGACAATTCCTCTGGTCAAGGTGTTGTGGAGGAATAGTAGGGTCGAGGAAGCGACCTGGGAGCTTGAGACAGCGATGCGGGATCTGTATCCCGAGTTATTCAGGTAAATTTCGAGGACGAAATTCTCATTAGGAGGGGATAGTTGTAACGACCCAAATTTACTAATGAGGCTTAAGGGCCTTGATTAGTGTGCCAAGAGGGCATAATTGGAATATATGTGATTTAGTGATCTAAAAGCATGCTATATGACTATTTGAATATCTGAGATGCATGGCTATGTGTATTAGTATGCATGTAGGCTCTGATTAGGTTAGAAATGGCATAATTGTAATTTTGGCCCGCTGAGGGCATAACTATATATATGTGATAATTGTTGAGACCACGTTATTATGTGGATATATTTGTGATCTGTGATTCGAGACGATCCTAGTGAGCAGGTTAGCGAAAAAGTCACGGTGGGGATTTATACCCGGCTCGGGGCGAGCCTAGGGGTATAAATGGGAATTTAGAGAATATATTGGGGTCTATTTTGACATCGAGGAATATAATTGGTGATTAATTAGGTATCAGGAAGTAAGCGGAAATTATTAGAGACACTTGAGGAATTAGTAGGAATTGGGTGAAATGACCAAAATGCCCCTAAGTGGATTAAAGGATTTAGAATTAAAGGGGGGGGGGGGTATTGTGGTCATTTGGCATATAAAAATAGGCATAACTGAGGCTTTATACTTAATGGAGTTTGTTGAATGAAGTAGAAGTCTAAGGAAAGAAAGAAAAGAAGGGAAAGAAGAGCAGGCCATTTTATCAAGGTCGGTCTAGGTTTTCTTCATCAGTTCTTGTGGTATTTTGGAGCAGAAACCCAGGGGAAACTAGGGTAAGCTTTAGGCAAGAGTTATTGGTCTAGCTTGAAGATTTGGCAAGGGTTTAGCAAGAATAAGGCATTTAGTTGAGGTAAGACTTTGATGTTTCTTCAGTTTTTGGTTTTGCTATTGAACTATGGTGTCTAAGCTGAATTTGGTGGGAACTCTAGGGAATTCAAGCTAGGGGTTTGAGGAGGAGTAAGCCAAGGAGGTGTAGAAGCTGACTTAGGGTGGAATCCCCATTGAAGGTATGAAATTCTAAGCTTTAAATTCTGAGGTTTTGACTATTGTGCTGAAGTTTCTGAGTTTAAGGTTCAACCATGGTGAATTTTGAGAATAGGGGTTCATGTGATTGGGTTTTATGTATTTGGCATGCTTGGGATGAGTGGATAGTGTTGATAAGCTTGTTTTTAAGTTTGGTTGAAGATTGGAAAAGTTTTGGTAAGGGTTGGCTCGGGGAAATCGCAAGAAGGAAAAATGCAGAGATGCTGGTTTTGTGACTAGCGCTACAGCGCTAGCCTTTGTGCGTTGTAGCACTAGGCTTGGTTGTTTGGGGGATTTTGGTTCTGCTTGTAGCACTGTAGCACCCTCCAAAGAGCGCGGTAGTGCTACCCTCCTTCCAGAAGAGGGTTTTTGAGTTATTTTCAAGGGTTTTTGCCCGGGGGTTCGGGGTTTGATTCTACCACCCCGTTTGGTGGAATTAGAGCTTCCCAAGGGCTCAGGATTGGCCCTGAGGTTAGGTTTTGGACTTGAGGTTTGGTGATGGTTCTGACCTGTGGTTGTGACTAGGTGTGCGCTAGGGTTCAAGAGGGATCGTGCTCAAGGATCATAGTAAATGAAGCTAGTAAATTGAAAGGAAAGAAAACTGCACTCGGTATTTTTTTTGTGATGGGACTAAGTGCTCCCGATATCTATATAATGTCAATGATGGTATTATGCCATGGCACATGTGATAAACGGCCTAAGGGTGCCGTTTACAATATTTGCGCACAGGGCGCGGCTTGGCCACTGGTAGCCGAGGACAGCTTAATATTCACTTAGCTCGGTTTAAGCGGGCCGGAGTCAGTGGGATAAATAGAGGGTGCGGCCTGAGGGCGCTAACCCTAGTTATCATTTGTAAATTGGTGATTGATATGAGTTGATATGTTTAGTATGCTGAATACTTGATTATCATGAATGCTTATATGATTGAGAACATGCCTATGTGATATGAGATATTGGATTGTCTGTTGACTGCTTATGCTCTGTTATTGTGTTTTCTTGCTGGGCCTTGGCTCACAGGTGCTACGTGGTGCAGGTAAAGGAAAAGGCAAGTTGGACCAACCCTGAGGTGGAGGGCTGCGGGGCAGAATGTACATAGTCAGCTGTTCGGTCGCCATGGACGAGGAGTGGATCAGGACAGGGATTGCATAGCCGTCTATTTTGCCTTAGTATGGCTAGTACTATAATTAAATCTCGATTCTTTTGTAAATGGTTTTAATTCTATTAATTTTGGGATCCCGTGTAAACAATAAATGTTTATTTATAAGAATTGCAACTTTTGAGACCAAAATCTTTTTAACCCTAGTTCCATTATAGTTTTGGTAACACGTTTTTAATTAAATGACTTGATTAGAAGTCTAGCAATTTTATAAACACACAGTGTAGCGGCCTTGGCTATCCAGGACGTTACAGGTTTGGTCATAACGGGAGTAAGTTCGGGGCTTGCGATGAGTCCCGAGGTAATTTGGTGATTAGAGTGTTGCTAGAAGTTAAGGGGTAATGGGATATGAATTATTGATATTCGAAGATATTGAGAATAACGGGAATCGGAAGGTGCAAGTTATGGTTAACGAGATAGGTGCGAAAGGATGATTTTGCCCTTGGTGGCTATTAAGGATTTTAATTAGACTTGAGGGCATTTAGGTCTTTTTACCCTAAAGGATATATATCCATATTAAACTAGAAAACTGTAGAAGGCTGTAGAAAAACAAAGCATATCTTCCTTCATCAACCATTCATCATTTCTTCTTCTTTTCTTCTTCAATTTTGAAGCTTCTTTTGAGGAATTAAGTTGGGGAGTCAAGTGTTGATGATCTAGGGTATTGTTCCATCATTGAAGAGGAGTTCAAACCAAGCTTCTGGTAAGATTCTAACCATTAGAACTCTGGTTTTCTGCTCTGTTTTATTATTGGGTTCAGTTGAGATTTTGGGTTTAAAAGTTGAGCATTCAATGGGGTGTTTGGCAAAGCTTGGTTAGGTTGTGATGCCTAGGTCATGTGGGGGTGTTTTTTGGGTTCATTTGGCACTTAGCTTGATGTTTGGAAGCATTCGAATCAAGTTGGAAATGGAGGAGTCGAAGGGGAGAAGTTCGGGGGCACTTCTGGCTGGGTGTAGCGCCATAGCACCCACATTGGGGCGCTACAACACTACCCAGGGATGCTTGGGCGGTTTTGGTTCTGGAGAAAGCGCTGGGGCGCTAGTGGGGTAGCGCTAGGGCGCTACCCTGTTCAATCAGATTCCCGCTTTTGGCATTTTTAAGGGTTTTTGGCTAGGGGTTTCAATCCTTAAGGCTCGAGATCGAATCTACTCACCGTTTGGGTACAGTTCGGGGTCCCGAGAGTTAAGACCTATTTATTGATATTTTCATTAATTGGATTCCATATTTGGTTATGACTAGGTGACCGCTAAGGGATCAAAGGATTGATTGTTCTCATGGGTCGTTCGTAACGTATTTCTTGCTCGAACAAGAGGTAAGAAAACTGCACCCGATTATGTGCTTAGGTTGGGACTAAGTGTTCCCTATATTTGTATGCATTGTTATGTGATTGTGATGAACCATGTGGATATGTTGGGACTAAGTGCTCCCTATATTTGTATATGATGTCATGAGATGGTATTATGCCATGGGGACATATGATAAACGGCCTAAGAGTGCCAGAATCAATATTTGCGCACAGGGCGCGACCCAGCCATTGGTAGCTGAGGATAGCTTATTAATCACTGAGCTCGGTTAAGCTGAGGGTATAACATTGGGGGTGGCCTAAGTGAGCCGAAGACAGTGGGTTAAACAGAGGGTTCAGCCTAAGGGCACCGACCCTGAATATTGTGTTATGGTTGCGATAAACTGCTGGTTATGAATGTGATTATTGTTGTTAATTTGGTGAATATGATGTTTTAATTATTTGGATGACAAGTTGTTGATTTGTCAATTGTTATCACTGAATAGGTGAATGTCGTGAATCGTTGAACACTTGTTTATGCTTTGGGGAATATTTGGTTATTGATATTGATCATTCTATGATATTCTAGTTTTCTTTCTGGGCCTCGGCTCACGGGTGCTACGTGGTGCAGGTAAAGGCAAGGATATGTTGGATCAACCATGAGTTGGAGAGCTCTGGGGGCAAGGTGTACATTGTCAGCTGCTCAGCCGCCACGGTCGAGGGTTTGTACAGGGGCAGAAACCTAAAGTGTGTATTTTTCCATTAGAGTGGCCTGAGTTATTTATTACTTCTAGAATTTTTGTAGATATGTCATCTAAACCTTGTTTTGAGACTCCATGTATTAAACTGTCATTTTTAATGAAAATAACTTGGTATTGACCAAAACCTTTTATTTCTAATCTGTTGATGACGTTAGATTCACATGTTATTTTTAAAACGACTTGGCTAGCAGGTCTTGCAGTATTTTAAACACACAGCGTAACGGTCTTGGTTACCCAGGACATTACACATTCTAAGATAACAAACTTTAATTAAAAAGTGTTTTATTACTCTGACAAATGTAATGGATTAATTAATTATTTATGTTCGCCTAAATTTAGAATTAGGTTCTTTTATAGATTAAATGGACTTGGGCTCATCTAATTGGATGAATAAATAATTATTTACATTTATAGGGTTATAATAAATATTAATTAATTTAGAATTAAGTGATTAGTTAATAAAAACACATTACTTGTAAAATAGTGAGTGGGAGAAGGTGGACATTTTAATGTGACCTATGGTCTCCATTATTAGTACAAAATCGTTAGTCATAGCAAGGCCTCGAGGCGACTTTGTTTCCATCCCCCTAAGAAAGATATCGACCCTTATCAATATCAAGGTTGGCTTTTTTATGATACGATTAAGTGATATATTATAGACTTTACCGATCCTAAGGCATCATTTTCTAAGTTAAGTCATGGACATCGAAATAATGGGTTACATTCACAACGACACAATAATGTTATTGCAATGGATAGTTGTGTCTTGACAAAATAAAAAGTTTTGAAAAGAGAAAATATGAGATATTTTAAGTTTTAAATTAATAAGGATAAGATTATCTTATGGACTGTTTGAAATTAATCTGATTGACTCCAAGGCGGCACATTAATTGTTCGGTAGTTTTTTTGTGGCATAGTAAATGCTAAGTTTATGTGTTTTATTGTTACATTCGTGCATCATATTCTCTTTTTGAAAATTATGATATTTATTCCAATTGTATTGAGCAGTGTATGTTTTATTTTTCTTTTCAATAAATGTTGAACAAGGGCAATCCTGTTATGTCTTTAGTTTTACTTGAATAATTGAATGGTGATAACTTTAGAAGATGGAAATACAATTTGATTATGATGCTAATATGTGAGAACCACTAATTTGTCCTTGAGTAGTGTTCTTAAGAGCATGCTACTAAGAGTAACACTAAACCCATATACCCTCTTTGTGTCATTCAAACGAGTCAGTCAACGCAGTTGACTGACGCCGTTGACCAAAAATTAACATTTGTGGCAGTTGGGCACTGCCACAAATGAAAGGGTATTTGTGTCAGTTAGAACACTGATGGTGTTATTGGGGACCGTTTGAGCCAGTGGGGCACTAACACTGTTAATGGCATCATTAGCGTTGGTGTCCCACTAACTCAAACGTTCTGTTAGCATCAGTGGGGCACTAGCGCTAACGTCCAGGTAAAACATGCGTTTTACTTGGTCGTTAGCGCCAGTGCCCCACTGACGTAAACGTTCCGTTATCATCAGTGGGGCACTGACACTAACGCCCCTGCACACTTATACAGCCTTTGTCCCCCACGAGAGCTCATTTGCCCTAACATTTCAGGAAAAAAAAAAACTAACGTTTTCTCTCTAAAACCATTTCCTCTTCCGAACTTTTTGACACATTTTTGTAAGTTTTCTTCATTTTTTTTTCAATTTTAAGGATAAATTAATGATTTATATATGTTTATGAACCTTATACATAGTTTTTTTTTTAAAATTATTTGTCTAGATTTTTTATTTTTAAAGATCATTGTTTGAAAACCCAAAAGCTTTCTTATTTTTTTGGGGTTTGCTACTTCAATAACATACATTACTCAATTACCACAAGTAAGTGCAATTTTATTAATTTTGATTAATTAAATTTAATTCTGTGACTTTTTTTATGAAATAGCTATATTTCAGATTTTTGAATTTTTGGTTAGTTTGATATTGAGATTATGTAATTGTTTTAAGTTTGAACTTTGTATTTTAATATTTAATTTTTTTAGAATTTTTTTGTTAACTTTTTCAATTTTTTTATTAAATTTAATTTCGGGTTTTATTATGTAAATGGACATATAGATTAGTTTATATATTTTCTAAAAGTTCCACTTTATTAATTATTTAGTTTTAATATTTTTAGTAAAGTTTTCTTTATATTTTGTTAACTTTTTTAATTTTTTTTTTAAATTTTGGGTTTAATAGTTTGAATATGTATATATATTAAATTTTATGTTTTCTTTAATTTCCACTTTATTTTTTATTTAGTTAGAATATTTTTAGTATATTTTTCTTTATGTTTTATTAACTTTGTCAAAACAATAATAATTTAATTTGGATTTAAGTATTTAAATGGGTATGTATAATTAAATTATGTGTTTTCTTTAAGTCTCACTTTATTGTTTATTTAGTTAGAATAGTTTTAGTATATTTGCCTTTATATTTTGTAAACTTTTTTTTTTTTTTTTTATTGGTATATTTGAATAGGTTTTTTGTTGAAAAATTTGTTGGTGAGATCAAGCTTTTGAGGATTTTATATTGGAGGTAATATTTTGACCTTAATATATAATTAAGATATTGAACTTAGTGGAGTGTAGGAATTATAAATTAGTGGAGATAGGTTCTGGGAGTGTGTGCTGCGATTATATAAGGCTAGAATTATGCATGTTTGATTGATTAATTGGTTTGTTGTGTTTATATGATGAATATAGGTTAATTTAAATTTGGGAAATATGATAGAAATAGGGAAAATGCTGGCCAATTTTTTTTAGATTTAGTAATATGAGAATTGTGTACATTTGATTGATATGTTAAATACTTTTGTGTATATTATGTGTTGTATACATGTATGTTTTAAAATTTGGGAAATGTGATAGAAATAGGAGAAATGCTACCCAATTTTTTTTGGACAAATTGTTTCATTTATTTACTTGTCAATTAGGTAATTCATGAACCTAATTGTTAATGTTTGTTGCTTTGTTTGTTTGGTTTTTTTTTTTTTTTTTTTGTGTGTGTGAAGTTTGAAAATGGATAGAGACTGGATGTCAGTGGATAGGTTATCAGTGAAATATAGGAATGGAGTTGAGTTTTTCTTGCAATTTTGTGCAAGGAATACTCAATCTCCTAGTACTATTCTTTGTCCTTATGTTAAGTGTGGTGACATTGTCAGGACGACAATTGTTAAAATAAAAGATCACTTATTTAGGAATGGAATAGACAAAAGTTATAAACTGTGATTTTTGCACGGAGAAATAATGAAAGTCATTGATGAGGGACCATTTAAGAATAATAAGTATTTTGATGTGGATTATGAAGTTGATGATATTGCAGAATTGATTGATGATGCACAATATGAATCACATGTGGATCTAGTTAAATTTCAGTCCATCTTAGAAGATCTTGAGAAATCCATTTTCCCTAATTGTAAAAGGGTCACTAAATTAGCAGTACTGCTTAGGTTGTATAACTTAAAATCCAAATATGGATGGAGTGATAAGGGAGTGACAAAGTTGTTATCATTTTTAGGAGATTTATTACCAAAAGGTAATGAAATGTCATCTTCATTTTATGAGGCAAAGAAGACGTTGCGTTCGTTAGGCATGAAATATGACACAATACATGCTTCTCCTAATGACTGCATCTTATATTGAAAAATATTTGTTGATGAAATTACATGTCCGATATGTGGCGAGTCTAGATGGAAAAGAAAAAAAATCTGATGTGGTTAGAAAATGTGTTCCTGTAAAGGTTTTATGGTATTTATCACCAATACCTCATTTGGTTCGGTTGTACTGAAATGATGATCATGCTAAAAATTTAATTTGGCATGCCAAAGATAGAGTAAAGGATGGTCAGCTTAGACATCCAGCTGACTCTCCAGCTTGGAAAACAGTGGATGTGAAATGGCCTGAATTTGGCAATGAACTAAGGAATATTCGTTTGGGTCTATTTGCTGATGGAGTTAATCTACACGCTTCTCTTAGTAGTAAATATAGTTTTGGCCTGTAATTCTAGTAATCTATAATTTACAGCCATTGTTGTGTATGAAGAGGAAGTTTACCACGTTGAACTTATTGATATCAGGCCCTAAACAACCTGGAAATGATATTGATGTATACCTAGCTCCTTTAATTGACGATTTAATCACATTGTAGTATTAATGCTTACGATGCTTATAAGAAAGAAAATTTCAATCTTAAAGCAGTGTTGTTGTGGACCATTAATGATTTTCAAGCGTTAGGTAATCTTTATGGATTTGGTGTGAAAAGGGTATAAGGCATGTCCCATTTGTGAAGAGGGGACTCGTTCTGAATATTTAAAACACTCTCGAAAGATTTGTTATATGGGACACCGAAAGTTCTTACCTGAAGAACATGAATTTTGAAGTTGGACAATTGCCTTCAATGGTAAACCTAAATATGGAAAGGCTACACCACCTTTACTTGGAGGACAATTGTTAATAAAGTTCAACAAAGTTCAATGCAAGTTCGGTAAGACTAGAGACTATAAAAATAAGAGAAAAAATGTTAGACGTGAAAAAACAAAGGAGGTTGTAGATGGTGCAACAGATTGTTGGAAGAAGAAATCTATTTTTTTTAGTTTGAATATTGGGAGCATTTGGTTTTGTGACATAACTTTCATGTGATGCACATTGAGAAAAACGTGTCGAATAGCTTAATTAGTACATTCCTTAATATTCCTGGTCGGAGTAAAGATGAAATTAAAGCTCGGTTGAATTTGAAAGTAATGGGTATACACAAAAAGTTACAACCAGAGGTTGGTGAAAGACGAACCTATTTACTACCGCGTGTTATACCCTATCTAAAGAAGAGAAAAATTGGTATGTCCTTATTTGTCGAATGTGAAAGTACCAAGAGGATATTCTTCAAATATTTCTACATTGGTATATTTGAAATTTTTTAATTTAGTTGGAATGAAATCTTATGATCACCATACACTACTTGAACATCTTCTACCGATAGCTATCTGCTCTTTGTTGCCCAAATTAGTTTGATATGCAATTACCAAACTATGCTTCTTCTTCTTTAAATCCTTTTGTTGTAAAGTAGAAGATGTATCAAAGTTAGACAAACTCCGAACAAATCTCTTGATAACTTTGTGTGAGTTGTAGCAGTATTTCCCACCATCATTTTTTGACATAATGATTCATTTTATAGTTCATTTAGTGGGAGAGATAAAATTGGTTGGACAGTATACTTGAGATGGATGTACCCATTTGAACGGTATATGAAGATTTTAAACACTTATATTGGAAATACAGGTACACCTAAGGGTTGCATAGTTGAATCCTACATCATTGAAAAAGCAATGGAATTCTGCTCGTAATACTTATTAGGTTTTGTGAGCATTGGATTGTGTTCTCCTAAAATTGAGTTTGAAATAAGTAAAGGTGGAAGAGTTGGTGTTGTTTTTGAGGTAAATAAATCTAATAGAGATGAAGCACATCGCCTAGTCTTACAAAATATTGATGATGTTCAACCATATATCGAGTAAGTTCCTAAACATATGTATGATCAGTTTTATTTTTCTCTTTAATTATGTTGTTAATTAATGTAGTTTATTGATATAAATGGTTTTCTTGAAGAGAAAATTTCAATTGGATCAAGACTACTTATCCTAATAAGTTTCGCAATAAAAAATGGGTACAAGATGAACATTATCTAAATTTCAATACTTGGTTAGAGAATGAGGTAAAATATTTGTGTTGTTCTTGTTTGAGTTTTACTATATTTTAACTTGTTACAATTTGATAGAGTTGATTTTACGTTGTTTATTCTAGGTTTTGAATAACACCACAAACAAAGTGTCTGAAACACTAAAATGGATAGCACGAGGTCCTTCAATGAGTGTAATTAAGTATCAATGTTATTATATAAACGATACTCAATTTAACACGATGGACCGTGATAATATTTGAAAGACATAGAATAGTGGTGTTACTATTATCGCCCAAATTTTTCAAATATCTAGTTCCAAAGATAAAAATCATATACAATGTGATATGACATTTTATGGGGTGATCAATGAAATTTGGGAACTAGATTATGTGACTTTTTGGATTCCACTCTTCTTGTGTGATTGGGTGAAAAGTGACAACAGAATCAAAACAGATGAGTTAGGATTCATTCTGGTGGACTTGAACCGAATAGGACATAAATCTGACCACTTTATAATGGCGTCACAAGCCAAGCAAGTATTTTATGAGAGTGATCCAGTAGATGCTCGATGGTCAGTTGTCCTAACAAGTCAACCAAAAGATTATATACTCAAAGAGTTTAGGAGTAATGATATTTTACTTGAACAAGAAACATTTATAATTGCTTCACCGCCTATTGATGTCACCATTGGTAATGATGATGACTATATACATGAGAATGGTGAAAGGTTATGGGTAGATAATTAAATGTATATATATTAATATTGTTATTTTTCTTTTATGTATTTTTTGAGTTTTATACATATACTATATACTTGAGCATGGTGAAGATTTAAGTCAACTAACATAAACAATTTTTTTTCATATAACTACAAATTTATTGATTATGGATCAACCATATGATGATGAGGGCGGTCCGTGATGATGGTAATGGTCTAGAGGGGGTCAATCCTACTGCACCAACAAATACACAAGTTAAGAAGTATATGGGCAAAATAATTTATTGTGATGTATTCAAAGCAAGAAGTGAGGGTTGGAATTATGAAGTCGAGTACAATCTCTTTGGTTGAGCGATGGGAAAAGGGGGTCCAAGATGAACAGCACCATTGGTCTTTTATCACGCACAACCCTTTCTTTAAATGTCGACAATTGGAAACAAATACAGAAGGATAAAAAAGAAACTATATTTTGTCAAATCCAGGTAAGATTTAATATTAACTATTAAATTTACCCTAACAAATCAATGTATTGAAAAAAAATTGAAATTTTGTTGTTAATTTTGTGTAGGGTACGTTCAAACTACCTCTAAAATAGACATTCTCACAGAAGCAAGAAAGACTTAGAGAAACTGGAAAACAAGGCTAACAAAAGATCTTGTTTATGTATATAAGAAGGTAGCTCCTGAGCTTCTTGACAAACCGCCATTAGACTACATCGAACATTACGATCCTGAAGATTGGAAAAAATTTGTTGCAAAAAGATTAACCCCATAGTGGGAAAAGATGAGGAAAATAAAACAAGATGCTCAAGCTCATAACAAGTATCAACATCACTCAAGACGTGATGGTTATGCACTGGCGGAGCAAAAAATGGAGCAGGAATTGGGTCGTGAGTTGATTGAATATGACATACCTAAGATGTGGACATGGGCATGGATGAACAAGAAAGGAGAAGTTGTTGTTGAAGAATCTCGAGAGGTGGTGAAGAGAATTGTAAGTGTTCTTTAACTTCTTTTTTTTACAAATTTCAATGATTAGTGTATGTGTTAAATTCTAACTGGATAAATTGTTTTTATTATATAGGTGGAATACAGGCAAAACATAGCAGATGGTGAGTTGGTGGAGGAAGATTCAAACGATACACTAACTATGGCATTAGGCACTCCAGAGCATGGGGGACGTGTTAGGGGGTCAGTGGGCATGTCGTTCCCAATGTAGTTTTTCAGAGCCCGCCGCCAAGAAGATTCAACCACAAACAAAGAGGTGTGGAAGATGCTCGTTATAAAGACCTTGAAGAGAAATGGCATCAATCTGAAGAAAAGGCATGTCAACAGGAGGAAAAGTTAAACCAATTGATGGCGAATATTCAATCTCAACAAAGCAGTGCATTTGGATCATCAAATGCATCTGGTTCGGGTGTTGGAGGAGCCGCAAACACACCACATGCACCATATGCTCCTCCACCGCTGTAGAGTCCAAGAACTTTACTTAGCTAGTTAGATAGTAGTATTATAGTATTTATAGTATTATCTTTATGACTGTGGATTTTTGGTTCAGACCGGGAATTATTTGGACACTCATAGTAGTACTTGTAGATTTTCTAAGTTTAACCTATAGTTTAAGAATATTAATTTTAAGCTAAGGTTTGATTAATATAACTAATATTAAGGATAATATTTATTATACTATAAGGTTTAGATAGGGACCAATAGGATTTTAAGCACATGTTATGAATGGGTGATTAAGGATTAAGTATTTTGAGGATTAAATTTAATAAGGGTAATGTTTGAATGCTCTAAGGTCAGTCAGTAGCTTTGAATACGTTTAAGGGCTTAGTCAAGGTTGTTTACTCCATTCAAACTTAGCTAAAATTGTGTAATTTCGTGTTTAAATAATCAGCGTGTGCCGATATATCGCAGCTATAGGGGCGATATATCGCAGCACGTAGATACGGAAAACACGAAACGATGCACGACAGCCTCGGGCACTGGCCCAGGCGATATATCGCCTACAGGGACGATATATCGCCCCTCTCAGATTATTTTGAAAGTTTTTTAATTCTTTTTCCATTCAGCCATTCAACCTCTTGATAAGTCCAGCACCTTTTTGAATGAGTCTTCAGCCTCTGCTGAACGATTATTCAAATTATTTTCACCTAAAAGGCCATTATTTTTATTCAAGTGAAATTAAGATCCTTTCATTCCTAAACTCTATAAATAGGACCTAGTACCCAGCCATTATTCACCTTTTACTCTAAGTTCAAAGGCTGCAAATTGCTAGTGAGTGTGAGAGTTAAACACTTGGGTGGGGAAATCATAAGCTTGATCATCATAAGCTTATCAAACACTTGGGGAAGTAAGGTTTTATAGTATTTCAGTTTGAGGTGTAGATTGGTCTTACAAGTCTTCAAGGTAACCCAAAACTCTAGTTCAATTATGTACTTTTCTTTCAAGTTCTCATAGTCTTCTACTCAGCTTCTAACCTTAATTTTTATTTTGGTTAGGAAATCTAAGTTCTTAAGCAAAAAGGTTTTGGTAAGTATGTTTCTCAAAGGTTTAGTCCATCCATTCCTTTCATTTCTTTTTCTTCAAATCTACTCGCCCTGTTATGTATGGTTTTAGGAGTGTTCCAAAAGTCCCAACTCTGTCCTCACATTCTGGTAACTTTGGTAAGGAAAATAGGATAGAATCTATATGTTATGTGCTTATGTTATCTTATGTTTTATGCTATGAAATATGTTATAAAATATGTTATGAAATATGTATGTTTGTAGGCTTGGGCATATGACCCATTTGACTAACAAGCCCCAAATAGATTATGGGCATATGACCTACTTAGCTAGTAGGACCCCACTAATCTAATGGGTATATGACTTGATTAGTCTATGGGACCCCAAGTAATAATGGTCATTATAGTATGTGCATGATATAAGTGTTATGTTAAGTTTTTATGTTTCTTATGAAATTTATGTATATGAACTATGTGTTAGATTTTTCCTTGCTGGGCATTAGGCTCATTCCTTTTTGTTTATATCTACAGGAAAATAGCTATAGTGGCGGTAAGATTCGTGGATGCTTGGGGAATGTGTATCGGTGATGAATGGATTCAAGGAGTCGAGAGTTCGATTTTCGAGGATGTAGTCTTCTTTTTATGGTTTTACATGTATTTTTCCGCACTTGCTATGTAACTCCTTTTTATTTTAAATTATGTTTTGTTTTTAAAACAATGGGATCCCATATCCTACTTATTTTATGTAAGTAACTCTTATTTCTACAAGTTTTTCTAATAAAGTTATGGTATTTTCGCAAATGTAAGTTTTATTAAGGATTTGTATGTATAGTTTCGTTAATGGTCCAAAAGTCTAGAGTAGTGGGTCATTACAACCGCCGACACATGCACCATATGCCCCACCACCACCACAGTCAAAATTTCTAGATGAGATAATATTTTCTTATCAACTCATTATTGCATATATATTGGCTAAGGTAAAAAGAAATTAGTTTATCTAAAAGGCTGACTTTAATTGTTTTGTAATGTAATAGATTAATTGCAAGTTGTGTCTTGGTTTGACACAAAATATAGTTGCAGAGGGGAAATTCTTATGTACTTGTTTCACAGAAATACATATCCGAGTAAGATGAACTCTATTTGGTTATGTGCCTCCAAGCAACCAACGTATAAACGTTCTTGGTTGCTTTTACAACGTGAGCTTGTGGTAACAAATAGGATAAAATTGGTTATTTAATAATCCAACTGTTATTAAACGGAAACGTCTTTTATAAATAAGTCTTACATAAATGGTAACTCTGACAACAAAACTATTGATAATATTTTTTTATGTGTAGTGCATTCCAGGTCTGTGGGACTACTTCCCCACTTAGCTGGGCTAGCTTGAAAGTTCCTTCACACAGGACCTTTATGATCTTATACGGACCTGTGAAAGATGAGATATTAGACAATAATTAGTCATCTCAAGCAAGACAATACAGTTAAAAGTACCAATTGCATACAATCAACCATAATTAAGTGAAGTACAAAGAGGAGGCATCCAACACAATATAACTTTGAGCATATTTTGTAACTCAATGTAAATGACTATAAAATACCAACAATTAAGAAAATATATGTGAGAACTAATTTTGGAAAATTATTTTATACCTCCACATTGAAAAACTTATTGACCTTAATAAAGCTTTCAACTTGTTGCATAAATGGATATACTTTGAGACAAATTGCTAATTTTTTTATTCCAATTTTTGGCTATGCCTACTCTATTCTAAAATATGAAAAGATCATTTGTACATACTCGCTACATTGATTCTAGAATAAATAAGCATAGCTAAGTGTCTAAGTCATTTTAATTTATATTATGCACCCAAAAGCAAACAATTTATTCAACATCAATAAATTTATTGTCAAAATCATTCTAAAAATGAATAATTAATTATAGCATTCTCCATGAAACCAGAATATTAATCAAAGAAACTTCCAACATTGAATGTTGCTTCGTGCATTTTAATTTCTCATTAAGACCTGGCTAAAAGCATTGAAGCAATCAATACAAAATATTATATTACCACTGTGTCAAAAAGCAATCAGTTGAATATTTATATTAGATGAAATTAGCGCATAAATGATCAACTCTTAATAATGGACCCATTCTAAAGATACTTTCATCTTTTTACCAAAACATTGATAAGTGCTTATAGTAACTCTTAAAAAACCATATTAATTATCAAAAGCATCAAACAAAAAAGCCTAAATAAAATAAATATGCATATAGATATAGACCTATTTTGTAAAATTATTACTAGGCAGCCACAGAAATGCTCAATCGATTCCTTCCCTCCTTGTTATTAATATAAATTAAATTATAAAATAAAGTTGCTAAACACCTACTCATCTCTCTTAGTTCAAAAATAACTTCAGAATAGAGGAAAAGCTGGAAGGAATCAAAGAACTCAAGAAAATAAAAGGTCAAGCAAGAAACTAGAATACACTAAAGCCATATATTATATCAACTCAATGGCTAAGAAAAAAAATAAAAATCTCAAAAAAAACTGAGTTGAATACATACCATGTTGAGTAATTGGAGATAAGCACTTGGGCATTATCAAATGAGAACGACCGGTTTCAATAATTTCATAAATTGCTTGCATATGGAAGCGAATTTTCAATTATCAAATGGCCAAATTCTCACAATCCAATTTGGTTGTATCCTCAATTAGACAAGTGCCAATGATCTCCATTTCATCATTACAAAAAAAGACATAAAGGTAGTGTGCAAAACATAGTATTTCAGGCCAAAAAATAAGTAATAAAATAGAAGAACAAATTTATGAAACATGCAAAATGTAAATGTAATTTCATTTCTTTTCACTTATATGATCAAGAACCTAAAATATGCAAATGAAATACAATTGCAAAAACTGATATGCAAATAATCATAGTTTAACTTTAAGAGAGTAGAGCTTCAGTTTGCACTTATAACAAAAGCTTAATAAAATCAGATAATAGAACATTCATAAATCAAATCTAAATCAAAAAAATCAAGTTTAACTAAGATCTTTTGGTTAAATTTCTTATAAAGATAGTGAAAATTAACAAACTAAGAATATACACAAGTTCAAAACAGAAAGCAAGCACATTAGGAGAAACAACAAGAACAGAGAGAATGTGAACCAATGAAACAACACAATCTAATGTAAAACACATACAGCAGGGGCAAAATTAAAGAAGTTAATGTTAACATGAAATTTTGTAAAGATCCAAGCTTTTTTTGATTGGTCGGCTTCAGTTAGCATTTCCTTCATATTATTTCATTATGCTAATTGAATAAGTGTTATGGGATTCATTAATTTAGTGGTGGCCTAACACAAAATGTGATAGTTACTTCACATATTAATTCGTGACAACGTGACTTTATTATGATCTCGCTAGGTGGAGCTGAGAGATTGATTGTTGATGCGGCTATTGAACTTGCGTCACATGGGCATAAAGTTCATGTCTTCACTTCACACCATGACAAGAATCGATGTTTTGAGGAGACAGTTTCTGGTATGTCTTAAATTTCTGTTTCCGGCTTATGTTCTAAACTCTTGGCTTTAGTGTCAAGTTTATGATTTTTGAAGAAAAGGTCTATATATGATATAGAAGAACTCAATCATACTTTATGCTTAATCATTCAACTTTAGTTGCAAGCCAGAAGCAAAAGAAAATCTATTTTATTTTCTGCCATCTGTCTTGTATGCATACCTAGGATGTTGTTAGATGTGGATAGAGCCTAAGGAGAAAGTCTTTGCAACCGAAGTGAGCCGAGGAGCCGAGTGACGTGCCAGCGCTACTAATTGAGTGCCAGCACGTAGCTGTCAGTAAGAAGGGAGCCGGCGCCTTTCGAAGCACTTTCGAGTGTGCGCTTTAGTTTGATTGCAGCTAGCGCGCTTTACTAATAACATAGAAAGGGCTTTTCTATTGGACACATGGGAAAAAAGAAAAAATAAGTTTTAAAAAGAAAATATAAATTTGGAATGAGGGATAGAATTTGGAATCTCAAATAAAATAGTAGTATCAAATCTTAAAATTTTAAATTTAACGAGGCAAAGTACCTATAAGGAATCCCCTAGAAGGCATGCAAGAAGTAATATTGTTAAATATGTAGTGAACATCTTTCTTGGTCTTAGTTCTATAATTATGTGTGTGTGTTTGTGTGTGTGTGTTTGGAAAGGAAGAGGGTCATTGGTGTTGGAATTTTTTTACCATAACTCATTTTCAACTGTGTCAGCCTAGATATGTTTTTTCCCCCTTCTTTTTGGCCTGTCTTGGACAATTCTATGACTAGTATATATATATACTGATAATATTCAAAAAAAAATCTTGATATTAAATTAAAATCTGAAAAAAAAAAAAACAAATTATACCTCACAGAGACAAACGGAGGTCTCCTATTCTTGCTCAAAGCCAACGAGATAGATAAACAGAGAGGGAGGGACGAGAGACTCAATGACTTGTGGTCATGGTGTGCTTCAGCTGCATGAGTACCGGCGTGAGGGGTGTGGTCGTGGTGTGCTTCAACGGCGTGAGGGTGAGAATGCCTAGAGAGAAACGTAAGACTGAGTGTGAGGGAGAGAGAGAGAGAGAGAGGCATGCACTGGTAGAGATTAGGGATTTGAGAGAGGGAGAGATTAGGGATAAGTGTTTTTTTCTTTTGCTTTTTTCTTTTGTCAATTTCTTGTGCCAAAAAGTGTTTCATTTGCCGCCTAAATTTTTTTTCTCCGTGTCTTTTTTTTTATTAACATATATCAATAACACTTCTAAAATTATGTAATATTTGAGCAAAATTGTTGTAGTGACGGCAATGACTGCTTTTTCTATCACGGCCAGGTAAAGAATCAGACACTCTCTAGACGTCATTTTTATTGTACGGGGGGTTCAGCTAGATGTGTTTTCAGGTCGCGAATGCATGTTCACATTCTTCAGTCCATTCAAATTTCTTGTTTCCCCTGAGAAAGTTGTAGAATGGTAGACACTTGTCAATGGATTTTGAAACGAAGCGGTTTAAGGCTGCCACCTTTCCAGTTATGCTTTGTACTTCCTTACGCGACCTTTTCGATTACACTTTGTACTTCCTTGCGCGACCTGGGTGAAGGTATTTCTAAGAATGACCTAATTTTTTCCGGATTCGCCTCTATCCCCCTTGGGTTGACTATAAACCCCAAAAAATTTCTTGACGCAACTCCAAAAGTGCACTTCTAGGGATTCAACTTCATGTCGAACTTCCTCAATATGCCAAAACATTCTTCCAAGTCAGATACATGATTATTGGCAGTCTTTGACTTGATGAGCATATCATCGATATACACCTCCATGTTTCTCCCGATCTGATTAGCGAACATTTTGTTTACCAACTGTTGGTATGTAGCTCCAGCATTTTTCAGCCAGAATGACATAACTTTGTAGCAATATACGTTATGCTTGGTCATGAAACTAGTATGCTCTTGGTCTGCAGGGTTCATCATGATCTGGTTATATCCAGAGTACGCATCCATGAAATTAATGAGTTCATGACCGGTTGTAGCATCTACCGATTGAACAATTCTTGATAGTGAGAAACAATCCTTGGGACAAGCCTTGTTGAGGTCGAAGAAATCGATACAAGTTCTCCACTTCCTATTTGGCTTCGGGACCAGCACGGGGTTAGCAACCTAGATCGGGTTTTTTGCTTCCTTGATAAACCCGCATTTAAGTAGGCGAGATACTTCTTCTTCCAATGCTTCATATCGTACTGTCCCCAAAAGCCTGTGTTTTGGGACTTCGCAGGCATATTCTTTTCCATGTTTAAAGTGCGCATTATTATACTCAGACTGATTCCCAACATATCCTCATGTGACCAGGAGAAAACAACCAGGTTCTTCCTTAGAAACTCGACCAACTTCTTCTTCCTTTCGACTTCAAGATTTTTTCCAATTTTGACAACTCTTAAAGGTTCTTCTGGGTTGATGTTTATTTCCTCGATCTCTTCTCCCGCTTTAAGCTCAGACCTATCTTCGCCTATCCCTGGATCAATGTCATCCCATTGGGCGACCTCATACTTTCCCTCTTGAGGTTCTTCCATCCTACGGGTAACTTCCATTTCCTGGGACTCCTTATTTCCTTCACTTATAACCATCGCTTGCTGCCTGGGTTGTGATTTCCCCTTTATAACAATGTTGTAGCATTCTCTTGCTGCGAGCTAGTCTCCTCTTATTGTTCATATTCCCAAGGTTGAGGGGAACTTCATTGTCAGGTGTCGAATCAAAGTGATGGCTTCAATCGATTACCACGAACTCAAGTATTTTAGAGACAGTTCGTGGCTCTTCTCCTAATGTCACCACTAGTCTAATCATCCATATGGCCATTGTTCCTTCACCTGAAAATCCATACAGAGTCATTGAGGTCTCATTCAAATTGGTTATAGAGAATCCCATCTTTTCTAGGGTGGACCTGAAAAGCACATTTATAGAACTTCCATTATCCACCAGTATTCTCCCTACCCTTCGGTTAGCAAGCTGCACGATTACCACCAGCGGGTCATTGGGTGGGAATTGAACATGGCTAGCATCCTCTTCCATGAAAATGATTGGTTGAGTTTCCAACTGCTGTTGTTTCGATAACTGCAGCTCCGAGACAAACTCCACACCATTATGAGTTATCAACTCATTAACATACCTCTTTTCGGCCCCCGCTACTCGTTCCCGCAAAATGAGGTCCTCAGGGAATAGTAGTTATATCTTTTCCTACTATCGGGAGAGGGTAGACCTGATTCATCTGAGCTCCTAGTTGTCCTATCGTGGCTTCCTGAGCTGGTTGAGGATTATGCTCGACTAGTTGATTAGGGACTACCTTATTTTGGGCATACCGAGCTAATGGTCCAGCCTTAATGAGAGTCTCAATCTCATCCTTCAGCTATTGGCATACATTGGTGTTATGACCAATGTCATTGTGGAATCGGCAAAACTATGAGGGGTCTCTCTTCGCCTTCTGATGTCTTAAAGGCTCTGGCTTCCTCCATGGGAGGCGATTAGAATTTTCCCGGAAGATATGTTCCCGAGTGTCCGTTAGATCGGTGTAGGTGGCATAAACGAGCTTGAATTTCTCCGCAGACTTATTCTTCTTCGTGTCATTCTAATCGCCCTCACCATTCCCCTTCCTCTCTTTTTTTCCCGCTTAGTTATTCTGGATAACGAGTTGAGTCGTAGCTGTAACATCCGTCACCACTCCAGCAGGTTGGATAGGGGCCTGGTTGGTTCCTTCGTCAACAGATCGCACCTCTTCCAGGTTTATCCACTCCTAGGCCCGGACCAAGAATTCATCTTCACTTTTAACTCCTCTTCGTTGGAGTTCTTACCACAGATTGCCTCCCACCAGGATTCTTGTCCTCATCTCCATGAGTTTGGACAATGTCCCTAGCTCGTGCTGCAACCTTGATGAATCTGCTCAAGTATGCCTTCAGTGACTCACCAGGTTGTTGTTTTACGTTGGCCAATGAGTCGGCCTCTACACGAGCTGCCTTTGATGCTCAGAATGCTCTCTTAAACTCGGAAGAAAATTTCTTCCACGAGCTTATCGAATGCTTCTTGTATTGTTCAAACCATTGTCTGGCAGATCCGACTAGAGTTGCGGGGAACAGGATACATCTTAGGTCAAGCCCAACATTGTGGGCCATCATCATTGTGTTGAACATCCCAAGGTGATCGGATGGATCTGTATTTTCATCAAATATTGGCATGTTCAGCATCCTAAAGCCTATAGGATACGTAGCTGCGGCAATGTTTGGAGCGAAAGGTTCGAGCTCTTCTCTTCATCTGAGTCGCAATCATCCACCCCCTTTCCAGATAAGAGCTTCTTCATCTGTTCCTCCATCAAGGCTAGTCACTCAAGGGTTAGGTCCATGGTCTCTAGGTTAGCTAGGGGCTGTTCCACAGCTCCCATACTATTGTACGTGTTCGGTTGGTTATTGTCCCTCCAAGTCTGAGCTTGGTTAGGTGGGACATTCCCATTGTCACGTACGATAGACGGACCTCCCTCATGTCGGGTGTAAGTAACATCCTCGTTCCGAGCTAGATACCTTCTTTGTGAGTTCAAATGATCGCATAGGTCAGGTTGTGGATCATACCACAGACTTTGTGCTGAGCTCAAATGATTCCTCAGGTCGCTTTCAAACCTGCCTCCACGTTGGCTCCCTATCTAGCAACTTCCATTTGCAAGACTTACGGCCCACGGTTGAGATCGAGGACCAGGATTCTCTGCACATGCCCGTGGGGCGTAAGTATCTACTATCAGGGGAGGATTTCTCCTACTGTTACCACAAGCTAAAGTATCTTGTTGTGGGTGAGGTGGTGTAGGATGTCTAATTGGTGATGGCAGATGCCTTATTGGCGAGGCTATCCTCGTTCCATCAGGACAAACTAAATTAGCTCGCCTCGACTCTACTCCAATGTCCTGAGTTCTCTGTGCCTAGGGTTTTGATCGCGGCACAAGAGAATTTGTTGGAGCATTTTTCCTCCATGAACTTGTCCCAGATCACCCTAGTGGGTTGTTGTGGGTACTACTCGGAATCTACGAAGACAGCACAGAGCTGGGGGTCGCAATCTTGACCGACCGACTAACATGTTGGTGATGACCCCTGTGATGACTTGTGGGCTATGCACTCTGGTGGTTTCACTCTAAAGGCATAGAGCTTGGAGTGGCGGTTTTGACAAAACATTTAGATTTAGACCGGTTATTCCTGTGGGACTTATGAGACCCACTTTGCCTCTTTCCGACATTAATATCGGTTGCAATAAGGGGTAATCGAGCCAAGAGCTCCTCAATTTTCCTATTTATCCTAGCGAGATGACTTCTTAACTGGGAATTTTCCATCTCGACGGTGGTCAAATACCTCGGATTAGGATTTTGTGGGAGTGATGCTAATCTCCCAGCGTCGTCCTGACCCACCAGTTCCTTTCCAGGACGTTGTTGAACGTCTGGGCCCCTTTCAACGGGAACAGTAGTGTGATGGGCCTTCCGCCCACCAGGCTGCTCCATGTCATTGTCATGCATTAATTGAGTGAGTACCATGATGAAATTCAACTGAAACTTAGGAAACATTGATTTCCTCTCAATGAAAGCACTAAACTGTTGACGCAGTTTTTCACCAACAGTAGATTAAAAAATCAGATAGGTATATTACTGCTAAATTATAAACCGTAATGAAATAGTTAAAACTCTCTCAAACACACATAAATTTTACGTGGTTCAGTGGTTAAAATAGACCTATTCCACAAGACAATGTTATTGCTTTTCTCTCTCAATTTCTGTAGAGTTTTAGTAATACAAAAATGGTTATCCCTTTCCTTGTCCATTATTCCTAATATTTATAGAGGAATCTCTTGGATAGGTTTGGGTAACCGCATGAATAAATAAGGTATACATTTGATACATATTATTCCCATTTACATTGGGATATGATTTGATAACAGAATAGAATATACTCCTGCTATCTCAGATAATAAATGATAGATTTGCAATACAACCTAGACATTAATGAGCGTATAAGGAGCCACCGAATCTCTTAGGATCCTTCAGTATGCATTTTGTCCAGGTTTCCATGAGCTGAATATCTAACCCGAGCTCGTGTTCAAGGGTTATCTTAACCCTAGCTCATAGTAAACTCAGAGCGCCCAAAGTTGGATCTGGCCATTATAAATCTCGAACTTGATTATTATCTTGATAGGCGATCTGATAATAACATGTATACTGGGTACGAACTAGATTGAGTCTCAAGCTTCTGACATCATTGTTAACCAGATATCCTACTTCGCTATTTTTTCACATATTCTTCTGCCACCTATACTCGAGCTGAGTAATTGAACTCGTGCTATTTTTAGGGTACAACACACATGTCCTAGTGTAAAACATTGATAAGGACGGTCCATTAACCTTTAAAGAGGCAATGGAAGATTCTGAAAAAAGGAATAGCAAGAAGCCTTGAACCCAGAAAGAGAATCAATTTATTCTAACTTTATTTGGGAATTCATAAATCCACCTGGACATGTCAAGCCCATTGGGTGAAATTGGTTCTTTAAGAAGAAAATTGGTGCAGATGGAAGAGTAAAGACTTCAAAGGCAATGCTAATAGCCAAGGGCTATACCCAAAGGGAAGGTATCGACATTTTCTCCCATTTCCATGCTAAAATCCATACACATCATTTTATTCATAGTCGCTAGTCTTTACAATGAGATATGGATAGTGGGCATCAAGACAACTTTTCTTAATGGCTCTCTTGATGAAACTATCTACATCGTACAACCAGAAGGGTTCATACAAAAGGGGAAAGATTAGGAGCACATAAATTGATAAAATCCATTTATGGATTAAAATAAACATACATATTTTAGAATCTTACCTTTGATGAAACTATTAAAACATATGACTTTGAACAAAATGTTGACGAAGCATGTGTGTATAAGTATATCAAAGGTAAGATTCTAGTTTTCTTATTTTTTTTACATGGACAATATTGTACTCATTGGTGATGATGTAGAAACTTTATCAACAGTAAAGAAATGGTTACCTAAGAAATTCCAAATGAAAGATTTGGGGGAAGCGAGCAATGTTTTGAGAATCCAAATCCTAATGGATAAGAGGAACAAGCCTTTGGCACTTTCTCAAATGTCTTCTATTGATAAGGTACTATAAAGATTCTTTATGGAAAATTCTAAGAAATCACAATTACCAACCAAACATGAAATTATTCTTTCCAAGGAGCAGTGTCCTAAGACACCTCAAGAAGAAAAGAATATGAGAAAGTATCCCTATGCTTCAATAGTCAAAAGACTAATGTATGCCATGTTGTATAAAACACTAGACATCTATTACGCTGTGGGAATTGTCAGTTGATATAAATCAAATCCTTGTTTGCAAAACTGGATTGCAGTAAAGCATATTCTTAAGTATCTTCAAAGAACGATGGATTATTTGCTTGTTTATTCATGACATGAACAAAACCTCATTGGATTTACTGATTCTAATTTTCAATAAGAAAAGGACAGTTGTAAATCGACGTCTGCTTCAGTGTTCACTCTTAGTGGAGGAGCTATAGTTTGGAGAAGTATTAAACAATCTTGCATTGTATATTCTACCATGGAAGTCATACGTATAACGATTTGTGAATTCGTATCTATAGTTTGGTTTAGAAAATTCTATACTGATTTGGAAGTCGTTCCAGATATAGATGAGCAACAAATCATGTACTATGACAACAGTAAAGCGGTTGCTAATTCAAAGAAACTGAGTCATAAGAGGGACAAGCATATTGAGAGGAATACCTTCTTTTCAAATTGATTGCACATTGAGGTGACATGAATGTTATGAAGAAAACATTAGATCAATACGTAGATGACCTGTTTATCTAGACACTTCTTGCTTAGTCATTTGAGGGTCATGTTCGAAATATGGGATTGAGAGAGATGTGACATTTGCTTTGGGGCAAGTGGTTGATTGTTAGAGTTTATGCAATGAAAGCATATGTAAATACATTTTATTCTAAAAGTTAATAAAAGCACATTTTTATTATAATTGAATATCTAGACTATTATTGTTTGAACAATTAATATAAATATCAGAAAATTTCATATTTCACTACAGCAAAAATAAATTTTAATGACTCCTTATAATGTCTTACACCATAGGTATGATGTAAGACATTAAAAGTGTGAAGAGGTATTTTATTACTTATTTTGGAAGTCGTAAAAAGTTTTATGTTTATGACAAAAATTGTAAGATATAAAAACTAGTTGGAGGCATTCAATGGGAAGACTTCTCAAGTCTTCTAGTGGATGACGTTAGAGGTGTGCCACATCTCCTTATGGGAGACATGAGATGTTTGTAAAAAAAAAATCACACAATCTAACATACTCTCTCCCACATATGGTAATGCACAACTGATCATATCCATCTGTGTAACGCCCTGGATAGCCAAGACCACTACATTGTGTACTTATAAAGGTGCAGGAATTGCTAATCAAGTCATTTAATTAAAAATGTGTCGCTAACCACGAATGCGCTAGGGTTAAAAAGGGTTTTGGTCTCAAAAGATACACTTTATATAATTAAACAGTTTTACACATGGGATCCCAAAAAGAAACAGTGATTAAAAGTTGGTTTACAGAATCTCCAAAATACAGACAACCATCAGCCATTCTAAGGTAAAACAGACATTTCTGGTTCCCCCGTTTCTGCCTTCCCCTCAACCGTGGCGGATGAGCAGCTGGTCATGTACATTCAGCTCACAAAGCTCTCCTAGTCAAGGCTAATCGAGTTTTCCCTTTTCTTTACCTGCACCACGTAGCACCCGTGAGCCAAGGCCCAGCAAAAACACATAATATGCATCAACAATAGCAGATAAATAATCCTTTAAACATGATCAAACAGTCAATACTCATATTAACCACATAGCAAGTATTCAGAATCAAAGATGCAACTAAGCATTAATAACAATCAAGTTACATGATAATCAGGGCCGAAAACTTAGGCCGCACCCTCTGTTTACCCCACTGACTCCGGCCCGCTTAAACCGAGCTCAGTGCATAATAAGTTGTCCTCAGCTACCAGTGGCCGAGCTGCGCCCTGTGCGCTAGTTTAACCTTGGCACTCTTAGGCCGTTGGTTTACTGTTTACATGGCATAATACCATCCTTTCAAAGCATACATATTAGGCAACCCTTAGTCCCATTACAATTACACAACCGGGTGCAGTTTTCTTACCTTTAATTTCTACGTTCACTGACTACGAGCGACATCCCTCGAGCACGATCCATTTCTCGAGCCCTAGCTTTAACACCTAGTCACAACCAAGGTAATGGATTCCATCAATATTCAAATAAAATTTTGCGGATACAATGCTAGCTTCCGGGACATCGAATTCCACCAAACACGGTGGTGAAATCGATCCCAAGCACCCTAGGTTAGATTCTCGCGCTTAAAATCCCCAAAAGATCAAGAATGCACCCAAGGGTTGCGGCCCTTGAAACCTAGCCACGGCCCGCCCCTAAAACATAACCCAAGCCCCTCAATAGGCAGACACGCGCTACAGCCCTGCCCTGTGGCGCCGCGGCGCTCCCCTTCGGTCGAGCCTCCCTGGCTTCCTTGCTTCGTAGGGCCGCAGCGCTCTAGAACAGATTCGCGGCCCTACCCTTCGTGCCCAGAAAATCCACCATTTCTAGCATCCTAACATGATTCTAACAACATAATCCAACAGAAATCCAGCTTAAAAACCTACTAAAATTCCATTTTGATTCCTGAAACCCAGCAACTCAAAACACCAAAAACCAGTCAAATTTTAACCTCTAAATTATGAATTGAAGCTTACCTTCCTTGCTGAACCATTTCCTTGACAACTTCTGAGCTAAAACCCAAGCTCTCAGCTTCAATTCAGCCCTTAAACATCAAAACCATAAGCACCTTAATATTCAGTCAAAAACTCAGAGTTCTAACACCCAAAAACAAAACTCAATTCTTACCTTGATCCTGGTTGAGTGTCCCTTAATTAGAACTAGGCTAATCCTTCATAAATTCAACTCAAACACAGAATTCTCAGTTGAGTTCTCCTTAGGTTTATGTAGTTCCTTAAGAGAGAAAAGAGTGAGAAGAGGAGAAGAGAGAACATGGGTCGGTTTGGGTCTTTTTCTCTACTACTTTCTGATTACTTAGTCTAATCTTAGCTAATTAGATCAATCCCGAGGCTCGGGGTACCGGAAGCGTCCCCGAGGGAAAAACGGTAAAATTCCCCAGTATTCCCGCCTAAACCTCCTAACCTCAAATATATCTCCATATATTCATTTCCATAACCCGATAGTCTAAATAACCACTCGATACCTAAAATACCCCTAACTTGCCCAAAGTCAAATATTAAGCCCCGTTGTGACTTTTCCCGCTATCTAGCTCCCTAGGATCGCCTCAAGTCGTACACTACAAATCTACCCATATAATAATGTGGTTCTCATAGATATAACATTTAACCACATTTACATTCATATAATCATACAAGCATGCTTATCATATAATCATGCATTAAATCAATAAACTCACACATAAGCCAAATATGCCTTCCCAGCGAGCTAATCAAGGCCCTTAAGCCATATTAGTGATTTTGGGTCGTTACAATCTGCCTCTCTCCAACATTCTCTCTCAGTCTATTTCCCTCACACTTAGCCGCCCTTATTAATTATTCTCTTATTTTTTTTTAAAAAAAGGTATTGAAAAGATCATCAATTCCTAATGAAATTGTTGACGGTGAGAACTCGTCAACGAAGTTAAGTTGGAAAAATTATCAAATCAAGATCGCTAATTGGAAAGCTGTAAAAACTTTAACAATAACTCAAGAACAATGATGTAACAATAATGGAGAAATCAATCTTTCATTCACACTTTAGGCTTAGCTACAGTAAAATTTCCAACCCCCCCTCAAGTGGCCTTGGAGTTCATTTTATAGTAGGCTCTAATGGCCTTAGGTACATAGTGGTCCAGGGGACCAAGTGGTACATACGTGCTGTATTAGGGAAGTGGCTTCAGAGGTTGTGGTTGTACATCTCATACAGGGGCAGGTGTTAGGAGGATGTCTCCACTACTTGTCTGTACCCATGTCTGATGAGTGGTGGCAGGCGTATTGGTGCAGGAGGTAGTGGTGTCGGCTCTAACCTATGGCCGTAGACGTACGGACCATGATCCTTACCTCAGCAGCCTCACTGGCACTAGTATCTGTACTCAGTACTTGCTCGTACAAGTACGTCCCCTTCGACTTGTACTGGATCTCCTAAGCATAGGAATCTCGAGGTGTAAGGAATGGGACTCTTGGAGTGAGGTGGAGATCCTGGGTCCTTAGTATGAGATATCCGAAGCCCCCTGAGGTCACTCACGAGTATGAGCGATAGGCATGTGGTCCTGATAGATGTCTAGGGAGGCGTGGCCTAGGCAACTCGCGAGGCCACTTGGGTGGCATGGCCTAGGCAACTCGCGAGGCCACTTGGGTGGCATGGCCTAGGCATCTCGCGAGGTCACTTGGGTGGCATGGCCTAGGCATCTCGCGAGGCCACTTTAGGAGGCATGGCCTAGGCAACTCGCGAGGCCACTTTGGGAGGTGTGGCTTGGGCGTCTCGCGAGGCCACTTGAGAGGTGTGGCCTAGGCAACTCGCGAGGCCACTTGGGTGGCATGGCCTAGGCATCTCGCGAGGCCACTTTGGGAGGCATGGCCTAGGCATCTCGCGAGGCCACTTGGGTGGCATGGCCTAGGCATCTTGCGAGGCCACTTTGGGAGGCATGGCCTAGGCATCTCGCGAGGCCACTTGGGAGGCATAGCCTAGGCATCTCGCGAGGCCACTTTGGGAGGTGTGGCTTGGGCGTCTCGCGAGGCCACTTGAGAGGTGTGGCCTAGGAAACTCGCGAGGCCACTTGGGTGGCATGGCTTAGGCATCTCGCGAGGCCACTTTGGGAGGCATGGCCTAGGCATCTCGCGAGGCCACTTGGGTGGCATGGCCTAGGCATCTCGCGAGGCCACTATGGGAGGCATGGCCTAGGCATCTCGCGAGGCCACTTTGGGAGGCATGGCCTAGGCAACTCGCGAGGCCACTTGGGAGGCATGGCCTAGGCATCTCGCGAGGCCACTTTGGGAGGCATGGCTTGGGCGTCTCGCAAGGCCACTTGAGAGGTGTGGCCTAGGCAACTCACGAGGCCACTTGGGTGGCATGGCCTAGGCGTCTCGCGAGGCAATGGGGCCGAGTGCATGGGCGAGATGGGTCTCGCGGGGCTACTGAGCCTTGGCACCTATGCCTTGCCAACGTGGGCCACTCGGCATCGCCCCTACGAGAAACGAACCCAGACTTGTGTTGCAATGGCACGATGGCTTCCTGGGACGACGGTGGCCTAAGGGCCTTGCCTCGGCTTTATACTTTCTATTGATGAGATTTTGAGCATCAACACTTGCCCCCCAGTCTAGGAGAGTACTTTTAGGTGCTCTTGTAGACTATTCACCTTGATTCCTATAAATATGCCCTCATGCATGGCTTGATATTCTCACTTTACTCCCTTGGCTTAGTGGTGCATAGACCCTTATTCCTTTCAAAAGGTAAGGGGTTCAATCGCCCACAACCACAATTTTTCCATAGTTTCATCACTTTTCATTTTTTTTTTTTACGTATGAGCTAATTTCTTGGTGTGTATATTTTATGACTAGCACACGTTTCTGGCTAATTCTTGCAGACGCGCATTTTCGACGCTTTGGTGCTTTTCGCTTCCCGACCTTCTTTGGACCCCGACCTCGTTCTTTTAATCACTTGAGGTATATTTTCTTTCCTCCTCCTTTTTAATTATTTATTATTATTATTTATTTTTTTTTTTACATCGGTTCCAAACTAGCAGTACTCGGGATCGGGTACATTAGTCCGAGCTTGTAGTGAGTTTGACCATATGCACGCCCCTCCTCCCCTTTTTTATATATACCCTATAGTAGTCCATTTAGGGCATTTGCGTCTAGAGGTATTAAGCCCATTCCTTTGTGTTTTGTAGCCTTCCCCTCGTTTACACGTGAGCCCCTTTTTGCTGTTGGGACGTGGTTTCATGGCCAGTGACGGCCCGTCCGACATACCCCCAAGGGCTGAGTTTATTGACCTGTCCTCAGACTCCGAGTCCCCTGAGGGCAACCCTTACCAGGACTATGACTCTTTGAGGCAAGCCCGCATCCGCCACCTCGAGGGCATGGCTGATCTTAGGCGTAAAATTTGGGTGGTAGAGAGCGAAATTGACTCGGTGTCGAGGGGAGATGGAGGGTCTTCACCCCTGGGCCTTAGTGACCATATAGCGCATCTTAGGACGACCCTTTTTGAATTGCGGTGGGAGTTAGAATTTATGGAGGGACACATTCCGCTAGAACCTCCCACTCCCTCCTCACCTGATGACTGTCATGGGGCTGCCAGCTCCTCTCCTCAGCCCCTAGTCTCGGTTGATCCTAGCTTAGCGCTTTCGCCATTGCTTCCTCGATGGAAAACTCTTGCTGGGAAGAAGAAATGGAGGGTTAAGTGTTCTGCCTCTTCCTCACATATTTCTTTTGATTTTGCAGATATGTCGAAAGCACGCAGACAGGTGTCCACCAGGAAGAGGACGACGCCCCCCTACTGGCGTCCAGCCTAGTGTCCCACGTGTCTCCGAATAAATTGAAGGCAATTGTCAAACACTACCAAGCTCCTCCAGAATACGCTCTGCATGTTCCTCAGGAGGCCTGCCGGGCCGACCGCCCTAAGCAGGGCTTCGTGGCTTTGAGTGAGCAGATTCTGAAGGCGGGTGGCACCATTCCTCTGCACCCGTTCTTTGTGGCGGTTCTCAACTATTTTTATTTGGCCCCTCTTCAACTGTCGCCGAACAGTTGGTTGACTTTAAGTTGCCTCTTCATTTGGTTCAAGGATAACGAGCAACGCACCCCGACTGCGCAGGAGGTGAATTCCTTGTATAACCTTATGGGAGTGCCCAAGTCCAAGGGCTTCTACTACTTGCAGAAGGCCAACAATGAGCTCCCTTTAATAGAGGGCGCGGTGTCCAATACAGGGCCTTGGAAACAAGATTTTTTTTGGGTAGAGGGGCCTCTCTCGGTTCGTGAGGGCTTTCGCGCCGGCCCTAGTAAGTATCCTGGTCTTTCTCTTTTTCTTATTAGAACTTACTGTTTTGCATTCTTGCTTGTACTGACATTGGCATGGTTCTTGTAGGGCAATTTTCTGATCCCTCGGTCATTGGGACGGAGGCGGAGGCCATAGGCAAACTCCTTGATGCAGACTCCGCCCTGAAGAAGGCAGCAGTCCTATTTACGGTGGCAAATCTCAACCACCACCAATTGTCCCCGGTCTCTAACCCCAAGTTCCTATGGTCGGTCACTGGGTCTAAGAAGGCTATGGCTATGCCGGCTGGGCCATCACTACACGATGGTGAGGCTGAGGTGGAGATGGAGGATGCCCCCGCGTCTCTAGGGGGATGCCCTCCTTATGGCTCCCATGACCAGGACATGGCTTTTCAATCTTCGGACCCGCAGGCCGCAGCGGGATGTTACACCCCTCCTGGTCTTGATGGCACGGACGTCTTCCCTCAGGTCCCTCATGACCTTGGCATACCAGACGCTGATTATGTCGACCTCACGGAGCCCCCTTCTAATGCACCATGGTCCCAGTTTTTTCCCTTCTCTGCGCCGCCTCCTGCTTCGGCGAGTGGGTCATCCGTTCCTGACCAACCAGATGTTCCTAGCATGGAGGCATAGCCTTGGGTGACCAGGATGGCCTTAGTTTATGGGCAGAGTTTCGTTCCAATAGCCGCGAGTCTCCCTGTCTCCGACTGGAGGGGCCTGGGGAATGTGACTCAACCATACCTCGGGGAGATGCTAAGGCGCGCCGCAGCCTGGGTGAGTTCTTGCACCTTGCGTTGATTAGTATTATGCATAGATGTACATGTGTTTTTCTTTTTGTTACTTATCGCTGATGCCATTGATTTTCTTGTGCAGGTCTACATCGTGTCTCTTCGGCATGCTGACTCGTCCGGCGTCCTTTCTGCATCTACCACTGAGAGGGACGGCCTCATAGTCCAGGTCCAGGAGCTTGAGAAAGAACTTAGCGCAGCCAAGGTCCAATTGTCAAAGGCCCGGACTAAGTATGCCAAGTTGGACTCGAAGAATGAGAAGCTGAAGGCCAAGATCAAGGAGCTGAAGGGTAGGGCTAAATGCTTGGAGCGCGAGCTCCGGGGGGCCAAGGCCGCTGCGTCCGCGTCGGAGGAGAGGGTTACTCAACAGGAGACTGAAGTTGGGGCCCTTAGGGCTGAACTACAGTCGGCTCAGGAGAAGAACGCTTCCTTGGAGGCGGAGAAGGCTTCTTTGGAGGCGGAGAGGGTCATAACCGAGCGCAAGTCCATAGATCGTGCTCTTTTTAATGTGTGGAGGCAGGATCCCCACTTCGACTTCTCCTCCTTTGGCGAACAGGCCGTTGCCCGAGCGGCCTGGTGGAGTGCCCACTACAAGAGGCCTTGAAATATTTTCGCTCCTTTTTTGTTGTCTTTTTATTTTGTAACATCATTACTAGTGTTACTTTTCTGCTAGTAACTCTTGTACTATCCTGAGAACTCTCTTTTCTGTTTTAATGTATAACTACATATGTTGCTGTTTTTCTCTTGTTCTATTGCATTCGAGGCCCTTTTAAGCCTGGGGTTTAGTTGGTTCTCCTCTTTTATCTATCAGGCTGAAGGTCCTTTGGAGCCCATGTGAAAGGGTTCGCTGGGACCTCTCTTGGTGCCTCTTGGTTGCTTTCATAAGGATATTTTGACCCCTTGGGTCATAGTTATCCTTTTATGTTTTTCTTGCGCGCGCTTATTATTTGTTGCGAGAAGCGTCCTTCTCGTCATTATGCATAGTACTATTTTTACAAGGGTCTCTTTTGGGATCCTTTTTGGCTAGGCGGCTTGGCGGCCGCTCTAGACTTATTATTGTCGTCACCATATAATGGCTAGACTTATTATTGGCTAGGCGGCTTGGCGGCCGCTCTAGACTTATTATTGTCGTCACCATATAATGGCTAGACTTATTATTGGCTAGGTGGCTTGGTGGCCGTTCTAGACTTATTATCATCGATACCATATATTTTTTTTTTGTGAGTCCCTAAGGCCTCCTTGATGTTCACACGGATAGCTAATCCTTGTGATCTCAGGAGATGCCTTGTAATGACTTCGCTTAAGGCCTTGATATAGGGGGTCCTCCTGGGATTCCTGTTGAAGGGTCCTTTTTGGGGTCCTCCTGATGGAGGGTCCTTTTTGAGGATCCTCTTGGTAGAGGGTCTCCCTTAGGAATTAGGAAGGCAAGGGGTCCTTTTTAGGATCCTCCGTTAGAGGGTCCCTTTTTAGGAGTTAAGAGGGCAAGGGGTCCTTTTTAGGATCCTCCGTTAGAGGGTCCCTTTTTAGGAGCCCTTTTGCTGGCTGCATGTTCTTGCCCCCTGTCCTGCCCCCCAAGTGTTTGGTGAAATTTATTTCGGCAGGCACTTTGGCTGATGCTCATGCAGCGAAGAAAATAAACACAGGAAGTAGCAAACGTTTCATTCATAGAACGCGGTTTACATCTAACCTTGGAAATTAAAAAGGGGGGGGGGGGGTTACATCTAATTAGGAGGCTGCCTAGGGCAGCCTCTTTGATTCTTACTACAATAACGAAGAACAAGCTAAACATAGGTTCTTTTGGCCTTAAGAGATGAAGCCTTGTTGGTAGCACTTCTCGAAAGGCTCCGTAGCCTGTCCCATCTCGTGCGGATTTAATTTGTGTGAGTCGCTCCTTCATGCACAGCCATCGTCATTGACAGGGATGGTTTGGTGGCTGCGCGGAGGGACATGTTATAGCATTCCCTCGCTTCCTTCTGCTCCCCTTTCACACATGCTACTCCCCCGGGGGTAGGGAATTTCATGGCTAGGTGATACACAGAAGTTATCGCCTTCAGTTCTCTCAGGGAGGGTCTCCCTAATACCGCATTGAAGGCTGAGGTGCAATCTACCACGACGAAGTTAGCCATTATAGTGGTTTTCCTGGGTTGCTCCCCCATGGTGAGGGCCAATTCGATTGCCCCCAGGGGTTGCATCGAATCTCCCGTAAACCCATACAAAGTCGTAGTGCAAGGCTTTAGGTGACGGAGGCTCAACCCCATCTTTTCCAGCACCTGTCGATACAATATGTCTACGGAGCTCCCGTTATCCACCATGACCCGATGTACTCTCATGTTAGCTAGCTGGGTGGTTAGCACCAGGGGGTCATTATGAGGGAAGTGCACCCCCTGGGCATCTTCTTCAGTGAATGTTATTGAGTCATTCTCGCCCTTGAAGCTCTTCGGGGGGCATTGTTCCAAACTTAAAACGCAATGTGGTGGACTTCGTCGGGCCTCCTTGGCATATATGTTTCGCCCTTTCCTAGAATCGCCTCCAAATCCTGGTCCTCCAAAGATGGTCCTGACCTCTCCTTGCACTTCTGGGGCCTCCTCACGCGTCCGCGGTGGGGACACCCCTCCTTCTGGCCTCTGGTTATCTCTGCGCACATACCTGCCCAAATGCCCCCGGCGGATGAGTTCCTCAATTTCTTCCTTCAAATGGATACACTCTGTCGTGGTATGTCCGATATCCATGTGGTATCGACAGTATCTACTAGGCTCCCTTTTGGACCAGTCCTTTCTCATTGGTGGGGCCTCTTGAAAGGAACTCGATCCTCATTGGTGAGGTAAATGTGCTCCCTGGTATCTGTGAGGTCTGTGTAGTAAGTGTAAACCGCTTGCTTGTGATCATTCCCATGTTTGGTTTTCCTCTGGTGGTCATCTCTTGACCCATCGTATGCCCTTTTCTTCTTTGCCACGTTCAACCCGTCGTTAGTTGGGGGCTTCGCGTGGGGCTCCTCCTTTCCCGCCTTTAGGTTTGCGTGGCCATCCTCCACACGGATGTACTTCTGCGCTCTTTCGTAGAAGTCATCCAAGTCAGTGACTTCCCTTTTTAACATGTTGTCCCACAACTTGCTTCCTGGGAGCACCCCAGCGGTAATGGCCATTTTTAACTCCCGGCGCATTAGGCTCCCCACTTTTGCGGCCTCCATATTAAACCGGTGAATGTAGCTCTTCAGGCTCTCCTTCTCCCCTTGCTTCACGTTGGCCAGGCTGGTACCTGGCATCGTGTAGTCCCGCACGGCATGGTGCTGCTGGAGGAACTCGTCAGAGAACTGCTGCCAGGACCTGATGGACCCTGGCCTTAGCCTTTTGAACCATTTCTAGGTGGGTCCTTTCAGAGTAACAGCGAAGCAATGGCACCTGGCACCACTTCTGATCCCCCTCAATTTCATCAGATCATTAAACTCATCCAGGTGGTATTTTGGATCCGTGTTCCCTTCGTAAGGGGTCATATTAGGCTCCTTAAAATTGGCAGGGAGCCGGATTGCCTGAATTTCTCGCACAAAGGGCGACTCGTGGTCGAAGTCTTCCTCGAAGGCCTGGCCACCCGACGCGGTGATGATCTTGCTCCGCAAGCTCCGCATCTCCGTGTCTAGGTCCTGCCTCCTTTTGCTGAGGGTGTCTCTCAAAGTGGACGGGCTAAGATCTGACTTTCCCTTTCCTTCTCGAGGCGCCACAGGGGGCGTGGTCCCTTTGCCCGCCCTCTTCTTATTGAGCTCCTCCCGCAAGTCTGGAGGTGTTCTTTTGGAGGTGACCTCATCCTCATGGCGAGGGGCAGCGTTGGTTCTCGGCGCTGGCTTTTGGGCCTGCTGAGGCAGTTCGGGGTAATCATGTTGCTTCGCGCGGGGGGTGTTGCTAGTTGAATGTCGGGTTCTTCCATCATCTACCGGCACGGTGGTCTCCACCCCATCCTTGCCTTTCTCCTTTCCCTTAGGCAAGGTTATGCTGGACTTACCCTGCAGTAGGTCGTTAAGGACCTCTTGCATGTTTTCTAAGGTAGTTTCCAATCTTTGGTTTTTACGGTGAAGCTCACGTATCTCCTCTTCGTAAAATCGGGACTTCGAACTCGAGCTCACGGAGTGGACCCGGGGGTGTTTGTCAGGCCTATGGGCAGAAGGGCCCGGGTCTTGCCGGCCGGAGTTCGATGCCCACGGCGGTTTTGGAGGAGGGAACTCATCAGCGTGTACCGGTGGTGCTCTGGGAGGACTCCCTCCAGGTGGAGTGGCCGGCGATGAGGCCACCCTATCTCCTCCACGATCCTCAGGGTCTTTCGGGGGCTCCACGTCCCTGGGTGGAGGAGCGTCCTTCATGGAGGCCTTCAGCTGGACTCCGTTCAGGTGAACTTCTACCTCCCGCGTCTCCCTCAGTCGCTTCGAGCGTCTTGGCATCTTCTTCTTGTCGGAAACAATGGTGGAACAGTAGCTTGAAACTAACGTTCCCACAGACGGCGCCAAACTGTTGACGGTGAGAACTCGTCAACGAAGTTAAGTTGGAAAAATTATCAAATCAAGATCGCTAATTGGAAAGCTGTAAAAACTTGAACAATAACTCAAGAACAATGATGTAACAATAATGGAGAAATCAATCTTTCATTCACACTTTAGGCTTAGCTACAGTAAAATTTCCAACCCCCCCCTCAGGTGGCCTTGGAGTTCATTTTATAGTAGGCTCTAATGGCCTTAGGTACATAGTGGTCCAGGGGACCAAGTGGTACATACGTGCTGTATTAGGGAAGTGGCTTCAGAGGTTGTGGTTGTACATCTCGTACAGGGGCAGGTGTCAGGAGGATGTCTCCACTACTTGTCTGTACCCATGTCTGATGAGTGGTGGCAGGCGTATTGGTGCAGGAGGTAGTGGTGTCGGCTCTGACCTATGGCCGTAGATGTACGGACCATGATCCTTACCTCAGTAGCCTCACTGGCTCTAGTATCTGTACTCAGTACTTGGTCGTACAAGTACGTCCCCTTCGACTCGTACTGGATCTCCTAAGCATAGGAATCTCGAGGTGTAAGGAATGGGACTCTTGGAGTGAGGTGGAGATCATGGGTCCTTGGTATGAGATATCCGAAGCCCCCTGAGGTCACTCACGAGTATGAGCGATAGGCATGTGGTCCTGATAGATGTCTAGGGAGGCGTGGCCTAGGCAACTCGCGAGGCCACTTGGGTGGCATGGCCTAGGCATCTCGCGAGGCCACTTGGGTGGCATGGCCTAGGCATCTCGCGAGGCCACTTTGGGAGGTATGGCCTAGGCAACTCGTGAGGCCACTTTGGGAGGTGTGGCTTGGGTGTCTCGCGAGGCCACTTGAGAGGTGTGGCCTAGGCAACTCACGAGGCCACTTGGGTGGCATGGCCTAGGCATCTCGCGAGGCCACTTTGGGAGGCATGGCCTAGGCATCTCGCGAGGCCACTTGGGTGGCATGGCCTAGGCATCTCGCGAGGCCACTTTGGGAGGCATGGCTTGGGCGTCTCGCGAGGCCACTTGAGAGGTGTGGCCTAGGCAACTCGCGAGGCCACTTCGGTGGCATGGCCTAGGCGTCTCGCGAGGCAATGGGGCCGAGTGCATGGGCGAGATGGGTCTCGCGAGGCTACTGAGCCTTGGCACCTATGCCTTGCCAACGTGGGCCACTCGGCATCGCCCCTACGAGAAACGAACCCAGACTTGTGTTGCGATGGCACGATGGCTTCCTGGGACGACGGTGGCCTAAGGGCCTTGCCTCGGCTTCATACTTTCTATTGATGAGATTTTGAGCATCAACATAAATATATTAAAGGAAAGAAAAAAACTTATGTATAACTAAATGCACATTACCTCTTTACTACACGGTACCCTCTCTCTCTCTATTGCTTTTTCTTCTTCTTCCACATCTTCCATTGCAACCATTTTTTTCCTTTTAGTTTTGAATTAAAAAAAAAAAACCATCCTTCTTTCTTATTCTTTCTCTCTATTTTCCTTCTTTCTTTTTACAGATTTCTATTTTTCTTCTTCTTCTCAATGTTCTTGCAGGTTGCTTGAATCAAATATGGGTGCAACAACAAACATATCTATTTGGGCTTAAAGGGCAGAGGTGCACGCGGGCAGAGGTGCGCACAACAATGACAACAATGGGTAAAGGTGCGATGATAGTGAATTTGCCCGAGATTTTAGATCTCTCTTTTATTATTTTTCATTTTTTCTTCTTGTAAATCTAGTGTAGATATGAGAATATTTTAGTTTGTATTTGAGATTTTTGTATTGCTATGAGAAAAAGGGAGGGTTTGAATCTCTCTTTGATTTTGCATTTTTTTTTCTTTAGGTTGAACTTGAGATTATTATATTGTTACTAGAAAAAAGGGAGAATTTGAATTTTAGTATTCTTTTTCTATGTTGTTGTATAACCAAAAAGTTGTTGGAATTTATTTTTGTTTTTTATTTGAAAACGTATTTTTTTAGAATCATTAATGTAATTTTAATTTTATTATTTAATTAAATATTTAAATATCAAATAAAAAATTAGAAATAGAACAAATATATATTAAATATGTATCACCCTTCTACATCTCCCCTGGGGAGACGTGAGAAGTCTACCACGTCTTCCCGTGAGAGACGTGACAAATTTTCCTCTTTTTACATTGTAGAGTTACTTTTAATGATTCTAGCTATGACGTATCTCCATGGAGGTGACATGGTAGACTTTCTACAACTCCCATGGGGAGTCATAAAACCTCCATTTTGTAGTAGTGTTCATTTATGAGAGTTTTATCTTGTATGAGTACTAGAGGATTAAGATCATAAGTAATCAATAGAATAATCATCAATATATTAAAATGTGAAATATTTAATGAATGGTTGCTAGTACAGTTTGCGAAGCATTCTTTGAATGCATACATGTGATCTAGATCAGGATTGTTGATGTGGATAGACATCTTAGTGAAGGTACTTTATATGATTAAATTATATATGATAGGTGAATTTTTTTTCTTACAAACTTGTTGTTTTCCATAAATATTTCATTCATATTAACATGGTGATCATATGTAGATCAGTTTGAATCTCAAGTAGTCATGAACTCCTATTAATGTCTATTTGGTCTTTTGATTTACTCATTAAGGTTTGTTTGTAAAACAAGGTAATGACTTTTGTTTTGGAGATTCAATGACATGTATGGCTGGGAATATGTTCATACAAGAATAGAAATCAAGCATTCCTAAAGGATCGTATAATTGTTCCCTTAAGGGTTAATTCTATAACTGAATAGTTATTGAGCTAAAATTTATAATATGATTATAAAATAACTATTCACCTCACTATTGAATTAATGATACTTATGGAGTAAGAGGTAATTAAAAGTGTAAAATGGTAATTTTGATCAGCTCTAATTTACGTTCTAATAATTGGATGACAGAACTACATGAAGTGATTATATCAATGGACTATATGAGATACTTTTGTAAATGTAATTCTATAATAACTAAGCGCAATTAAATATTTATAGTAGAGTAATAATGTAATGTAATAAATAAGATTATTTAATAATATGGTTTATTGGAGATTAGAATTATATGTCCATGGTCCCTAAGTCACTTCTATACTACACAATCTAGCATGTGAATGTTAGTGACAAATAAAACGTGAATGATGAATTTGCAAGGGAATTAATTTTCCAAGGAAAATATATAATTTAAATTCAATAAATAATATGTTTTAATAGTTGTTTAAAAATATATATTAGTTAAACAAAATATTTGTTGACTGTCTTTTTCGCTATCAACCTTAAAAAGAGAGATTAAAGAAACAAGCAATACGAACACAAGGATTTTTACGTGGTTCAAGTTATAAAAGAACCCTAGTCCACAAGTCTCTGGTATTAAGAGGATTTGAAGCTTGTAATGGCAAGCTTTAATGGTGTATTCTCAGGCAGCATTTAGATTGCTCTAAGTACAAGATGTTTCTCTCTAAAAAATTGAACCCTTTACAACGAGACTCCCAGCTCTATTTATAGAGGCTGGGGTAATTAATACTAATCATTTGTAATTAACATACATTATTCATGTTATTGGGGAATTAATACCAATTCAATGCATTGGGATGCATTGAATAGAGACCACAGCCCAAGCGAGATCCACGTGGCCTACTGCAGAAAAGGTACCTACTTTATGGGGAACATACCCTTGGTGTTGTCAGGGCATGCTATACGTATTGCCATGTCAGACGGTGTAGTGGGAATACGAATGGTCGAATCGTACAATCGACAACACTATAGGTGGATCACCTACAAGGTTGTCAAGAGCTCCTCTAATGTTGTAAACCCGCATTGGCTGACTCCTAGCACCTCATCTTAGGTTCGAGAACTGGAACCTCAGACCTGGGAGACGACTTGGGGGAGGAGAGACTTCGCTTTAATTTCCTGAGCTGGAGAACCTCCAGCTCTGAGGGCAAGCCTCAGAGAGTAATCTACCTTACCCACTGGCAGAGACAGATGACCTCACCTAAACGGATCATCGCCTCAAATAGAGCCCTCAGGGGGTAACATACTCGGAAGATGTCTAAGACTGTCTGAGCCATTCATTGTGAGTTGCCACATGTCGGAGGAGAAAATACAAACAACATTTTCCCCCCAAGTCTCAACTCACCCTCGGGTAGTGGAGACTTAAATTAAGAGGAGTGATTCCAAAGAATTGGAGGGAAAAAAGTTTTGGCTCCTCTGACATCACTCTGAAAAGTGAACCCACGTGTCGACGCCCCATTGCTGGGCTCGTCAATCCGTGCATTTAATTTGGGGTCAACTCCGGGATCCTGACTGCTAGATCATCCTTGTGACCTTATCAAGGGAAGTCATTCGACGGTCATGGGGAAGTTGCTTTCCCCTTAAGTTCTATTGGGTATAAAACCCATAAAAAACCACCTCAGTCTCACATTGTAACCATACAATATCCAAACCCTCACAGAAACCTCTCTCCTTCCTCACCACTATCTTCAACCATTTTTCCCGAAGCTCTGGATGGTTAGCGTGAATCATCTTACTTCTAGGCGGACGGAAAACGATACTTCAGGGTCAAGACTTGCCTCAGCACCTACCTTCGTTTCATCTCGAGTAAGTGCCTTTCTGTTCTTATTTATGCTTGAGGATTCTTGATATATGTTTAGGAATTCCAGTGAGATGGCATTTAGGAGTCTGTTTTTAGCTTTCACGAGTCATCTTAGGCACATTCTCATATTAGGGATGTTCAAAATGGCCCTCAAAATTTTTTATGTCAACTTCATGTTTCTGGGCCTTTGACCGAAATATAGGGAAATCACAAATTCTGATAGGTCCATCCCCTTTGGCCTCTCCTCAGGTGTCGGGGATACCCCGCATTTCCAAAATCTCTCTTCTCCCTAAGCAGTATCCCTAGAGTCATCTGTGTTTTGGCCATCTTTCCTTAGGTAAGAATACTAACTGCTTGGTTTTTGTCTCAGATATCCGAGGAACTCTGGCAAATACACAAACACGGGTTCTATCTCTTCGACCAGGAGATTTCTAATATGGCCCGAGCACAAGGTGCCTCCAAAGGCAATACAGGACGGGAGCCCAAAAGCCAGCTAGGGAGTTAGTCTGTAGAGTCCAAGAACTTTACTTAGCTAGTTAGATAGTATTAGTAGTAGTAATAACTAATAGTAGTTATAGTATGTTTATTGCTGTGGATTTTGGTTCAAGCCGGGACTTAGTTGAAAACTCGTAGCAACACTTGAAGATTTTATAAGTTTAACCTATAGTTTAAGAATATTAATTATAACATAAGGTTTGATTAATATAGCTGATTATGAAGATGATATCTATTATACTATAAGGTTTAGATTGACCCAATAAGATAATGACTCTTGTCATGTGCATGTTTATTGATAAATTAAGTATTTTTGAGGAATATAGTTTATTAAGAGTGAGTCTGCCAGCAGCTTTGAAATCGTTATAGGACTTTGTCAAAGTTGTTTACTCAATTCAAATTAGGCTTAAAAAGTGCAATTACGTGTATAATATTTCAGCGTATGTCGATATATCGCAGCTCTAGGGGGCGATATATCGCCACTCGGGGAATACGAAAAACACGTAACTTCGCATGAACACTTCGATGAACCTCGGGAACATAAGCCCAGGCAATATATCGTCTACCATGGGCGATATATCGGCTCTATGGCATTATTTTTTAATAGTTTTGAAACCAAGCTCATTTTATTCCATAACCTCTTGATAAACCTCAGAATCTTTAGACCGAGTCTTAAGCCTCTACTGAACGAATATTCAAATTTTTTTCAATTAAATACTCATTATTTTTATTCAAGCTAAAAGAAGATCTTTTCATTATTGAACTCTATAAATAGGACCTAGTATTCAACTGTTTATTTCATTCTTCAAGCTAAGTTCAAAGCCTTCAAGCAGCTAGGTTTACTTTAGAGTGTTAAACACTTGGGTCGGGGTTATAAGCTTTATCATCTTAAGCTTATTAAACACTTGGGAAGTAAGGTTAATAGTGTGTATTTTGATTTCGAGGTGTAGTTCAGTTATAGTACAATCAAAGGTATTCCTATTCCTAGTTCATTTCAGTATATTTCATTAGGTTTTATAGTTTTTCTCTACTCAAATCCTAACTCAATATTTTCCATTCTTGGTTAGGCATCTAAGTTCTTTGAACTTGAGGTTTCTTGTCGGCAAGTACCTTCTCAGTGGTTTAGTTCATTAATTTTTCATCTCCTTCTTTTAGAAGTACTCACCTTTCTCATTAATGGTTTTTAGGAGTGTTCCAAAATCTCGTCTTTGTTCTCACATCCCGGTATTTGGTAAGGAAAATAAGATAGTTATTATATGCTTATATGATTATATTATTATATGTTTTTTTATATGTTATGATTTATATATGTTTTGGGGCGTATAGTTGCTTAAATAGAAAATCCCAACTCTTTTATGTTCTTGGGGCTTATAGTTTCTTAGCTAGCAAACCTCATTGTATTTTGAGGCTTATAGTTGCTTAGTTAGCAAACCCCAATGCTTACCATGTACATGGGTTAGAATTATGATATATGTTTATAGTGTATGTTATATGTTTATAGTTTATGTTTATGTTTATGTTTCATGCTTTTTAGTAGATTTTCCTTACTGGGCATTAGGCTCATTCCTTTGTTTTATATGTGTAGAAAAACAGTTATGGCGGTGGTAAGATTCTTGGCAGCTTGGGATTATGTATTGAGGGAGAATGGATTCGGTGGACTGCATGAACGATTCGAGGATGAAGTTGTTTTTAGTCATTTCGATTATGCTTTATATGTATTTTTCCGCACCTGATCTTGTAACGAATTTATTTACAATTTAAGATAGGTTGTATTTTCAAAACAATGGGATCCCATATTCTACCCTCAATTTGTATGTATGTTAACCTTTGTTTTACAGTTTTTAATAAAGTTATGACTATTTTGTATGTAAGTTTTCTTAAGAATAGTGTCTATGTATAAGTAGTTTTAATGGTCCAAAGTCTAGAATTAGTTGGGTCATTACATTTGGTATCAGAGCAACGGTTCATTCTCATGAAGTTCTCCTCGATACACACACTCAAAGCTCTGAATCTGACCGCCAAGTATGTGTTTAAGTTATAGTTATTATGTTTATATCTATAGCTAACGATTTTAGTCTTTATGTTTTCAGTTAAGAATGAATGGAGCATTAACTTATGAGGATATCCAAGCCATTAAGGCTGTAAAAAGAATTAGAGAACCCTGAAACACCGTAGGAGTGCTAGAAAGAATCACTCAGAGGCTACTTTTGTTCCACAGGGAGATAGGTCACCTCCAAGAATCTAAGCATATCATGATGAGATCAATAGAGCAATACGTTTTAGTAATTAGACTTTTTAGAGATTATTCTACTGTGATTGCAGCCTTAGAAGAAATTTGGGAGACGATAGATGATGAAGAAGAATAGTCGGTAGCTATGAGATATTATTTTCTCATACATAGGTTCACTTCAAAAATGGAATTTCAGTTTACAAATGGACAAAAACATAGAATTTTTACGAATCTTCCTCGAGGGCATTTTTAGGCACAAGACAATGATGACTATGAAGAAATAGATGACGATATGTTAGATGAATGATCGGATGTAGAAGATCCCGATTTTTAGAATAGACTAGTTTCATTGTTTATTTTAATTTATTATTTGTTTTCTTTTATGATTGTAAATAGTGAAAACTTTCTTTTCCAAATTAATATCAATGTTATTTTGTTAACATGTATGAGTTTGATTTAATTTTGCAATCATAATAAATAATAAATACAATAAATAATGACTAAGTTTGGTGAGGGTGGATACAAATCAATGATCTGAGTTTCTATATTGAGAGTTAGGGGGCCATAGTAGTGGGAACGATTTTACTGATCCCAGCCCTCCCTCAATATGGTTAACTTTGGAACAAAGATGAGTTTCAAGCCTGAGAATTAAGTCATATAGGATGATTAGAAACAGACTTAGAAAATACTAAAGATGGCTTATTTTTCTAAGTATAGATTCCCACTCTAATAATAAAGAAGACTTATATAATTTTCATAAGAAGTCATAATTAATAGGTCCGAGTTATGGTTGTTTAGATTAAGTTTTTTCCTTAGAGCCTAATAGGGTAAAGTTTTGACATGCTTCTCTCAACTGTTAGAACTCTGCTGCAATGTCACTCCGAAGATCTGCTCGCACCAATGGAAATGCCTCCAACGCTGCTTCAGTGAGCAATGAAGCCCCTCCAGTTCACAGAAGGGGAGTGCATGCTACTGCCAGCCCCAATGTGCCGCCGCCACCGCCGGTTGACAACATTGCGGAAATCGCCAGACTGCGACAACAAGTTGAGGAGTTATTACAGCAACAGTGACAACAGGCTTAGCCTCAGACTCAGCCTCCGCCGCAACCATAGCCACAACAAATGGCCCCAACACCCTAACAAGTTGGTCCATATGGGGGATGGCTAGTGGCGAACTATGCTCCATATCCAGTTTAGCACATGGAGCCAGTTTATGAGCGGTTTCGTAAGCAACACGCTCCAAACTTTGAAGGGACTACAGACCCCTTCAAGGCAGAAGAGTGGCTCGGGAATGTGTAGCCAATCCTAACGCACATGAATGTAGGCAACGCTGACTGCATATCCTGCGTTTCATCTCTGCTCAAGAAAGATGCCAGAATATGGTGGGACTTAGTCCAGCAGACGCATGATGTCGCCACCATGACTTGGACCCGATTTGTGGAGCTGTTTCACAAAAAGTATTATAATTCGGCTGTCATCGCTTCAAGAGTCGAGGAGTTCGCTAGCCTGAAGAAAGGGAATTTATCAGTGCCAGAGTATGCTCGGCAGTTCGACGGATTAGCTAAGTTCGCACCGGAAATGGTTCCAACTTACTATCTGAGGGTGTCTAAGTTCGTTAGAGGACTTCGACCAAAGATCGAGCCAGGGGTTAAGCTAGCAAACCCAGGAAATACTACATATGCCGATGATCTAGAGATGGTAATGGAAGTAGAAAGGCTGCAAGCTCATGTTAGGAATGAAGAAGCCAGTAAGCATGAGCTTAGACAACAGAGTCAACCTCAGACTAGTTGGAACAACAACCATAATAACAATAACAATCAGTCCAACAACAACAATAACGGTAAGAAAAGAAGGCATCCTGACAATAAGCAGTCTGATAGCGATAAAAGGGCATGGACAAACAACGGAAGCAGTAGGTCAGGTTATGTAGAGTACCCACAGTGTACTAAGTGTCAGAAGAAACATCCTGGTGAATGTCGGGCAAACACCAAGGGATGTTACAACTGTGGTCAAGAAGGACACCAGAAGAAAGAATGTCTTCAGCTCAAGCCAAAAGGAAAAAGGAAGATAAGATGGTTCATGCCAGGGTATTTGGCTTAACCCAAGGAGTGGCTGATGCTAGTAATAAGGTGGTTACAGGTCATATTTCTATCCTCAATAATATATGTTATGTATTAATTGATTCGGGAGCCACTCATTCGTATATCTCGTTAGGAATGATAGAAAAACTACAGAAACCTTGCGAAAGATTTAGAACTAGGTTTGTAACTGAGTTGCCTTCGGGCAAAGTAGTTCTATCATCACGGATAGTACGAGGCGTACCAATCAAGATTGAGGACGTAGAACTAGACGGAAACCTGATAGAACTAGGTATCAAAGACTTCGATGTGATACTAGGCATGGACTGGTTAGCAAGGCATGGCGCAACCATCGACTGCAAACGCAAGAAAGTGACGTTCGAGACTCCTGACGGCCAGAGACTATGCTTCATGGGACAAGTTTCAGGACTACACACCCCGCTAGTATCATCTCTCAAAGCTCAAAGGATGATAGAAAAAGGATGTCAAGCATTCTTAGCCAGCATCATAGATGTAGTAAAGGAAACACCGCTTAAGGTTAGAGACGTCCGCATTGTAAGAGAATTCCCAAAAGTATTTCCCGATGACTTACCAGGATTACCGCCAACTCAGGAAATTGACTTCACAATTGAATTAGTACCAGGCACTGAGCCTATCTCCAAGGCACCATACCAGATGGCACCTATAGAACTAAAGGAGTTAAAGACGCAGCTACAAGAACTCCTAGACTTGGATTTCATCAGACCAAGCCATTCGCCATGGGGAGCACCGGTTCTATTTGTTAAGAAAAAGGATGGAAGCATGCGGAAGTGCATAGATTACCGCGAGCTGAATAAGGTAACAATTAAGAATAAGTACCCGCTGCCTCGGATTGATGACTTTTTTGATCAACTTCGAGATGCGGCCGTGTTTTCAAAGATTGATTTACGGTCTCGGTACCATCAGCTCAAGGTGCGGGGAGAGGATATTCCTAAGACAGCTTTTAGAACTCGTTATGGGCATTACGAGTTCTTAGTTATGTCTTTCGGTCTTACCAACGTTGCAGCCGCGTTTATGGACTTAATGAATAGGTTCTTCAAGGACTACTTGGATAACTTCATCGTAGTATTCATCGACGACATCTTAGTATAATCCAAGGACGAAGTCGAGCACGAGGAACATTTGAGGTTGATCTTGTCACGACTAATGGAGCATCAACTCTATGCCAAGTTTAAGAAATGCGATTTTTGGCTTTTGCAAGTGGCATTCCTCGGGCACATTATATCCAAGGACGGAGTTGCAGTAGACCCATCCAAGGTAGAGGCTGTGAAGGATTGGCCAAGACCAAAGAACGCATCCAAAGTAAGGAGCTTTCTGGGATTAGCAGGTTATTATCGGAGGTTCGTAGAGGGATTTTCTAAGATAGCCACTCCGCTCACCAACCTAACCCGGAAACAGCAAAGATTCAACTGGACTGATAAATGTGAAGAAAGCTTCCAGTTGCTTAAGGATAAGCTTTGCTCAGCACTAGTACTCTGTGTACCAACACCCAACGATAATTTTGTAGTCTACTGCGATGCATCGAAGCAAGGGTTGGGTTGCATACTGATGAAGAATGACAAGGTGATAGCCTACGCCTCACGACTGCTGAAGGAGTACGAGCAACGCTATCCAACTCACGATATGGAGTTGGCAGGGGTGGTCTTTGCATTGAAAATCTGGCGCCATTATCTTTACAGAGAATGGTGCAAGATTTATACGGACAACAAATGTAACGACCCAAATTTACTAATAAGGCTTAAGGGCCTTGATTAGCGTGCCTGGAAGGCATAATGGGAAGTATGCGTGAATTCAATGATTAAGATGCATGACTATGTGTATTATGATATGTGATAATTTTAGCCCGTTGAGGGCATAAGTGTGATAATTATGTGATGTAATTTGCACCACGTGGGTGTGGTGATATCAATGCGATGCACGTGCCGAGACAGTCCTAGAGAGCTAGATAACTCAGAAGTCACAACGGGGATTTTATACCCGGCTCGGGAGGAGTCTAGGGGTATTTTGGGGATTTTGTAAGTTAGCTCTTGTGAGATAATGGTAACTGGTAATTTGGTAACTTGTGTAACTGCTAGTAACCATAGAGAGTAACAAGATTGGTTAAAAGAAGTGGTAGAATTGTAAGGAAGTAGGAATGAAAAGAAGGGCCTTGAGGTTTAGTTGGAATGGGAGTTAGATGGAAGGGTAAAATGGTCATTAGACAAGGATTAGGATTATTTCAGCTGTAGGAAAAGGGAATACGTATTATACTTTGTTATATTTTGGTTTATGCTGAATTTGAAAGAAAGGGCTAGAAAGAAAAGGGAAATGAAGAAGGGGCTGAACTTGGGACCTAGGAGGAGACTCAAAGGGAGTTTGAGGCAATCAAAACCAGGTTTAAGCTAGGATTTCTCAAAGGTAAGAATTGTGCTCTATTTAAGTTGAATTTAAGTCTGAATTTTCAGAGATTAGGTGAGAAAACTTAAAGGGAATATGGCTGGTTTTACTTTGAAATTCAATTAGGGTAATCAAGAGCAAAGAGGTTGGGAGCTGGAATTGGGAGGAGTTCAAGCTGAGTTTGATTGAGGTAATAATCTTTAGCATGTTTAATTTCGTAATTGGTGTGGCTTAAGACTTTTGAAGCATGATTTGTAGTTTTGGAAGCCATGGTTAAAGTTTTAGGAATTTGAAACTCAAGATAGGATTTTGGGGTGTGTTTGTGTGATTGGGGTTGTTTGTGATGTTTATAGGTTGTTAAAAGGGGTTCATTTGGGGTTCTGAATTGATTTTGAGGCTTAGGTATAAGTTTGGGGTGATTTGGAGTGTTATGGGTTCGGGAAAACGCAGGGGAAAAACCAAGAATTATGGGCTCGCGAAGGAGCGCCGCGGCGCTGTTCTAGCGCGCCGCGGCGCAAGGCTGTTTCTGGGCGGTGCGTGTGCTCTCTGTCTTGCTGGGCGCCGCGGCCCTATAGGGCAGCGCCACGACGCTAGGCCATTTTCAGAATGTGATATTTTGCAATTTTGAGCCTTTGCTCCGGGGATTCGGGGGATGCCTTTGGTGCATTGTTTTAGGGATTTGGGGCATTCAGAGAGTGTGGGATTGGTTCCGGGAAGAAGATTTGGATTGGTTAGTGATAAAGGATGTTTCGTTTGTGTTGTGACTAGGTCTTTGGTGAGGCTCGGGATAGAGGACCGTGCTCGCGGCGTTGGGGCATCGGAAGCTCGGGATACAGGTAAGAAAGCTGCACCTGAGTATGTGGTTAGGTTGGGACTAAGTGTTCCCTATGTTTGTATGCATTGTTATGTGAATGTGATTAACCATGTGGACACGATGGGACTAAGAGCTCCCTACATTTGTATATCATGTCGTGAGATGGTGTTATTATGCCATGGGACATGCGATTATCGGCCTAAGGGTGTCGGAATCAATATTTGCGCACTGGGGCGCGGCTCGGCCACTGGTAGCTGAGGCAGCTTATTTATCACTGGGCTCGGTTAAGCTGGCCGGATTCAATGAGTATTACACTGGGGGCGGCCCTAATGAGCCGAAGACAGTGTGTTAAATAGAGGGTGCGACTAAGGGCGCCAACCTTGAATGTTATTTGATGGATATGACAATCTATTGATTATGAATGTGAATATTGTGTTATGAATATAGTTGGTTGATTGTTTGGATGACAAACTGTTATTACTGATTGGATAAATGTTATGAAATATTGAATTCTTGGTTGAGCATTGTGAAATATTTGATAAGTGTTGCTGATCTTGCTATGTTATTATGCTTTCTTGCTGGGCCTTGGCTCACGGGTGCTACGTGGTGCAGGTAAAGGCAAGGGTAGGCTGAATCAACCATGAGTTAGAGAGCTCTGGGGGCGAGGTGTACATCGTCAGCTGCTCGGCCGCCACGGTCGAGAAATTAAACAGGAACGGAAACCTAAAATGTATATTTTGCCATTAGAGTGGCTTGAACTATTTGTAACTTCTAGAATTTGTTGTAACTAAGACATCTTAACCCTGTTTTGAGTCTCCATGTATAAAACCGTCATTTTTAATGAAAATAGCTTGTTTGTGACCAAAATCTTTTTATTCTTACTCTGATAATGGTATAGAGTTTACACTTTGTCTGAATGACTTGATTAGCAAGTCTTGCACTATTTTAAACACACAGTGTAACGGTCTTGGTTATCCAGGGCGTTACAACAAAAGTTTAAAGTACTTCTTCACTCTGAAGGAGCTCAACATGAGGCAGCACAGGTGGTTGGAGCTAGTGAAGGATTACGACTGCGAAATCCTATACCACCCGAGAAAGGCAAACGTAGTTGCCGATGCGCTAAGTAGGAAGAATTATGGAAGTTTAGCAGCACTAGCCAGAATAGGAAAGCCGCTACAGCAAGAGCTAGATGATATAAGGACTGGACCAGAGCATGATGACACATTAGTAATGCATATGGATGCAGTTCGAGAAGATAAGGCCACAGATTTCTCAATATCAAGTAAAGGGTTATTGAGATATAAGGATCAGGTATGCGTGCCAAATGATCAAAGGATTAAGATGACGATTCTAGAAGAAGCGCACAGTACCCCGTACTCAGTTCACCAAGGGTTGACCAAGATTACTCACGACATCAAGGCAATTTATTGGTGGCCAGGGATGAAGAAGGACATAGCGGAATTTGTGTCTAAATGCTTAATATGCCAGCAAGTGAAAGCAGAACATCAGCGGCCTGCAGGCTTGTTACAACCACTTAGCATACCATAATGGAAATGGGACGATATAGCTATGGATTTCGTGGCGGGTTTGCCACGAACAAGCAAGTAGCATGATTCAGCTTGGATAGTAGTAGATAGACTAACCAACTCGACTCATTTCCTGCCTGTTAAGACTTCATACACAGCAGACCAATACGTAGACATCTATGTTCAAGAGATAGTACGATTACATGGAATTCCCAAGACAATAGTGTCGGATAGAGGATTGGTGTTTACATCGAGATTTTGGGGAAGTTTACAACAAGCCATGGGTACTAAGTTAAGTCTTAGTACAGCTTTTCATCCTCAGATAGACGATCATTTCGAGCGTACGATACAGATTTTAGGATATATGTTGCACGCTTGTGTACTTGATTTCGGAGGATCATGGAATAAGTACTTACCGCTGATAGAGTTCTCCTACAACAATAGCTACCAGTCAATGATCGGGATGGCACCATATGATTTGCTTTATGGAAGGAGGTTTCGATCGTCGCTACACTGGGACGAGGTAGGAGAAAGGCAGCTCCTTGTTCCCGAAGCTGTTGGAAAAGCTCAAGAAGCAGTAACGCTGATTAGAAAGCGTATGCTCACTGCTCAAAGCCGTCAGAAAATCTATGCGGATGCCAAGTGACGTGATGTGGAATTCAAATTCGGAGATCAAGTTTTCCTGAAGATATCTCCTATGAAAGGTGTGAAGTGGTTTGGGAAGAAAGGCATGCTTAGTCCCCATTTTTTAGGTCCTTTTGAGATATTGGACAAAGTGGGAGCAATTACGTATAGATTAGCCTTGCTGCCAGCCCTAGCAGATAGCCACAACGTGTTCCACATCTCAATGCTACGAAAGTATGTGTCAGACCCATCTCACGTCCTCAAGTACGATACGATAGTACTCCAAAAAGACTTGAGTTACGAGGAATGACCGGTTAGCATCCTAGATAGAGGGATGAAGAAGTTACGGTCCAAGAGTATTCCGATAGTCAAATTCCTATGGAGTAATAGTTCTGAACGGGAGGCAACATGGGAGTTGGAGGAAGACATGCAAGGACGGTATCTGGAATTTTTTGGTAAGTAAATTTCGAGGACGAAATTATTTTTAGTAGGGGAGAATTGTAGAGTCCAAGAACTTTACTTAGCTAGTTAGATAGTATTAGTAGTAGTAATAACTAATAGTAGTTATAGTATGTTTATTACTGTGGATTTTGGTTCAAGCCAGGACTTAGTTGAACACTCGTAGCAACACTTGTAGATTTTATAAGTTTATCCTATAGTTTAAGAATATTAATTATAACATAAGGTTTGATTAATATAGCAGATTATGAAGATGATATTTATTATACTATAAGGTTTAGATAGACCCAATAAGATAATGACACTTGTCATGTGCAAGTTTATTGAGAAATTAAGTATTTTTGAGGAATAGTTTATTAAGAGTAATATTTGAAAATCCCAGAGTCTGCCAACAGCTTTGAAATCGTTATAGGAATCAGTCAAAGTTGTTTACTCAATTCAAATTAGGCTGAAAAAGTGCAATTACGTGTATAATATTTCAGCATATGCCGATATATTGCAGCTCTAGGGGGCGATATATCGCCAATCGGGGAATATGAAAAACACGTAACTTTGCACGAACACTTCAACGAACCTCTGGAACATAAGCCCAGGCGATATAATGGCTCTAGGGCATTATTTTTGAATGGTTTTGAAACCGAGCTCATTTTATTCTATAACCTCTTGATAAACCTCAAAATCTTTTGACCGAGTCTTAAGCCTCTGCTGAACGAATATTCAAATGTTTTTCAATTAAATACTCATTATTTTTATTCAAGCTAAAAGAAGATCTTTTCATTATTGAACTCTATAAATAGGGCCTAGTACTCAGCCATTTTTTCATTCTTCAAGCTGAGTTTAGAGCATTCAAGCAGCTAGGTTTACTTTAGAGTGTTAAACACTAAGGTTGGGGTTATAAGCTTTAGCATCTTAAGCTTATTAAATACTTAAGAATTAAGGTTAATAGTGTGTATTTCGATTTTGAGGTGTAGTTCGGTTATAGTGCAATCAAAGGTATTCCTATTCCTAGTTCATTTATGTATATTTCATTAGTTTTATAGTTTTTCTCTACTCAAATCCTAACTCAGTATTTTCCATTCTTGGTTAGGCATCTAAGTTCTTTGAACTTGAGGTTTCTTGTCGGTAAGTATCTTCTTGGTGGTTTAGTTCGTTCATTTTTCATCTCCTTCTTTTAGAAGTACTCATCTTTCTCATTAATGGCTTTTAGGAGTGTTCCGAAATCTCGTCTTTGTTCTCACATCCCGGTATTTGGTATAGAAAATAGAATAGTTATTATATATGTTTTGGGGCTTATAGTTGCTTAAATAGCAAACCCCGACTATTTTTTTGTTCTTGGGGCTTATAGTTGCTTAGCTAGCAAACCTCATTGTATTTTGAGGCTTATAGTTGCTTAGTTAGCAAACCCCAATGCTTACCATGTACATGGGTTAGAATTATGATATATGTTTATAGTTTATGTTTATGTTTATGTTTCATGCTTTTTAGTAAATTTTCCTTGTTGGGCATTTGGCTCATTCCTTTGTTTTATATGTGCAGGAAAATAGTTATGGCGGCGGTAAGATTCTTGGTAGCTTGGGATTGTGTATTGAGGGAGAATGGATTCGGTGGACTGCGTGAACGATTCGAGGATGAAGTTGGTTTTAGTCATTTCAATTATGCTTTATATGTATTTTTCCGCACCTGATCTTGTAACGAATTTATTTACAATTTAAGATATGTTTCATTTTCAAAACAATGGGATCTCATATCCTACCCTGAAACCTTTGTTTTACAGTTTTTTAAAAAGTTATGACTATTTTGTATGTAAGTTTTCTTAAGAATAGGTGTTATGTATAAGTAGTTTTAATGGTCCAAAGTCTAGAAATAGTAGGGTCATTACATAGTCATTCATCTAGACACCCAAGTGGTGGAGAGGCCCGAAATGCCCGGAGACCAGGGGCTAAATGTCGAGGAGGTCAACAGGGCCTCGCTTCCACACCCTACACAAACGTACGAGGGCGATGCGTTCAAAGCAAAGGATTACCACACTCTACTTCGACACCCCGATGCCATTGAGGATAGCATGAAGCACTATTCAGTCGGAGAAAAGTGCCTTATCTTCCTCTGTCGGGAGTCCGAAAGGGCGCACCACAGCATCAACAGCCTAGGCGCCTGGAACCAAGCCCATCTGATGGTAGGGGCTATTACCCCTCAAACAAAATCTTCTGAACATCCTAAAGTTTGAGGGGATAGCCCCTTTCCGACGTTCCCCCAATGAATACAAAGTGCTCATGGGGATGTACATTCTTTATTAGAAGCAGAAATGGCCCGACCCTTCGCCAGCAGAGATCCTCTACGTCTATAGCTTCTGCACCACTCCTTGGAAGAAGAACACCAAACGAGACAGGTACTATGCCCTGCAAAGTACGCAGCCTCGTCACCCGACTACAAGGCTCCTCACCATAATGAGAATCATTCTCGGGATTACAAGGACGCCTTCTTCTTCACGAACAACTTCTCGACTCACAGAAGTACAACCCTAATTCTTGATTTCGCCCGAGTTGGTGAGCATCTTCCTAAATGTACTATCTTTCACATTTTTAGGGCTTTTTTGTGTTCAACACTTAGTCAATTCCTTTTGAATAGGTCCTTTCCGCCGAACCCACTATTTCCAACTCTTCGAGGATCATCTCCAAACGATGAAGGCTCTCTCTAACCGAGATGTGTACCTTAGTGTCCTGGTAATTAAAGCAAACCTCATTAGGTCGGGGCTTCTTAGCGTGGAATAAAGAATCAACAACCTGGAGCTGACCAAGTATCGCAAGTCCAAAAAGTCTTGAAAGTTGGCATCCAGTAACATCAACTACATAGACGGGATGGCCCAAAGGGCTTTACAGATTCGTCTGGCAGAAGAAAGGTTGGAGAAAATGTGTGCCACGAAAGAAGCTCGAGAAGCCCTAGAGGATCGAGAGCTCGAGGAAGAGCTCTAGGTGGGGATGGAAGCCTCGCATGCTGCCCTAGGTAAATTACCCCTCACCTTATATCATGCTCCCTGGGTAAGGGATAAGATAAGTCCCAAACATGTTTGGGCCTCCTCTCCTCTCCTTCATTCTGGACAAATTTTATATCGGCACTGGACTAGGGAAGAATTTTAAGATTACATAGATGTAATATATATGTATCTTCACCACACGAGGAGATAGTCCAATCCTCAAGGCTTTGTACCCCTAGACCTAGTGACGTCTTTCAACTCGAACTGGTTTTGACAATATGGCACCAACATGAGTTGTGAGGTTGGAAATAGAATAAGACACCCTCACTGTCTGGACCGAGGATTAATCCATGGTGGGTCTTTGAGTACCTTATAATATGGCATTAATTTACTGAGGGGAAATACATTAACTATTTAATTTTTTCATGCAGCTCACATGGGGTTAGCCAACATTTCCCGATCCGCCCTGAGGCTCAGTGGGCCACCAAGCTCTTTGCAGGGAGAGGGGTTGTCACGTCCTCAGGAGCAACCAGAACTCTCTCCTTCGGCCAAGAGGCAGAGAGTTCCCACTCCCCCTATGGAGATTCCTGCGGTCGACTTGCCCCTGATCATGGAGATTCCTTCCTCTTCCGGGTCAGAAGAGGCGATCCAAGAGTCGGGGGAAAAGGCGGACCAAGAGCAAGTCCACGGGACAGTTCTAGACTTAGAACAAGAGGCGGTGTCACCCAAGATCTATATCCCGAGAAATATCAGGAGACCTTGTTGGACCAATACGAGAAGATGCTTCAACATTTTGAAGCAAGGCTGGAAGAAGGTAACAAGGCCTTGCACGAGACAGTCGAGGCCCTTCGCCAACTCAAGCCACCCCGAGAGAGGCCAACCGTCCCTCCAATAGGTCAGGCTGAGCTGGAGACTTTACTCTCCCCCAAGCTAGGGGAGATCGTTGCTCCTCTCGCCGCCGAGCTCCTTCAGGGGGTCAGCTCCACTATGTGCGAGTTGACCACCCAAAGCTTCTCCCAACTAGGTGACAGTAACGAGGCTTCTTTCGTGGCCTCTTGTCGGTACGCCTTTTCCTGAGTAAGTTATTCATTCTTGCACTTGATTTCAATTCAGCAAGGCTTTATTAGGCTAATCTTTTCTCTCTTTTTACTTTTTTCTTTTGCAGTCTGCCTTGGCCTACTAGTGCATGGGAGACATCATGATGGAGAAGTCATATGTACTCCAAAGGTCCCAGGACAAAATAGCCTCCCTCAAGGAGAAAATCGAAGGCCCTCATGAAGAACTGGCCCAAGCCAAGTCTGCCCTCGAACCTGAGTCAAAACTCTCTCGGAAGCTTGAGGAAGCTGTCCCGAAGACCATCGAGGACATGCAGCGGGCCAAAGGTGGTTTCAACGTAACACAACTTCCATGAGAAAAAGAACTCAACCTGTTTTAAAGGTGGTTCCAGCGTTTAGTCTCTTGTAGGCTCATAGTCCTAAAAGTAACTTTAATGCAAAATTTACCATTGGTCCTAACTCAGCATCCTATGCCCCAGCAATCCAAAGATTCAGGCTTTCAGGGGTCCTTGCACGTGAAATCACTTACCCCCCGAGTACGCACTACTCGGGAGGTTGGACGGGGGTTTCAACACTTCTCTCCGAGTGCATATCTCGTCACTTCCAGATCGTCTCATGCCTCCTTGGGAGGCGATGTTAACGAGGTGCCCAAGCATAAACGGCTTGGGCATTTATCCGTATCTTGCATACTTGGATTTGGATATTACTCCCAGGCATGCACTATCCTTGGGAGGTAACCTGAATTCCTAAGTCTGCGTTATACTGGGTTTTCTAGCTATGGGATATAGTTACACTATGGGCGCTTCACTCATAGACTAACCAAGCTCCCCATGTCACGAATTTCTCAGGGCCAAGTATGGGGTACTCGGCCTTCCGTTCGCATCTTGAGATAAAGAGACTTGGTCAAATTTCCTCAGGCTCGGTGTCCACGGGAGGTGACAAAAGTCCATTCTCATGCTACTTGGGTTATCTAGCTCATAGGTGTTAAGCTCAATGTTAAACTCCAAGCCTAGACTTGACTAGTTTCCTAGGATTTTCTATTTTGGGATGGAAACGTAGGCTTACTACTCTTGAGAAGCTTAGTTTCCTAGGTCGTTCCCTATGAAGCGTAATGCTACCCTAGCCCCATGCCCCCCAAGTGATCGAAGACTAGTCTGCGATCACTTGTACAGGCAAGTGGGTGCTTTTACATAGCATTAATAGAATATAAAGGAAACCAAAGAATATCAGCAAACAATAAATTTCTTACTGCGTTTTACATACGCGATTTCCATTACATGTGCCCGAAGGCTACAGCGGGTATTACAGAAGTAGACAATGTTTGCTACTTAGATTACTGGTAATATCAGTGAAGATGCTCGACTTTCCAAGCATGAGGAATAAGCACCCCACTTAGCCAGGCTAACTTGTATGTTCCTGGACACACAACACTCTCGACTTGGTATGGGCCCTCCCAGTTAGGTCTCAGCACTCCTACACCGGGGTCTCGGGTGGCTAAGAAAACTCTTCGCAACACCAGATCTTCGACCCCAAATTTTCTATCTTTCACTTTGGAGTTAAAATATCTGGCTACCTTCTGTTGGTAGAACGCTACTCGAAGCTGAGAAGCTTCGTGTAGCTCCTCCACGAGGTCCACGAATTCCCAAAGTAAAGCATGGTTCATGGTCGAGTCATACGTATCCTGTCGGTGTGTGGAGATTGCTGCTTCAACTGGGAGCATAGCCTTATACTTGTAGGCAGCTCCTCGAGCCAAGCTCATTTTGCCTGCTCCAGCCCTTCTACAATATGGACTTGATTGTCTTGTTAACTGCTTCCACTTGTCCATTGGCCTGCTGATGGGCGACGGAAGATAAGCTCATGATGACACCATGTCATTGATAGATGTTTGTGAACACTTCACTATCGAATTGCAATCTGTTGTCGAATATTATCTTCATCAGAAGCCCATACGAGCAAATTATGTTTTTAGTGAAGAAATCCAAAGTGTTTTTGGAGGTGATTGTAGCGAGTGGCTCAGCCTCGACCCACTTCGTGAAGCATTTGATAGCCACTATGGCATATTTCACTCCTCCCTTCCCTGTAGGTAGGGACTCGATAAGGTCGATGCCCCAGACAGCAAAAGGCCATGGGTTGGTCACCTGTGTAAGCTCATTTGGAGGCGCTCGGGGGATATTGGCAAAGCACTGGCACTTTTCACACTTCTTGACATAATCCATCGCGTCTCCATTCATGGTGGGCCAAAAATTTCCTAGCCTTAAGATCTTCTTGGAAAGGCTCTGCCCCCAGCGTGATCTCCATAGAAACCTTTGTGTAGCTCTTGTAGTATTAGATTGGCTTCTTACCTAGACACACACCGAAGCAAAGGCAAAGAATATCCTCGCTGAGAAAGCCTATTGTCCATGATTATGTATCTCGGTACTTGATAAATAAGCTTCCGAGTTGTCTTCTTATCTTCAGACAAGTCCCTAGAGATGAGATATTTAACTATTGTTTCTAACCACCCATCTCTGGGTTGTACAAACTCCACTTCATCTGTAGCGGAGATACTTGGGGATTCTAAGTAATCAATGGGCACCACATTGATCAACTCGGCGTCTTTGGTTGTGGCAAACTTAGCCAGGGCGTCAGCATTGGAGTTCTGCTCTCGTGGCACCTACTGAATAGTGAATCTTCGGAAGTTATGCAGACTTTCTTGAGCCTTTGCCAGGTATGCTACCATTTTTGTTCCCCGGGCCTAGTACTCTCTGAGAACCTGGTTCACAACGAGTTGGGAATCACTAAAGATCTCGAGACCCTGAGCCTTGAGCTTCAGATCCATGCAAAGACCTGCGATTAAGGCTTCGTACTCTGCTTCATTATTAGAGGCGCTAAACCCAAAGTAGAGGAAACTATGCACCCTATGCCCCTTGGGGGAAACCAAAATAAGTCTTGCCCCAGTGCCATTTTTCGTTCGAAGACCCATACATGAACAGCTTCCACGCTGGTCCAACCACTGGGGTACCCTCAGTCTTCTCTTGATTCCTTGTGCACTCGGTGATGAAATCGGTGAGTGCCTACCCTTTTATGGCATTCCGTGGATGGTAGGTGATGTCGAACTGACTTGACTCCACCGACCATTTCAAGAGTGTTTTTGACGACTTAGGTTTTTGAAGGACTTGTCTGAGGGGATGGTTTGTGAGGACCTTAATCGAATGCGCTTGGAAGTAGGGTCTTTGCTTTTGACAGGGTGCAGAACATAGCTTTCTTCCCTTACCAATGCGGCACTAATGGCATCCTCCGAGACAGCCATATGGAGCAGGAGAGGCTCTCCGTCTACTGGCTTGGACAGAATTGGAGTGTTTTCCATGTGCGCCTTGAGCTATTGGAATGCCTATTTGTACTCTTTCATCCATTCAAACCTCTGACTCCCTCGGAGGACATTGAAGAAAGGGAGGCACTTATCCGTTGCCTTGGAGACATAATGGCTCAAGGCTGCAATCCTCCCTGTCAGGCTCTGAACATCTTTATGTTACCAAGGAGATGGCATCTCGATTAGGGCCTTGATCTTATCAGGGTTAACCTCAATTCCCCGAGCACTGACAATGAAGCCAAAGAACTTACCAGAGGCGACCCCAAATATGCACTTTTAGGGCTTTAATTTCATTCAAAATCAGTGGAGCACCATGAAAACCTCAGTCAAGTTGCCCACATGGTAAGGGGTGGTCTTGGACTTGACCAACATGTCATCCACATAGACCTCCATGTTCCGCCCCAATTGGTTCTTGAACATCTTGTTAACCAGCCTCTGGTAGGTGGCATCAGCATTTTTCAGCCCGGAAGGCATCACAATGTAACAATAGACACCCTTATCAGTTCAAAAGCTAGTGTGCTCCTGATCTGTGCCGTGCATGGATATCTTGTTATATTCTAAGTATGCATCCATGAATTAATGACAGCAACTCGTAACCAGAGATGGCGTCAACCATCTAGTCTAACTTGTGTACAACAAGACCGCCCCTCGAGCAGTCAAGTCCCTCCTGTACATCCCTGCCAAAAAGTTCCCCTAACTAGGAATGTGCCTCATCTTGAAATACCTGGTCACGTTGAGCTTCATGTGGACTTAGGAGATGAGCTTAATCCTGATATTGACCAACTAAAGGAAGTCACGGGACACATGCATGAACAATTTGTTGCATTGCATGAAAATTAAGCAGCAACACAAGAGGCAGCTCGATCTAAAACTGTAAGTGATTATGGAAAACTAATGGCCATCATGGCTTGAATAAAGGTTAAGGGACCACTCCGGACAGATCTAAGATGAAAAATTGTGTACTCGACTAGATAATTCCTTGATTGTTCAGAAGAATTCATCAAGTTAGAAGAACCCATTCGAAAAGGCTGATCAGGCTGTAGCAGGGATGAGCAGTGCTAATCACAATAATCAAGGTACCAGTTCTAACCACAACTAAGCAGGTAATGGTGGTGGAAACAAGATCAGTCAAAGCGGTAACTAGAATAACAACTCAAACAGTGGCACAAATCACGACAATGGCAAAAAGGCCAAAACCAATGACAAGCCATGTGAATATGTGCCTCAGTTTACCACCTACTATACATTGCTAGGTTCACAAGCAGATGTTTTTCAAGCCACACAAGCTGAAGTCCCTTACAGGAAACTAGCACCTATCTGGAAGGACATCAACAAAAAAGACATGACCAAATTATGTAGATTCCATAATGACTATGCTCATGACACTAATGAGTGTAACCAGCTCAAAGACGAGATCGAGTTTCTTATTTGACAGAATCACCAAGCTATGAAAAGATATGTTCGTCGAGCAAACGACCATCAGCCACCTATTGCAGGAACACATGATGAACCGGCCCAACTTCTATTACCTACCCCAGTAGCAGGACGGCTAGACACAATCTGCGGAGGACCACATCTGGCAGGTGAAAGTAGAAAGGCCCTAGAAAGATATTCCAGAACACTCTGCCACGAGCCAAGTAATGAGGTATTGGTAGTCGAAGAGCAAACTCTCAAAATGCCTCACTATGAATATGAACTAATTACGTTTACCGAGGATGATGCCAATCATCTTAAGTTCCCACATAATGATCCAATGGTCATCAAATCTCATATTGTAAACTTTATAGTCGCACGAACAATGATCGACAACAGCTTTTCAATAAATATATTGTTCAAGTCGACACTTGAAAGAATGAAACTCTTTGTTCAAGACCTCAAGCCATGCACTCAAACTCTTTATGGTTTTACAGAAGAGGGGATGTTCCCATTAGGAGTTATAAGCTTTCAATCACTTTCGGGAGTGCACCAACAAATAGCACGGTTATTGCTACATTTGTAGTCGTGGACCTTCCATCTGCATTCAATGTGTTAATTGGTAGGTTGATTCTCATAGACTTGCGAGAAATAACTTTGACATTCCATCTCACAATGAAATTCTCGACCAACGCTAGCGTAGGCTTTGTTGAAGGAAATCAAAGAGAAGCAAGGGAAAGCTACAAATCCTCTATTACCATACCCAAGAAAGGCCTGTTCACAAACAACATAATTTCTATTGGTCTTATGCTGCTCAAAAAAACAAAAAGAAGTCGGATTGACATACATAAGAAAAAACTCAACTGTCAAACTGCACCATTATTATGATTTTATATGTAAAGGTTGTCATTAGGCACGATTTTTCCAAACTTTAACATGACTAACCATTTTTATTTTCTTGTGTTTACTGGTTGTAAGGCACAATTTTCCAATTTTTAAACGACCAACTATTTTTTTTATGTTCTAGACTATTTATAAAGCTGGTTGTAAGGCACGACTTGCCCATTTTTAGCAGCCAGTCATTTTTATTACTACATGTATGGCACGTTTTTGGCCATTGTAAACAGCCAGTTGTTTATCAAATTTCTTATGTTTTCTAATCGTATGACAGTTTTTCTGACTTCAAAACGACCAGTTATTTATCAATTTTTAGTTATTGGTTTACTGACACACAGTTTATCCATTTTGTGATGACCAATTATTTTTTCTAATTTCTATGATTGTTAACTGATCGTAAGGCACAATGTTTCCCATTTTAAAACGGTTAGTTATTTATAAGTTCAAAACCAATTATTTCTATCCAAATATTGGTTGCTCGTACAGATACAATTTTGTCCATTTTTATTACGAGTTATTAACAAGGGAGTGTGCTAGAACATTCAACTTTGCCAAACTATTCTGATTTTCATAAGTATTGGTTCACACATATGGTTTTACTTTCTTAGGATATTTTCTTTTGTGATAAGTTTCGAACAGTTGGGTTTAGTTCGAATAGGTTTGGTTAATTGGAAAGTGACCAAGGTTAACCTCATCGATCACTTGGGGGGAACATAGGGTATACACCACCATAACGTGAGCAAAAGAGTACAAAGCACACCTGAGTAGTACTTAGGAAAATTTTCACAAATTTATAAAGTGTTATGCTTCGTTTGTTTCTTCAAACCATAAAGAGGAAAAATGACACATATGACATGAAAATGTTATATCTAGGAAAAATATACAAGCAGCATATTTTTATTTGCATCACAAGATGCTCAAAAAATATTACAATTATCCGAGATTAAAATCTTCTTGGACAAACATTGTCATGACACCATGAACAGCATTGTCTAGGTGTCCTAGTATACGAAGAAAAATAAAAAACTGAATTAGGAATTTTATTGCTGGTCACTCCCTCCTCGATGCCCTTAGGGTTCAATGAGACCTCTCACTTCCCAGAAATAGAAGCTTTTGCAGCCTCACAAGCAATACACTTCTCAAACTCCTTTCTCTAGACTTCATCGGAGAGATATGAGAAGTTTGCCTCCTTGTTGTTCCTCCAGAACATGTAGAAGCAATTGAAAGTTGCATTCTTGAACTGACTCAGATCCGGAGAGTATTTCTCCTTCTCCTTTTTGATCTTCTTATTGCGATCTTCAAGGAGATGGACTAGTTCTTTCTCTCTGTCTTGGAGATCCTTAATGACCTTACTCCTCTGCTCAAGTTCATTATTTTTCTCAAGGATCTCCTTCTCGATCATCTCTGCTTCCTCCTTATTCTTTGAGGCAATCTCTCGAGAGCATTCGAGTGAAGCCTTTATCTTTTTAAGCTCCTCTAGTATCTCCTTTGCTTGTTGCCGAGAAAATCTCAGTCATTGATCCCTACAGAGAATAGGAAAGATGTAAAAATTGAAGGAAAAAGATTGCATACTTGATCGAATCAAAAAGTTATGAAGAAATGACAAAGTACTTACCGATAAAGTATCATTAAGAGCCCGACTAAAGGTCGTATCTAGGGAAGCATCGACTAAGGAGCTAAAGGCCTCCATACTCAAACAGTGTTTAGATAATTTTGTTGCTCGGTTACAAATCTCTTTGGTTGAAGTCTTGAGCAATTCGAGGATTGTTGGGCAGGCATTGGGTTCAACAGAGCGACTAGCAGAGCTGCTCAGAGGAGGAGTCTGCTCGGTAGGTACTGGAGCAGGTGGTTCGGCAACTAAGGGATCAGTAATTTTGGCATATTTTTCTGGGTGCCTCTCTCGTCTTGATCACACATCAGTGGCCTTTCTCTTGGCTCTGGATTTTATTATCAGTGATGTAGGAGAGGCTGAAGCGTATATGTCGAATGTGTCAAAATTCGACATAGCTACAAAAAAAAAAACAAGTGTGTTAGTACAATGAACGAAGAGTAAATAATTCGAGGAAAGCAGTTAAGATAAGTAATGTACCAATGCTTACACAATCCTTAGAGAAATAGTTTAAAATGAAGTGTTGTTTGACCAAGAAACGTCCACTTTCCCTTTGAGCAAGTCAAGAAGGGAAGGGATGAGTCAAGAGGGGTACTATTACACTTAGTAAATGAAGAAATAATTGTATTATTACTTGGAATGTAGCTCTCATCATCTGAAGATGACAAAGACATATCCTGAAGGTCCTTAACCAGCACTTATTTTCCTTTCCCGTGACCTTTAAGAGTTGCTTGAGTTTTAGTTTAAGCCTCCCCTAGCTTCCTAAGGCAATCCATCGAGCTCTTCTTCTCGTCAGTGTAGGAACTGATTGGGGCTGCTTGCTCTACCCTATATCTTCAGCAACATCCTACTTGATGGTTTTGCCACTAGTTGCGCTCTTAGTCATTGTGTCCTCAACAGTTTGATAAGGCTGGAACAAGTAGACCAGCCTAAGGTTGCCCATGTTTACTAGCTGTTGACAACTCTTCTTGTCGCTAGTTAGGCTGGCCAGAATGTCTGCTCAATCGACCATGGCCTAGGTGGGAGGAGATTGGTACCATGGGCCTAAGCACAAAATAAAGTGTATAAACTATGTGTGAATTATGGAGAAAAGAAAGGCTAGGAATAAGTGAGGAGCTAATTACCTCCTCGTTGAAAAGATAGATCTTTTGCAAAAGTTTGTCGTCAAAAAGTACTCCTTGTGATATTGACCAACCTTGCTTCTTAATTTGTTCTCGCTCAGGTACACCTTGGTCGTGTTCTAATGACACAAATAAAAGAAACAAGTCCCATACTAGTTGGGATTTGATTTGAGTTCAAACAAAAAATGGTCGTCGTGAGGAGTAGGTGGGTCCCAGTGACGATGGTGATAAAGGATATATAATGCATAGAGCATTAAATTCCCATTTGGAGTTATTTGGAAGGGGGCAGTTTCGAAGTATTCTGCCACCCCTCTAAAAAAAGTTGTGCATAGGAAAAGTTGCACCAGCTATAATGTGAAATCGTGACCATGCGCTATAGGCTCCTCCAGGAAGGTTAGCCTGTTGGTCGGCTCATGGGGTGATAATGTTAATTCCTCGAATTCCGTATTTCTCAGCGTAACTCTCTAAAGTGTTGTTCGAAAATGTACTTGCATGCATTGTATGCCAAGTAAAACGTGTTTTCTTTCAAGGCTTTAACTTTTCTTGGAGCCTTATAGTATTAGTGACTTTGACTGCCACCTCGACTCTAATCATCTCCACATTACCCCCACTGGTCACTTGCCTAGCAATCTGTGTGTATGAAATTGTTAGTTGGCAGATTGTTTGTTTAACTCTTGCCGTATTTGGAGGACAAATAGCAACAGTTACAGCCAGATCAACTAAAGAATTGTTGTTCACAACTCTCTCACTGATCAGGACTCTGATTGGGAGAGTAGCAGTAGTTTATGGGTGGACAATGTATGTCCAGTCCCTGGGAAGGAATTTTTTAATTTCTTGTTGTAATTCCCCGACCATATGGAGATATTCCTAGTCGAGAGTGAAAACACAGTGATAATTTGGTGGTTTGGGCACCTATTCGAGAAGTTGATTCAAGAGTTCTTGATTTGGGAAACGTATTTTGTCGATTTTGTTCAAGATCATCGACGAGCATCTGCATTAAATCTGGTACTATGGAATAATCACATCCTCAATGATCGTGTGCATACATCTGGTATAAAAGTAAAAAGGGGGCGGGGGGGTCATTCGACTAGTATTCTTGTGTGCTTAAAAAGAAATACAAACAAAATAATTTATTCGATTAGGGTCATATTTGAATCCAAAAGGATGTCAAAAATATTTTCGAGAATCTTTCAACTTACCTTTTGGGTGAGAATTTTCCCATCATATTTCTATAAATAAAAATCGAATTTTCTCACGATTTCATTTTTTTCCAAAAATTTGTTACAAATTAATCCTACATGTAGCCTAAGTACCACTTTCCTACTCTCCAAACAAGATTTTTTTCTAGGAAAATCCCTAATTTACAAAGAAAGTTCTAAAAATTTTATTGTTCTATCAAGAACACGAAAAACAATTTTTTTACGATTCTACATCAAATTTTGTAAGGAAAAAGAAAAAAAATCCAATGATTTGATCGAGAACTTACTTGAAAGAGATTGTGTGAAGAATTTTTGAAGAGGGTTTCATAGATTCCAGTAACACAGAATTGAAGCTTTGGTTTTCTTGAGAGTTCTTGGAGGAAGAGAAAAAATATAAAAGATGAAAGAGAAAGAGTAGAAGAAAATGGGGAAATAAAGGCTATATATATAGCCTCCATGCACGCTAGCAGACGTGATGTCATCATGAATATCAAAAGTCACGACTTCAACAAGTATAGGGAACTGAAAATTCGTCAGTTGGCTCATGAAGGAAAAGGTAATCATTGCTCTAAATTAATGGTTTTCCTCTTTCCAATGTGTCAGAATATGAAAGTATTTCAAGTTGGTCGAAGAGTACAAGTTTATCCAATGTAGGTCGCACTATGATAAACTTAGGGGGGGAAATGTTTATACAAAAAACAGACTTGATGATGTGGGATGACGAAATGACACATGGAAACAATAAGCATTAATTTTACTATCCCTAGTCAAATGGGCTTGACCAGAAGAAGAAGAAGAGTTACCTTCTTGAGTTCATTTGAATATGACTAAAGTTACTAATTGAAGAAGTGTAAGCCGACTACATGCAACCTGCTTAAAGGAACGCTGGTCGTATGAAGATCCTGGAAGTAGCTTCAATGACTAGGTCAATCTACACTTTGTGAGATATATTTTTAACTATAATTTGAATGTATTTTTTATATTCTTTTATTGTATAATAATTTGTAAAAGACCCACATTATGCATGTAAGTCCCATTTCATACTTGTAAAACCCAAGGCTCATTAAAAATTCTATAAATAAGACATCTCAGTGTCATTTGTGGGGATGGGATCTTAACATTTTCACTCTAGATTACGCACTTACATACAAAATCCCTTTTGTACTGTATTCTTTCACTCGAGCTTAAGAAACTCAGTTGACTTTGGCTAGTCTTATCTTGACTTTGAGACCTTTCATGATTAATAAAAGCTCAAATGGACATAGGCCATTCCAAACTCTTGGGGGTGAACTACTATAAAAGTATTTGTGTTGTTTACTCATGTTCGACTCTTTTTATCATTTATTGTCGTTTAACTTGACTCAGTGTTGGTTGACCAAATTAATGGTCAACATGTGGCATTTAGCATTGCCAAACACCAGTTATTGTGCAGGTTTCTTGGTGGGACCGACTGGATGACACAAATTGAGAAATTACTTATTTGTCTTATTTATGTATTATTTAATTATTTAGACAATGCTTTAATTTGATTAATGTATATATATATATAAATAAATAAAACCAAACCCTAATATAATAAGATCTATACTATATATAGACATTATTCTAGGTCATCATATAAGAGTTCAAGCAGTTAAGAAAAAGAATATGCTAATTTTCTTTCTCTTTATTCTCTCATCTCACACAAAAAAAAAAGGTCATCTCTAAGTTTGTCGATCTCATTTGTTGAGTACATCTATAGATAGAAAAGTGTTCTTGACATACGTCCCCACACACGTCCTAGGATGTTGAGGATTGGCTTGGAAGATCTTGCTGTGAATCTCAAAGTCAACAAGCAAGGATTGAATGTTCATTATTTTATACTAAAAGATAGTAAGGATACTTGATAGGCTAGAAGAGGTATTAGATATATATATATATATATTTATGTATTTAAATTCAATGTATAGATATATATACACGATCCTAACTTGGTAATGAGGAAAAATAAATTTTTAAAACCTCTATTGCACACTTGATGCGCTCTTTTCAAACCAACAGAAGGAATTTTAAATTTATTTAAACAAATATAAAATTAAGTGAGAAACATGAGGTTGTCTTTTAACTTTTTTTTAGGTTTCCCTGCACTCAACAAATTTTCTACTCTATTCTTCAAAATACATCACAGAAACCTTACTTTCTCTATTTTTCCTCAATTTTTTATATTACACCATATAATAACTTCTCTACATCATTTAAATATATATAATTTAATATATTTTATTCATTTTTAAAAATAAATATTTAAATATAATAGTATCACACACATATATAAAAAAGTAAAAAAAATAAAATTAATAAAATATTTATAGCTCAATAAATAGTTGTCTTCAAATGTGGAGTAGTGCTACTAATTGAGGTAAAAAAAAATTTGTAAAATAAACCCAACATTAGTTCACCAATTGAAAACATAATTCCACTATTTTTCTCAATATTTTAGAGAATGGATTATTTTACCTCACCTATTCCTAGAGCTCTTATATTAAAAGTCAATATTTGTAATCACATGATTTAAAATGTAAGGTATCAAATAAAATTATTGAGTGATTCATATTAATGAGATATCCTAATGTATACATTTTGCTTGTATTTATTAGTGTCTTTAGCATTACTCAAAAATAATATTTCAAATAAAATTCATGTAGTTTGATTAACATACAATGTAGAGACATCCTCTATATTACATGGAGAATAGTATTTACTTAAAGGGTGACTATGTAGTCCTTCACTTGGTATTGAGGTGTGATATCCCTTACAATACTTTTTTTTTGTAGATTTAGGTTTTTTCCACTTTATAACCTTTAACAATTAGTTTGGTATCTTGTTGTTACAGTGTTATTCTTAAAATAATTATTTCTATTCTTTAAATAATATATAATTTTGAGGGATAATATTGTAAATTTATTATTTTTTATTTTTTTGTAGAATTGTATCAACATTGAAGAGTATTGTATCAACATTAAAGAGGATTTGTAGCGTCCCAAATTTTCTAATAAGGCTTATGGCCTTGATTAGCGTGTCAAGAGGGCAATAATTGATTTAATTACATTAATATGTGAATTTGATGATTTTGTGATTAGAAATGCATGTTTAGGTGAATTAAATATGCATGTGGGCCCCATTTGGCTATTAGGGGCATATTTGTAAATTTAGCCCATTGAGGGAATAAATACAATATGTGTGTATATTATGATTGATACCACGAGTGAGTGGTGATATATTTGTGATGCATGATCTGAGACAGTCCTAGGAAGTAGTTTAGTTAAGTAGTCACAACGGGGTCGAATACCTGGGTCGGGAGGAGCCTAGGGGTATTTTGGGAATGTTATGTGTGTTTGGGAATTACTGAGTAACGGTTAGTAATTTAGCAATGATTTTGACATGTCGGAATTAAAAGGGGATTTATAGGAACACTTGAGGAATTAACAGGACTTGGCAATTGACGAAATTGCCCTTGGTGGCACTTGAGGGTTTAGATAAGCTTAAGGGCATTTTAGACTTTTGGCTAAGTTTGGATATACACTTAGTGGCTTGAGAAAATACTAGAACTAAGGGAAGAACAAGGTAAAAGCTCTCAAGTCTCTCTTTCACCTTTAGTTCTCTCTTTCTCTCCCTTGGTGTTTGAAGGCTTGGATCAATTGGAGGATTTTAGGCTTAGTTCTTTGAGGAATTGGAAGCTGGTTGTGGTTGGGATTAGCTCAAGGGTAAAGATATCAGCAAGGTAAGGAATTTCAGCCATTGAATCTGTTAATCTCTATTGAATTTTGTTAGAACCTTAAAGCTTGCATGATAATGGGTTCTAAGTATGATCTTGGATGTTTGTTTGAGTAAATGGGGTTGTTTATGGACATGTTGTGTTGTCTAGGGTATGTGAATAAGGAATCTAAGCTTAATTCTAGGTTTAATTGGTGTTTGGGATGTGAAACTGGGGTTTAGGCTCGAGGAAAACGCAGGAAGAATGTTGGTTTTATGGATTTGGGGGCTCGGGTCGCGGCTCTGTCCTTCAGGCGTCACAGCCCGTGTGTGTGTCGAAGAGGCTATAAGCCCCTGTTAGCCTAGGCGCGCCGCGGCTCAGGGTTTGGAGCATCGCGACCCGTGTCCCTCAGCAGAGAGACATTTTTTCCTCTGACTTGAGCGCGTCGTATCCCTTAAGGGGCTAAGCCGCAACTCAAATGCAAAGTAATGGCAGTTTGAAGGTTTTTTGCTCGGGAACTCAAATGTTAAGGCTCGAGAAGGATTTTACTACCTAGATTGGTAGACTCTAAGGTCTCGGGGGCTAGATTTATATTTTGAAATCATTTATTGGTTTAGAACTTGATGGATGGTTATTATGAGTGCATTGTGACTAGGTTTTCAATGAGGCTCGGGTTAGGGGACTGTGCTCGGGATTGCGGTGCCCAAATGGCTCGGGACACAGGTAAGAAAATTTTTGTACCCGTAGAGCAGGGCATGGCCCTTTTGTTTATATTGTGGGGCTTATCTGTAACGCCCTGGATAGCCAAGACCGTTACACTGTGTGTTTGTAAAGTGCCAGACTTGCTAGTCAAGTCTATTAGTTGAAAGTGTGTCTACGAAACTGTAAAGGTACTAGGGTTTAAGATATTTTGGTCTCAAAAGCTACATTTTCATTAAGAAACATTGTTCACTAACACGGGATCCCAAAAATGTCAGTTTAAAGGCCATTTACAAAAGTTACAAGGTTCAAATACATAAATCAGCCATACTAAGGCAAAACAAGCAGTTAGGTAATCCCTGTCCTGACTCACTCCTCGGCCATGGCGATCGAACAGCTGGCTATGTACATTTCACCTCGGAGCTCTCCACCTCAGGCTTGGTCCAGCTTGCCCTTGCCTTTACCTGCACCACGTAGCACCCGTGAGCCAAGGCCCAGCAAGAAAACACAATAACAACAAAGCACAAGCAATTAGCAACAAGTCAATATCTCACATCGCACTACATAATCTCAACCATGTCATCAATCGGTATAATCAGGTATTTCAAATAATTAGCATATCAATTCATGCCATTTACAGTTTACAAATGATAACTAGGCCTGGCGCCCTCAGGCTGCCCCCTCTGTTATCCCGTTGTCTTTGGCTACCAGTGGCCAATCTGCGCCCTGTGCGCTAATATCATGTACGGCACTCTTAGGCCGCTTTTACATGTCCCATGGCGTAATACCATCATTGACACGATACAATTCTCGGGAGCACTTAGTCCCATCACAAACATACAACCGGGTGCAGTTTTCTTACCTTTAGCTTTCAGATGAATTAGCTACGGGCGACACTCCTTGAGCGCGATCTAATCCTCGAGTCCTAGCTAGACACCTAGTCACAACCATGAGGAAAGACACAATTACAACCTTAAATGAGTTTCTAAGCCAAGTTCTAGTACTCGGAACATTGAACTTCACCAAATATAGTAAAAGACTCAACCCCGAGCACCTTAGGTTAAATTTCCAAGCCTAAAATCTTAAAATCCCAAAATCCCTTAAGCGCCGCGGCATAGGCCACCCATGCCACGGCATGGCCCCCAAACAGAACCTCCAAAGGCTCAAAAACAAGTAAGGGTCGCGGCATTTCTTGGGCCATGCCGCGGCCCGCCCTTCTTCTTCAGCATGCAACCATTTCGAAGGGTCGCGGCTCACCAAGAACCATGCCGCAGCTCGACCCTTCGAACCCAGAAAAAACCACCATTTTCAATCCCTAAACCTCACCTTAAGCCACCCCAAAGCCCCTAACTCAAAACCAATTAATATTAACAACATTAGAATGATTAAAACAACGTAATCCAACCAGAAATCCAGCCTAAGACTCACTAAAATCCCAATTCTAATTTCTGAAATTTCAAACCCACAGAACTCAAAACCAGCCATGAAAACTCTCAAATTCAACCATCAAACTTTAAATTAAACCTTACCTCAGCTGTAGAATCGATTCTCCAAGAGTCCCCTGACCTATCTTCAAAGTTTCAAGCCTCAATCCCACCTTAAATTCCAAAAACCATAGATATTTAAAATTCAGCCTTTTTCTTTGAATTCCTAACCTTAGAAACAAAAATTCAATACTTACCTTAGCACTAGCTCAGACCTTGATCAGTTCCTGAGCTAATCCTCCTATTTATTCCCTTCAATTCCCAAAAACACAGCTCAATTCCAGCTATTTCCTCTCAAATTCAGAAGTTCTTCCTTAGCCAAGAGAAAAGAGAGAGAGAAGGAAGGTTAAGGTCGGTTTACACTTTTCTATCTAGCATTTTCCTAAGTCTTCCAAGTATACCCTTAGTTTATTAAACTAATCCCAAAGCTCGGGGTGCCGGAAACGTCCCCGAGGCCAAAACGGTAAAATCCCCCAATAATCCCGCCTAGACATCCTAACCTCAAATATATCTCCAATTATTTATTTTCATCACCCGATAGTCTAAATCACTACCCGATACCTAAAATACCCCTGACTTGCCCAAAGTCAATTATAATACCCCGTTGTGACTTTTCCCGCTATCTAGCCCTAGGATCGCCTCGAGTCGCCGACTGCAGATTTATCCACATCATAATGTGGTTCTCGCATATATCACAAATCATATTACCACATAATATAATCAATTATCATATAAGCATCATTAAACATATAATAACTCATTAAATCATAATTATTCCAGTAATGCCCTCCTGGCACACTAATCAAGGCCGTTAAGCCTTATTAGTGAATTTGGGTCGTTACATTATCCCTATTGATTGTATTGCAGGACATGGCCCTAATGTTTATATTTAGAGGAATTTACATGAAATATGGGAAAATTCAATAAAATTTGATATATATGCCTTTTTTTTGTGTGTGCATTTTTTATGGTTTTTTTTGTTGTTTTCCTTTTTATGGGTTTTGTTTTCCCATATTTATCAAAATATTTGTTCTGTATCCCATATTTTTTTGTATAAGTTTATTTATTCTATATGGGCATTTTTGTGAGGGAATTTCTGTCTTTTTTATTATTATTTTTTTTTTTTTTATTATTTTGGGAAACATTTTTGTAAGAAAAATTTAATTGAGTAGTTGTTTATTATGCATATATGTGAATTTTTGTGAGGGCTTTTCAGTCATTTTAAGTTTTTTTTTTTTTTTTGAAATTTTTTTTGTAAGAAAATCAATTCCCAGTATGCATGCAGGTACTTGAGTACATATACTCTATCACATTTTTATCTGCATCGCGTTTTTATCTCCATCACGTTTTCTTCATTATATTAGTATTTTTTATTCAGCATTTGGCAGTGGTGATATTTGTTCTTAGTTTTCGTTCTGTTTTAGGGTTTATTTGAATTAATCGTTGTGGATTTTGTGCCCTCTATGTGTGTCTTCGTCTCGGTGAGTACCTGGTTTCAGCTGATTGTTTTTTCCGTTTGCTTCAGTATCACGTTTTTTATATATCGTTTGGTTCAATTTTTTTCTTTCCTTCAGCATTTGATTTTTTGTGTTGATTTCTTCTTTTTGTTCTCTTTTTTAGGATTTTTATAAGTTTCTCGTTGTGGATTTGTGCCTCTTTGTGGTGTTTTCGTATCGGTGAGTACCCGGTTTCAGGGTTTATTTTTTTAATTTTTTTAATGTATATTGATTGTTAATTTTGCTTTGTATTATCTATTTTTCTGTCGTGGGTGGTTGTTTTTTAATCTGTGTTAATGGTGGTTTTTATTTTTGGTGCACGATTTTATCGTTAGTTTTTTAGTGGGATTTTTGTCAGTTTTTGATCAGTTTTTTTTCGGAAGTTTATGGGTAGTTATTTGTAATTTGTGCTCTATATATATGTATATCTGTTATTCTTTTTTCATTTGTGTTGTTTGTTTTTTTTTTATGCAGTGCATTGCATATTTTAATTTTTGAATTTGTGTGATGGATCACTCTGGTGAAACCGGTGGTGTTTCTGGTTCTGAGAAGAAAATTTCTGGTATAGTAGAGGATGAATCGAAGAATGTATGGGATGATATTGGCGAGATTCTTCCTCGAAGGAGTAACATTACACATCTGAAGTCTGTTGCAAGGAAGAAGAGTAAATCGCCTTCCTCTGTTGCAAGGAAGACAAGTAAATCCCCTTCCACTGTTAAACAGACAAAGGATTCGTGTGCATCTGGTAGTAAGGATGCTGAAGATGATTCTCATGAGACTAAACATGTTGTGGTATGTGTTTATTTATTTAAGTATAATAATAAAAAATTGTTCATCTGTTTATGTTTCTGTTATTGTGTTTCACATTCGGTGGATTCTGTTTGTTTTTTTTTTATGGTTGTGTATCTGGTTTCTTGTAGATTTGTAGTTATTTTGCATAATGTTCAATTATGTTGTTTTTTTTATTGTTATTGTTGTGTTTTTTTTTTTTTTTGTTAAACTGTTTTATTTTATTTTTTGTACCTAGTTACATGTGTACCTGGTTACTTTGCAGATAACAGTGAACGATTTTGCTTAATGAGTTTGTAACTGGTTACCTTAGTGAATGAATTTTTTTATATATATATATATATGTATATTTCAACCATACAAAGTTAAATACATATAAGTGGTTTTATAAATGTAAAGTACTTATCAATTTTTCATGTTTATATTTTTTGAAACTGGTTACATGTTTAATTATTATTTTTTTTCTGCACGCTCATTTAAAGATAAACCCCTCCAAGAGGTTTGGTAGTAAGGTTCAACATTTTAATGAAAAGAGTGTCATTACTGACTTGAAATCTAAGTTTACGAAAAGTCAAAAATCATTGTTTAAGAAGAGGCCATTTGGGCACTTTTTAGAAGTATGTGATATTCATTTTCAAACTCAACTTGCCCAGCTTGTGTTATTGAGAGAGGTGTCTCATGAGAGGGAGGAAGAGGAAATGTGGTTTAAGCTTGGTCGTAGAGTGTGTAGGTTTTCTGTTGAAGAGTTTGCTCTAGTTACAGGTCTTAGATGTGATGGTGATTTTGATTTAAGTCGTTTTCAAAAAAATAAAGTTTTATTTAAGAAAAAAATATTTGGCCGTTTTGTTGGTAAGGTGTCAAAGTCTGAATTACGAAATGCTTTTATTAGTAAGGATTTAGTTGATGATGAGGATGTTGTCAAATTGGGTATAGTTCATATCTTAGTTAACTATTTGTACGGCTATACTAGTGAGAAGTTGGTTGACGATTTCTTTTTTGAGATGGTTGATCGAGATTTTTCTAAATTAGCAGATATTAATTTTGGCAAGTTTGTATGGGATAGGAGTTTTCATTATTTGAAAACTGCTTTGAAGGGTGGGAATAAATTCTTTGATGGACTTTTCGTTGATGGGAAGGTTGGCCTTCACCCTTACAAACTTCTTGGGTTTCCAATTGCTTTTCTTGTATGGATATATGAATGTATATCTGAGTTGAGTCCTGAGTTTTGTCAACGGGTTGGGAAAAAATTTCCACGTTTGTTGAATTGGAAGAGTACTGATAATGCATTCTATTCAAACTTGGTGGGAAAGATTTTCAACAATCAGAAGGTATAATATTTTTGTTTTGTAACTGGTTTCTTGCTAAATTTGTTTTATTCATTTTTGGATTTGTGTTTGTATACCTGGTTTTAGTTGATGGTAACCAGTTTCTTGATTTTTTATATATATATTTTTAATTTATTCAGTTGACTATCCTGAATGTCTATCCGTCTTCTGAGGAGAGGAAGAAACTGGCAGTGAAGAAGTTTAAGTTTGAGCCTCTATACTTGCCGAAGGTGTGTGCTGAAGATGGAGGCAGTAGTTCGGGTACCCAGGTACTGGTTAGTTTTGTTGTTTGTTTTAGTTAAAAAAAATATTATTTTGTTTTGAAATTTATAGGTTTCTTTTTATGTTTTTTTTTTCTGTTTTGTAAAGTATTTTATTTTGTTTTTTTAGGTAGATAGTGAAAAGTTGAGATTGATTTGTGAATCAATCTCATCAATAAAAGCAAGCCAAGAAACTATTATTAGTGACATTGCAGTTATGAGATCTGAGTTCATGGGGAAACTCAGTGATTTGTCTGCAATGATTGCAAAATTTGTTGCAAAAAATTCTGAAAAAGTTGCATATACAAGTGATGAAAGTGCTGGTTTTAATGAAGGGGAAAAGCCAGCTAATTTTGATAATGTTTCCAGTCCTATTTCTGATAATTCTAAGGTAACTTGTTTGTTTTTTTTGCTTTATTGTTTTTTTTTAACCATTTTTAGTTGTAACCAGATTTTTTTTTTTTTGGGGCTAGGATTGTGGAATTGATTCAGCTGAAGAGTTTGATGGTAGTAAGGTAACTGGTTTATGTTTCTTAATAGTATGTTGTGTTTTTGTAGTTGATTAGTGTAACCAGTTACTGTTGTAACCAGTTTCATTATTTATTTTAGGGTGTCGAGAAGGATTTAAATGAAAATTTTGATGCTGTTTATTCTGGGTTGGAGTTGTCAAATGTTGTGGGTGGAGATAAGGTTTTGTAATTTATTTTTGTTTTTGTTTCTTGTATTATTTTATTTAAAATTGAATTTGTTGTAATTGATTTTATTTTTATTTTTATTCATTATAGGATTTTTCAAAGAAGCCTGAGTTTAGTTCAGTTGGTTTAAGTTTTGAAGAAGTATATGTGGATCCAGAGATTTTGAATGTTATTGATAAAACTATTAAGTATGCAGAAGGAGAAAAGAGATTTAGTGGGAGTAAGGATGATTGGAAAGTTGTGATGGTTGGTGATGATGATGAAGTTCATGTTGCTATTGAAAAGAGGGATCCTAAACCTAGTACTCATGTCAAATCTCCTTTTGTTACTGAGTTTGGTTCTTCTGAAGTAAAAGAAACTGTGAAGAGGAAGGGAGAGGAAGTGGTGATTGTTAGAGGATTGCTTCCATTTGAAGATGAAATTGGGCAGAATGTTTCAAAGAATGAATGTCTGGATTATATTTCTTGGATTGAGGATAAAATGAATTTTAAGAATAAGTATGTTTTTTTATATTTTGTTTAATATTATTATTCTTGATATTTAATTGTTTGTTAATATATATATATATATATTTTTTTTGAAGGAAGAAGAAATTTTCTGATGTCAATAACATTATCAATCCACCAATGGATTATTCATTTGTTAAAATTTCTGAGAAGATGTGGTTTTACAAGCTTCAAACTTGTGGGGAGGACCTTATGGACACTGTAAGTAACCATGTTCTTGGTATAATGTTTATTAATTAGTATTTGTTTGTTTAGATGTTTTTTTTTTTTTTTTTGATCATGTTTAAGACAAGTAACCAGGTTCCTTTTAGTACTGTGTGTAAATTGTTTTTATTATTTATGGGTAGTAACCAGGTTCTTGTAGCATTATGTGTAACTTGTTTTTTTTATTATATATTGGCTAGTATCCAGGTTCTTGGTATAATGTTTATTAATTAGTATTTGTTTGTTTAGATGTTTTGTTTTTTTGTTGATCATGGTTAAGACAAGTAACCAGGTTCCTTTTAGTACTGTGTGTAAATTGTTTTTATTATTTATGAGTAGTAACCAGGTTCTTGTAGCATTGTGTGTAACTTGTTTTTTTATTATATATTGGCTAGTATCCAGGTTCCTAACTTTTGTATGTTTATTTATTTTTTGTAGCATATCAATGTATGTTTTTATTACTTGAGGAAGAAGATTAAGTTGATTGATGGTTTGAACAAGAGGGTTACAACTACAGACTCTTGGTTTGATGCAACTATCAAGAGTTTGTATGATAACTTTGTGGCAGCCAAAATGTGATTCAAGCAGCATTCGTTTTGATAACCTCATTTCAGATTACATTATTGGTGAATATTTGTTTTGTAACACTCCTTGGGTGGATGTGGATCATGTTCTTTTTCCTGTGCATGTGAAGGTTCAGTTGCATTGGGTTTTTATTCACTTTTCCATTAAGAGTAGGATGTTAACTGTCTACAATTCTTTGACGAGGAAGAAGAATGAGAGTATTGCTTTGCCATATGTGAAGGCTTATTCTATTGTTTTACCATATTTTCTAGATTTTCTTGATTTTTATTGTTCTAGGAAAGATTTGGACTTGAATGTTGGTCCATATTTTGTTGGGAAGAAGGATCCAATTGATTTTAACTTTGCCAAAGACTTGCCGTTTCAAGAGGATAAGTAAGTAACTGGTTTTTGTATATTGTTGTTTATTTTTCTATTTTGTTTGTTTTTAAATAATTTCATATGCTGTTTTTTGTGTTTTTTTTTTTTTTTTGCAGTGATTGTGGAGTATTTGTTATCAAGTATGCTGATTTGTTTGTCCATGGGAAGATTGATGACATCCCGAAGAATATGGCTGCCAAAATTGCTACCTATCGTGATTATCTTGCCATTAACTTGTATAGTCATGCAAAAAAAGAAGCGGATTGGTGGGTACAAGACAGAAGATGATGCTCCATCAAAGAAATCAAAGAGGAGGAGGAATTATAAGTAGAGATGTTGGAATTTTTTTTTTTAGCTGTATTAACGACCATGTCTTTTTTTTTTTCTTTGTTTAATAGTGAAGTTGTGGGTTGTAACTGGATACTGTTTTAGTACTAGACTTATGTATGGTTTTTCTTTTCATTTTTTTGGTCAATGTAAAGAATTGGTTTCAACTGTTGGCTTAATATAAAGTTTTTTTTAATATATTTTATTTTTATGTGTATGTTTTTTTTTCAATAGAGTTGGTGATTTTTTTTTTAAAAGTGTGAGGATATTGTTATGTACATGTTTTTTTTCATATAAGTTTCGATTATTATTGTATGAAGATGGTGTAACCAGTTTCTTCTGTGTTAGATAGTAAAAGCTATATGTTTCAGGTAACTGGTTACTGTTTCTTTAGTTTTTATTTCTATTTTTTTAATTATTTTTTTATTTATTTATGTTTCTTGTTTGTTTTTTTTTTTTTTTGTGAACAAATTGTGATTATATAACTAGGTTTTTTAAGTAGTTGGTTTCATTAATATATAATCGTTTGTTAAATTTACTTATAGTATCTGCTTTTTTTTTCTATTTTATGTGTTGTAACCAGGTACTTGAATCTTCAGATTTTGAATATCTTGTGTTGGAACCTAGAAGTTGAGTATCAAGTTTATAATATTTATGTTTTTTTTGTTTTTTGTGAAAGATTTGTGGTTATATAATTAGGTTTTTAAATCATTGGTGACATGAATATGTAGTCGTTTGTTAAATTTACTTATAGTATCTGTTTTTTTTCTTTCTATAATATGTGTTGTAACCAAGTACTTGAGTCTTCAGATTTTGAATATCTTTGTGTTTGGAACCATGAAGTTGAGTATCAAGTTTTTAAAATGAAAATGTTTAAAAATTTTGTACGTTTATTGAAGTAGAAAACATTAGGATACAATTTTATTACATCAAATGAAAATATTGAAATTGTAGTATATCTATTCTTTAGAAAATTATTTGTCTATTTTCTTTGACTTTGTTGGGTTCCGCTGCTTTCGGATTGGTTCATTCCTGCATGTTTTTCTATTATGTCCTAGCTGCGCGCATCTTCCACATTTTATTTGCACCTTTGGTTCTCCTCTAGATCTGATTCTTTTCCTTCTAGGGCGGCCTGGTGGTTTTCTTGATTTTGGTGGTAGGACAATTTTGTTTAAAGTCTCTGGCAGTGTCCATTCGCTTTCATTTGGCAATGGATGAACAGTTGAGTCATATGTTGCTTTCATAGTTGTAGTTTTGTAGTAATCACCAACATAACCATATGTTTTCAGCCATGTTTTGGCGAATACTGCTATTGCATGTGCACACGGTATTTCTTCTTGTTGGAACCTTTTGCATTCACATGTTTTCTCCATTAGGTTGACCAAAAAATTTCCTTTCTGTTCAACCACAACTTGGTACAGTATAGTGTTTACTGGGAAGACCTGTTTATTTTAGTAGAGGAATACATGTTAGAATCTGGATACTGTGATATTTTTGAGTAACTGGTTACCAAAAGTTTTGGTAAATAATATTCAGTGCTCAATATATGTCAGGTACCTGAAATTTAATGGCACGAATAAAGTTTTCTCTAAGCACAGTTTCAGTATCTGTTGTTACTTGTGTGAATGTTCTGTTTGCTTCGTTACCATTTTTCCATACCCATTTTTTAACTAAACTTCGAAGGCCCTCCATCATTGTAGTGATTGGCAGCGTTCTTGCAGCTTTCAATGTAGCATTTATTGATTCAGCTATATTTGATGTCATCATTGTATATCTTCTTGTTGGAGCATGGCATCTAGACCAAGTTGAATATCCAATTTTTTGTAAATACGTTCTTATGTGTGTGTCAATCTTGTCTATTTCATGCATGTAGTGCTCAAATGATTGTACCCTGTATGCCTTTGCTGCTTTGACAAAGTTTAGGTTTAGGTCCTCCCCATGGACACCAAAATTGACTTTGATGTTGTTTAACAGGTGGAATATGCATGCTCCATGGAAAGCTTTTGGGTATACATCGTCTATAGCATTTTCTATGCTTTTATGCCTGTCTGAAATGATTGTCATACCTGTTTGCAAAATCACAATGGAGTAACTGGTTATTCTGTCTTAACTGAGTAACTGGTTTCATTAATTTATATGACTGTTATTTTTTTTTTACACTGTTTTCACTATTTTATTGCTGGATTATTATTAAACTGATAATTTTATGAGTTTAGTTTGTTTCAATAAGAATATAAAGAAGAAAACGGTACCTTCTCTTTCTCCATATGTCTCCTTTAGCTTTATGAAAAACCATAACCATGAGGAATCATTTTCAGAGTCTCCTATTCCAAATGCTAATGGGAATATGTTGTTGTTAGCATCCATTGTTGAAGCAGTGAATAAAGTTCCCCCAAATGATGTCTTCAAGTAAGTTCCATCTATCACAATGACTGGCCTACAATTTTTCCATCCTTTGATGGAATTTGCAAATGCTAGGTACATATATTTGAAGTGATCTGTATTTTCTGTAACCAGGTGTGTAATTGTACCTGGGTTTGAGACTTTTAACATGTGAAGGTAGATGGGAAGTTTTTGGTATGAATCATCTTGGTTTCCCCTTGCCAATTCTAAAGCTTTTTCTCTTGCTCTCCAGGCTTTTTGGTACCCCATTGAAACACCAAAATCATCTAGCATGTCGTTGATTATGTCATGTGGTGTGTGTACTCTCTTTATTGACATGTATTTTGATTTTATTAGTTCCCCAATGACATTGCAATTAGCCTGCCTGTGGTCTTCCATAATGATATCCAAGGAGCAGGTGTGAGTTTTTACATACTTTCTGATTTTAAATGTTTCTGTTTTCCTGAACTTTGAAGCTCTAAGTAACCAGTTACAATTGTCATCCACACAGGTTACCAGGTACTCTCTTGGTTCAGATCTTTTTGTCTTGAATTGGAAGTTGTGGATCATAGCATAATAACATAGAGCAGATTTCAAGAGCGTTTTGTCCTTATAAATCTGGCCTTCTTCAACTTTGAAAATTTTATGATCAGTTATAATTTTTGTTTCTTCTTTTCTTTTTCTTTTGTTTTCTTCTGTTCTCTCTATGATAAATTCTGCGACATCATCAGCTATGTCTGTAATATTTGGGAAGGTTTGTACCTGGTTATTTCTCGTGTAGGTTGCTTCGTTATATTGTAATTCTGTAGCTGATTGCTCGTTGTTTAGTTGAAGAACTAGCTTTTCTAAATCTGTGTTCTGTTTTTGTGTTTCTTCTTCATATGTAGTGTGTTGAACAGTTTTAGCTATTGTTTGATCAACAGTGGTGATGCATAGTGGTAGCTCAGTAACTTCACTTTGCTTCTTTTTCAGCTCAATGTAGAATAGAACTGAATTGTCAGTGAGTAATTTCATTGGTGGCATAGCTGGTGATAACTGGTAACTCAGCTCAATATTTTGAATATTGCATTTTATCTCAGTTTTCACTAAATGAACCAAATTGTTTAGAGAACAATTTTTTGGTATTATCAGTCCAGTCATGGTGTAGTCATCATACTGATATCTATCTGTCCATACACCTCCAAAACGAATCAATGTCATTATGGTCTCCATATCTGCAATATAGCACAACATAATTTTTAGTGATGTTTAAAATGTATCTGGTTATGTTACTAAATGAATACTATTAATGTTGAAATTATTTTAGTAACTGGTTTCTTTTACTGAATCGAGAACTATTTTCCAGGTTCCATAATTATTTATGTTGCATTAAATTCTGTTTTTGTGTGTGTAACTGGTTACTTTAGTGAATGTGTTGTCTTTTTTTTTTTTTTTTCAAATATGCAAAGTTAAAATTATATTGTGTAACTGGTTTCATAAACGTAAATTAATTTCTATTTTTACATTTTTCATGATAATTTATTTTGCAGAATGTTATTATTATTATTATTATTTTTCGTATGTAACTGGTTACTGTATTTATTTTGTTGTTATTTTTATATTATTTTGTAATATTTGAATTATGTAATGTTGAACTTTTTTGTGATGTAACTGGTTTCATGTGTGCAATTAAAAAAGTTTTGAAACAAGTAGTTTGAGTCAAGAATTTTATCAGGAAGTAATTGGTAGATTCTTTGTGTAAATATTTTGCATGTCGTATATTTGAAAAAAGATTTGCTTACCTGTTTGAGAAATCAGAGAAATTGATGGTTTTCTTCTTTTGCTGATGTGAACGAACGTAAAAGCAGGGGATGTAATCGGAGAAGAAGATCTGTTTATTGGAGAAGAAGAAGAAGAAGAAGAAGATCTGCCGGAGAAGAAGAACTGCTGGAGAAGAAGAAGAAGAAGATCTGAAATTGAATTGAATGTTGATGACTGGAGAAAGATGATGTTACTGTCGCGATATTTACCAAGAGGAGACGATGATGAGAGTAGCAGCCACCAATTCTTGATCGGATTTTGATCGGAAACATTGGAGAATATGAAGCTGTGATCGGAAAAAATGGTCGATGAATTGCTGTACGCGGACAAAAAATTTCTTGATTGGCAGTGGGCGAAATCTTTTTCTTGATCGAAAATTATGGGAATCTGGTTTGTTAGTGTTTGGGAATTCCATATTTATATTTTTGTATTAACCGTGTATTACCATATTTGGCTTAATTATTTTTTTGTCCATATATATTTAAATTTTAGTTAAGATTCCCATATTTATGTTAAGTTCTCTTATATTTATTATGTGAATAAATATATATTGATATTGTGTTATGTGATGCATATTTGTGAGTGAACGATGAAGGTCGGGAACGGCAAAGGCTGAGAACAGCATAAAGCTTAATACGGCAAAGGGACAAAACTGGCGTTGAGCATGCTAAGTGCAGGTCGTTAGGGAAAGACACTCCTAGGATGCTAGAATCATCCTCTTGGTGAAGACTGCGAACCCAAGGCCTGGTAAAGTGCCTGGGATGGCGTTGGTCGCTGTGTGCTTAGCTTGTTGGCTGTTTTGTTATATATTGTCGATTTCTATGCATATGATATATGTTTTGTATTGAGTTTTCTTGCTGGGTTTGGCTCACGGGTGCTCTATGGTGCAGGTAAGGGCAAAGGAAAGTTCGACCAACCATGAGTACGGAGAGCGTGGAGCGACAGGTACATGTTCGACCTACCTGACTGCCACGGCCAGGGTTATTATGGGAAGATGTAATGTATTGGTAGATTTGTCGCCTAAGTCAACCTTAAATGTATTTTGATATGTAAATTATTTTCTAAACAATATTTTAGGATCCCAAATGTATAACTCTTTACGTTTTCAATGAATGACCACATTTTTATACTTAGTGTCTTCAAACAACTTTTATTATAGTTTAGCTACACTTTTAACCTAAAACCTCAATTAGCAAGCTAATGGCATGTTTTTAACTTACTTAGTAACAGCTCTAAGGAAGTAGGGCGTTACAACTTGGTATTAGAGCAAGCCAAGTTTATGGTTCCTAGAGATCGACCGAACATGTACTGTCACTGCCAGTGACAAGCTTGACTCATGGTCGGTTGGTATTTCATGAATTATATGCTTGATTGTTTGTTAAAGTGCCCTGTTTGCCTAAATATTTAAATAGAGCATGATGAATGAGTTGACATATGCATGATGCTAGGGCATGGCCCTCTTGATTGTTGTATGCTATCTGTGATATGTGGATTTGCTAGTTGTGATTTTTTGATGAATTTGGGGGTGGTTTTGGATGTTGTTATCATGCCTGATAAGCGGCGTCATTGATTCCAGGCATATTATGGTAATGCCTCAGCGATCAATCAGACTTTCCGATAATAGGGTCAAGGAAGAAAACCAGGGTCAGGACCCTTCACCTGCCCCATAGAATTGGAAACACTTATTTGTCGAGATGGAAGCTAGTCTTCACCGAACAGAAGAAGAGCTTCGACAGTTGAGGCGACAGGCCCCTCCTCAGGGCATTGTGTTACAGGTTCCACAGGTTGTGGCACTAGTGCCAGCCCAACCTACTGTGGAGAATAGATGGGAACTTTTAGCATCCTCCCACCTTCAAGGGTGGACCAGACCCACTACGGGTAGACCAGTGGATGAACATGATTTCTTCCATCCTGGATTTCATGAGGGTGGAAAGGAATGAGAGAGTAGCTTGTGCCAGCTACATGTTAAGAGAAGATGCCTGTATCTGGTGGGATGTAGTGTCTCAAAGAAGGAATATAGCAGTTATGACCTTGGAAGAGTTCAGGAATATATTCAATGAGAAGTATTACAATGTCATAGTCTGAGTTGCGAAGGTTGATGAGTTTACCAACCTGACTTAGAACTGGAAGACAGTTATTGAGTATGCGTTGAAGTTTGACCAGTTAGCGAAGTTCGCGCCAGATTTGGTGCCGACTAACATGGCATGAAGAGATCGGTTTGTGCAGTGATTGCATGTCATGATCGCCCGTGACGTCAAGACAACTTTGGATCCGGGGACTACCACTTATGCACAGGTAGTGTAAAATGCCCTTATAGCTGAGGGGGCCGAGGATCAGATATGGAGAGAGGGTGCTACTAGGTGCGATGCTCAGTGGACGGTGCCTCCTTTTACTGGACCTATCCGGGGTAGTGGCCCTAGTGAGCAGAAGAGATGGACTCCAGACTATTTTGTTCCTCCTTGCTTGGATAGGAGGGCACGGGGTGCTTTTGGTGGCCGTCAGGGCGGTGGAGACAACTAGAGGAGTATCCTAGTGTTTCCTCAGTGCAAACAATGACAACACGGAGAGTATAGGACCAGAACCTCCTTTACTTGTGGGAGCATCAGTCATTTTAGGAAGGATTTCCCACAAGCCAGAAAGGAAGAGTGAAAACAGAGCAACAGTCTCACTCCTGCCAGAGTATTTACCTTGGTCGCAGAGTATTATCAAGAAACTGAACTGTTCTTCTAATTTCTTCACAGTCTTCCAATGTATCGTTAGAATCACCTAGACTAGTGTGGGCAATTCTCAACACATGAGATAGATACAGAGAGAAGAAGAGAAAATAACAAAGAGGCTTACAAAAGGACTTGTGTTTAGAGAGATTCTAAAACTATCAGAAAACCAGTGATTAAACTTATTTGTCGTCTGTTTTGACTTCTCTCTAAGAACTCCTTTTATAGACTCAATTAGGCCATCTTAAGCCCTAGGTCGAAATTATCATGGGATTTAGGCTCGTGAAATTTCTCATTTGATCATAAGCCCATTGGACTTAAAATCAAGGCCTGTATTATTTTCTATTGATTTAATTATTTAAATCCTTTATCAAAATAATTATTTATAATTTGAACCTTGATTTAAACTTATTTATTAATTTAGATACCAATTTATCTTAATTAATAAATCTGCCCTAATTTCTCTTTTCTTCTCAAAAATACATAACTCTGTGAAACTATCCAAAATTGACCTGGTCAACTTTGATAATTCTAATTGATAATTAAATCAATTAATTGAGACTGTCTAGATGATTTTATCCAAGGTAAAATGGGGCCCATGGGCCTATGAAATCAAGCTCCAATAAGTTATCATAAATCTAACAAATAAATTTACTAACTTATTAATTCCTCGAGACTCAATTATAGACTCAGAATTGCACTCTTGAATTCATAGAACGCTCTATAACAAATATAGATACGTTATTAATTATCCATCGTTACAACCACAATTGTCACTCAATCCTCTATAGATGGTCTACAACGAGATAGGTCAAAAATATCGTTTTACCCCTCATTGTATTTTATACTTAAAACACTTAGTTCCTTTAAATGATATTTCAGTAAACTAATTTAATTACTGAAATGAGATCTCTATCATTTAACTCCTTGAACCAAACTAAATAGAAACCATCGTTTCACTTCTTCATCAGAAGCTATAGATTTTCATATCTATGATTAACACTCCCACTCAATTATACTACCGAGTTCCCAAGATGTAAGTATGGGCTAGTCCGTAGGGTAAGATGGTTACGAACAAGTCAAAGAGCTCAAATAATACAATCAGTTAAAATACTAACCACTCAGAATTGAGATTGAATTGACCTATGGTCAACTATAAGATATGAATAGAATAGATAATAACGGTATGTTTACTTATCTTATCAACTATCAATATCAGTCCAGTCTGATGTAACAAATACATCTGATCTTATCTACTTTGTTAATATTCTAGAAAGAACATAACACTCTAATGTGTAAGTAGATCATATCGTAGATTGGCCAGTTAGTGTAAATCCTGTGCACTAACTAATCTTAGGACTAACCTATTTTGAACATATAATCATATTTATATTCCACTGTGATTACATCATCATAAATAAGATTAGCTATATGCTCGGGATTTAATAGAAGTTTATATTAAACAAATAATCATGAAAATAAAACATGTGAGCAAAGTGATTGACCAGGTCAAAAAATGATTTCTATTCTTTTATTGATAATAAAATGAGATTACAAAGAATTTGGGTTTTAATTAGGGCATAAAACCCCAACAAACTCCCACTTGCACTAATTGAAACTAATGCCTTAATTCTACTAATCTCATTTCCTTTATATGCTTATCAAAAGTAGCTTCTAGTGGTGTCTTTGTAAATGGATCCGCAAGATTGTCTTCAGATGCAATCTTCATAACCTTCACATCTCCCCTAGCCACATATTCTCGAATAATGTGATACTTCATTTCTATATGCTTACTCCTCTTGTGACTTCGAGGTTCTTTCGAGCTGGCTATCGCTCCTGTATTGTCACAAAACAACACAAGCAGTTTATCCATTTTTGGAATAACACCAGGATCTGAATAGAACTTCTTTAGCCAGACTATTTCCTTAGCTGCTTCTGACGCAGCTATGTACTCAGCCTCCATGGTGGAATCTGAGATTGTAGACTGCTTTACGCTTCTCCAAATCACAGCTCCACCCCCAAGAGTAAACATCATTCTAGAAGTAGACTTCCTCTCATCGACATCAGTCTGAAAATCTGAATCGGTGTAGCCTACAGGGTTCAAAACACCATTCTTGTATACTAACATATAATCCCTAGTTCGTCTCAAATACTTCAGGATATGCTTAACTACTATCCAATGTTCTGGTCCTGGGTTTGACTAATACCTGCTCACTACTCCCACTGCATAGCAGATATCTTGTCTAGTACATAACATGGCATACATCAGACTTCCAACTGCAGATGCATAAGGAACTTTTCTGATTGCATCTTCCTCTTCACGAGTCTAGGGAGACTGCTTCTTTGAAAGATGAATTCCATGGCGGGACGGTAGACACCCTTTCTTGGAATTTTTCATTGAGAAACATTCAAGCACTTTATCTATGTATGCTGCTATAGATAGAGCAAAGAGTATGTTCTTTCTATCCCTGATGATCTGGATACCTAGAACATAACTTGCTTCACCCAAATCCTTCATCTAGAATTGAGTGCTCAGCCAATTCTTCACATCTGATGATTTCTTAACATTGTTTCCAATGAGTAAGATATCATCTACATAAAGAATAAGGAATACCACTATTTGATTTGCCTTCAGTTGGTAAACACAGGGCTCATAAATATTTTGTTCAAAGCCATAGGTCTTGATTATTTCATCAAACCTAAGATTCTAGGAACGAGAAGCTTGCTTAAGTCCATAGATGGACTTATTTAACTTGCCAACTTTTCCTTCTAGCTGATCCATATAAATGACTTCGTCAAGATTTCCATTAAGAAAAGCTATCTTGACGTCCATTTGCCAGATCTTATAGTCGAGAGTGGCTGCTATGGATAGGAGGATGCGAATGGACTTGAGCATGGCTACCGGACTAAAAGTTTCCTCATAGTCCACGCCTTCTCTTTGGGTATAACCCTTTGCCACTAATCGAGCTTTATAAGTCTCGATATTTCCATCAACACCTCGTTTCTTCTTGTAGATCCACTTGCACACAATGGCCCTAAAGTCACTAGGTGCTTCCACAAGATCCCAGACAGAATTTAAGTACATGGACTCCATTTCCTGTTTCATGGCTTCGAGCCATATTTCCTTTTCAGGGCTAGCCATTGCCTTTTTGAAAGATAACGAATCATCACCACTAGTGTCACCAACAACCATATTGGTTACACCATCCAAACCATAGCAAACTGGGTTCCTAGAAACCCTCCCACTACGACGAGGCTCTGTGACTGTTTGCTCAGGAATAGTGGTATTTTCTTCATTTAAATCGACATGCTTTGGTTGGACATGAAGAGTGGGAATTTCATCATCAACTTGTGTTGATGATGATGGAACATTGGTTGGAGTCAATTCTTTAACCATATCCTCTAAAACTACTTTGTTGCGAGGTTTACAGTTTTGGACATAGTCATTTTCCAAAAAAGTAGCATTTGTAGAAGTCAACACTTTCTTTTCTGAATGACTTTAGAAAATTCCACCCCGAGTACCTTTAGGATAACCAACAAACATGAAAAATTTAGTCTGCGGTTCTAGCTTTCCCTCCTTTTTCCTCCGGACGTGGGTGGGACACCCCTAGATTCTATAATGGCGTAAATTACGTTCACAACCATTCCAGCGTTCTAAAGGTGTTTTGGGGATTGATTTAGATGGCACGACATTGAGAATGTCATTCACAGCTTCAATTGCATGTCCCCAGAATGAAGTTGGTAGAGTTGAGTAACTAAGCATGCATCTAACCATTTCCAATAAAGTTCTGTTCCAGCGTTCCTCTACACCATTTTTTTGCGGAGTATCTGGGGCAGTAAGTTGTGATAAATCCCAAATTCAGTTAAATGATCTTGGAACTGCATATCCAAATATTCTCCACCCCTATCAGATCGTAAGATCTTTAACGTTTTACCTAATTGGTTCTGAGCCATTGCTAGGAATTCCTGAAACTTTGAAAATGTTTCTGATTTCCAATGCATTAGGTAAAGACATGATTAACTAGAGTAATCATCAATGAAAGTGACGAAATACTGAAAACCATCCCTGGCTTGTACATTCAAAGGTCCACAAACATCTGAATGCACAAGACCAAGTGGTTCTTTGGCCCTATCACCCTTTGCAGAGAATGGACGCTTGGTCAGTTTGCCTTCTAGACAAGATTCACAGTTAGGTTATTCACCTAAGGTGAGTTCCCTCAAAGGTCCGCCTTTGTAAGTCTTTGAATCCTATCATAGCCAATGTGACCTAGTCTCAAGTGCCATAAATACGTCATATTATCGTTATCGGTATTTTGACGTTTATTGGTCCTAGATTTAGCTACTTTGAATAAATCATTGTTAAGAGCGAGGGGTTCGTTAGGTCGCAGAATATAAAGCCCATTTTCCAAACATGCAATACACAATTGTGATCCATTGAAGGAAATAGATATATTAGAACTTGTGAAAGTCATAACAAACTGTTCTAATTGCAACATGGAAACTGAAATTAAATTTCTACTAAAATCCGGAATAAAAAATACATCTTTTAAAATTAAGTATTTATTTCTGAACTTCAGACGAGCTATTCCTCTAGCTTGGACCTTAATGAACGCTTCGTGCCTAACTCTAAGCTTTAAGATGCCTTCGTCACTTCCTCCCACGATTCAAGAAGCTGTAAAGAGTTGCAAACATGGTTGGTAGATCCAGAATCAATAATCCAAACGGATTTATCATTCTCTAAAACACATTTTTCTTAGATAAATGAACTATAATCATTACATTTATTTTTCGCTACTAGGAACTTGGGGCAATCCTGTTTCCAATGCCCCTTCTATTTGCAGTGAAAACACTTACTTTTACCTTTCTTGTTTTTCTTGTTCTTCCCCTTAGGCATCTGTGCACTCGTCTTTGCAGCCTTTGCAGGCTTGGGGTTGTTGATTTGTCCATTCTTCCTCTTGTTTCCAGGTTTTGAAGACGAAGCTTGGTTAGCTTCAGCCATAGCTGGATCAGCAGCAACAACAGTAGTCTTATTTTCTCCTCCTTTTCTAAGTCCACCCATGATAGGCTCAAAAATCTGAAGCTCATTCATGAGATGCGTCAGACCATAGTTGAGTTGATTACGAACGTGCAGACATGGTGCCATCTGAGCATTCACAGTGTCATCACGTATGTGCGGAGACGGTGATATCCAAGCATTTACGGTGCCATCATAAATGTTCGGGCACAATGCTCATTCTGGGAATTCCTCAATCATGACAAACTCGAAGTTTCAACCAATCAACTCTATGTTGATATTCTGCTTCCAATTAAGCAAGTTTTCTCCAGTGAGTTTCTCCATCGAAAGTTGAGAAATGATGGGAGTTGAAACAGACACTACTTAACTTAAAACTACAAATTATCAATAAAATAGAAATCAATCACATTTTCTCAATAAAACTTCTATTCACACAAATTTCAAGAAATAGCACAACATATACCAAAATATGTAAGATATGAGAAAAAATACCAATAACAATCATATATTTATTTCTTTAGGTTTTTAACTAATCTATGATATCCTTGTCCCAGTTGGCGAGAGTCAAAAAAATATCACTAGTTAAATAGAGTTGTAAACTAATTTAATAATGGACATTATTATTAACAACATACTAATCGATCAAAATAAGAAAACAAAATCTCTTATTTTATGAGCTAGACCCACGGTTTCGATAATCATAGATTTAGTCCTAGTAGTCACCGTAGGGGTGAGTCTAGTATAATTTGACCTATAATTATCTATCTTTCGAAATCTAACATTGTCTAAATAGCTAATGAACACCTTCCGTAGGGGGGAAAATCAAAGCGCGTCGAGGCCCTATTAAGCTATTGACTATGTTAAACCAACAGTGGAGATCGAATAAAAATCTTAAAATAAGCTCATCATTAAAATTAAAAAATAGTATTTTTATTATTTATTTTTAGAAAATTAATGACTATGGTTCTCCAAAAAATTGAAAAAGATTAAATTTTTAAAACCAAAGTCCTATAATTTCCTATTAATTCTAAAGTGTCACATTGAAACAAATTCAATTAATTTAGAATTAATTTGTTTCTAATCAATATTTAGGTTTAACTAATATAATGAATCTATACAATTAAGTCCAACTTAGGTAAATGGACATTAACAATTGGACTTGTATGGAGGAGGGCTGGGTCCAGTATGTCTTTCCCACTACAAAGGCCACCAATCTTTCATACAAGGTCCAAAAGACAGGAATTTAAACCTTCATTTTATTAATTGTTATTAATTGGTTAGGCCCACTATAGTCATGCAAAGCAAATGGGCCTTCACAAGTGGAATCACCCATAAGAGATGAATTTAAACTTTACATTTTCTAATGGGCCCAAATAAAACCTATCATTTTATGAATATTTTATATAGCAAAAACAATATATCTAACAAATATATGGGTCACTATATGCATCTAAGCCCAATTGCAAAAATACCACATATAGTGCAAACAGACATGTTATAATTTGATGGGCCTAATCATGTTACTATATGAGCAATTCTATGAATTTATGCAAAAATACCACAATTAATTATGTAGAATTTATCAAAAAAAAATCCAAATTAATAATTTTTTTACAAAAAATAAGTCAATTTAAATGAAATTTATCAACAACTAACAATAGTTAATTTAAATTTCATTTATCAACAATCAACTTGGTTTTAGGTTAATTTGAAAAAATAATAATTTAATTTATATAGGATTTATCAACAATTAACCAAAGTTAATTTAAATCTCATTTATTAAAAAAATATTTTATTAATTGACTGAAAAAAAATTATATTTTTCAAAATTTAACAAATTTTAGATTTTAAAATCAATATCTTAACTGTTTTTCAAAAATATCTTGTGTTGTTACAACTATAACTAATATTTTAACCATTAAAAAAATAAAATATTAATAGTTATAACAATCATAAAATATCTCAAAACAGATAATCAAATTCAAATATCCATAGAAATATCTAACTAACAATATTCAAATTTCAAATAATTTATATATTATAAAAACTATAGAATAAAAAGATATTTATATTTTTAAATAAAGATTTAATAAAAATATCAAGAATTTAAATGAAAATATCTGATATCATGATTCTAATATTTTAATATATTAAAAGATTTAAAATTAAGTTGTTAGCCTATTTTTTAATTTGAATTTTAATCTTTGTAGAAAATATCTAATTATTTAAATCTCAACTAACAAAAATATCTTATTTTTTAAAAACCAATTTTAAATGATAAAAAAATGATATTTTTGGTTTTGATTATAAATAATTTATTTTCACAATTTTTTATTTTTCTTTAATTTAAAAAAAATCAGATGAACAATACCAGGTACTGTTCATCGCGTGCGTGCACGCATGGGCAACCAGGCAAAAAAAAAATTCGAAAATTTTTTTGTGCAATTTTTCAAACCAAAACCATTTTCTAATTAATTTTTAACATGTTTTACACAAAATAAATCATATATGAAAATTAATGGCATAGAAAACACAACAAAATAACCTAAAAAATGCTAATAATCACATAGAATAAATATGCTTCATAAAAACATGAAAAACCATCCAATTATTCAAACACATCAAATAATCCAATTTTTAACAAGTTCATGCATGAAAATAAAGATTACCAAAGGCTCTGAGGCCAGTTGCTAGGAAACTTATACAGGATCTTTATTCATTTTCATGTAGATCTAATATTAAACAAATTAATATGAGATAACCTAGAACATTTTCTAAAATTGAATTCAAAGAGAAACAAAAATAAGAATACTTACAGTATACGCAGCAGAATGAAAGAGTCATTCCTTCAGTTTCTCTAACTCTTGTATCATTTCTGTCGCAAAGTCTTATCAAGAAACTGAACTGTTCTTCTAATTTCTTCACAGTCTTCCAATGTATCCTTAGAATCACCTAGACTAGTGTGGGCAATTCTCAACACATGAGATAGATATAGAGAGAAGAAGAGAAAATAGCAAAGAGGCTTACAAAAGGGCTTGTGTTTAGAGAGAATCTAAAACGATCATAAAACCAATGATTAAACTTATGTTTTGACTTCTCTCTAAGCACTCCTTTTATAGACTCAATTAGGCCATTTAATTTAATTAAAAAATCAATAAAAGAATAGCCAATTTGAAGCCTTAGGTCGAAATTATCATGGGCTTTAGGCACGTGAAATTTCCCATTTGATCATAAGCTCATTGGACTTAAATCAAGGACTGTATTATTTTCTATTGATTTAATTAATTAAATAATTATTTAAATCCTTTATCAAATTAATTATTTATAATTTGAACCTTGATTTAAACTTATTTATTAATTTAGATACCAATTTATCTTAATTAATAAATCTTCCATAATCTCTCTTTTCTTCTCAAAAATACATAACTCTGTGAAACTATCCAAAATTGACCTGGTCAACTTTGATAATTCTAATTGATAATTAAATCAATTAATTGAGACTATCTAGATGATTTTATCCAAGGTAAAATGGGGCCTATGGGCCTATGAAATTAAGCTCCAATAAGTTATCATAAATCTAACAAATAAATTTACTAACTTATTAATTCCTCGTGACTCCATTATAGACTCGGAATTGCACTCTTGAATTCATAGAACGCTCTATAACAAATATAGATACACTATTAATTATCCATTGTTACAACCAAAATTTTTATTCAATCCTCTATAGATGGTCTACAATTAGATAGGACTAAAATACTGTTTTACCGCTCATTGTATTTTATCCTTAAAACACTTAGTTCCTTGTAAATAATATTTCAGTAAACTAATTTAATTACTGAAATGAGATCTCTATCATTTAAGACCTTTAACCAAACTAAAAGTAAACCATCGTTTCACTTCTTCATCAGAAGCTATAGATGTTCATATCTATGATTAACACTCCCACTCAATTATACTACCGAGTTCCCAAGATGTAAGTATGGGCTAGTCCGTAGGGTAAGCTGGTAACGAACAAGTCAAAGAACTCAAATAATACAATCAGTTAGAATACTAACCACTCAGAATTGAAATTGAATTGACCTATGGTCAACTATATGATATGACTAGAATAGATAATAACAGTATGTTTACTTATCTTATCAGCTGTCAATATTGGTCTAGTACGATGTAACAAATACATCTGATCTTATCTACTTTGCTAATGTTCTAGAAAGAATATAACATTGTAATGTGTAAGTAGATCATATCGTAGATTGGCAAGTTACTGTAAATCATGTGCTCTGACTAATCTTAGGACTAACCTATTTTGAACATATAATCATATTTATATTCCACTGTGATTACGTCATTTAATAGAAGTTTATATTAAACAAATAATCATGAAAATAAAACATGTGAGCAAAGTGATTGACCAAGTCAAAAAATGATTTCTATTCTTTTATTGATAATAAAATGATATTACAAAGAATTTGGGTTTTAATTAGGGCATAAAACCCCAACAGGTATGTTGGCCCCTTTGAGATTCTGGAACAGGTTGGAGAGGTAGCTTACTGATTGGCGACACCTCCAGCTCTATCAGGGGTTCACAATGTGTTTCATGTATCCATCCTCCAGAATTATGTATCAGATTCTACACACGTGCTGAGTTATGAGAACTTGGAGCTGGATCAGGATTTATTGTATGAAGAGAAGTCGGTTCAGATTCTCAACTAAAAGGATAAAGTATTGCAGAGCAAGACCATCGCCTTAGTGAAAGTGTTGTGGAGGAACAACAAAGTGGAAGAGGCGACTTAGGAACTTGAGACAGATATGCGGGATCGGTATCCCGAGTTTTTTAGGTAATTTCAAGGATGAAATTTTTGTAAGAAGGGTAAAGTTGTAGCGTCCCAAATTTTCTAATAAGGCTTAAGGCCTTCGTTAGCATGTCGGAAGGACAATAATTTATTTAATTACGTTATTATATGAATTTGATGATTTTGTGATTATTAGAAATGCATGTTTAGGTGAATTAAATATGCATGTCGACCCAATTTGGCTATTAGGGGCATATTTGTAATATTAGCCCGTTGAGGGCATAAATGCAATATTTGTGTATATTATGATTTATACCACGAGTGAGTGGTGATATATTTGTGATGCACGATCCGAGATGGTCCTAGGGAGTAGTTTAGCTAAATAGTCACAACGGGGTTGAATATCTAACTCGGGAGGAGCCTAGGGGTATTTTAGGAATTTTATATGTGTTAAGGAATTACCGAGTAATGGGTAGTAATTTAGCAATGATTTGGATGTGTCAGAATTAAACAGGTATTTATGGGAACACTCGAGAAATTAACGGGACTTGGAAATTGACGAAATTTCCCTTGGTGGCACTTGAGGGTTTAAATAAGCTTAACGACATTTTAGACTTTTGGCTAAGGTTGGATACACACTTAGTGGCTTGAGAAAATACTAGAACTAAGGGAAGAACAAGGCAGAAGCTCTCAAGTCTCTCTCTTTCCTTCCGTTCTCTCTTTCTCTTCCTTGGTGTTAGAAGGCTTGGATCAATTGGTGGATTTTAGGCTTAGTTCTTTGAGGAATTGGCAGCTGGTTGTGGTTGGGATTAGCTCAAGGGTAAAGATATCAGCAAGGTAAGGAATTTTCGCCATTGAATCTATTAAACTCTATTGAATTTTGTTAGAACCTTAAATCTTTCATGATAATGGGTTCTAAGTATGATCTTGGATGTTTGCTGAGTATATGGGGTTGTTTATGGACTTGTTGTGTTGTCTAGGGTATGTGAATAAGGAATCTAACCTTAATTATGGGTTTAATTGGTTTTTGGGATATGAAATTGGGGTTTAGGCTCAAGGAAAACTGTAACGCCCTGGATAGCCAAGACCGTTACACTGTATGTTTGTAAAGTGCCGGACTTGCTAGTCAAGTATATTAGTTGAAAGCGTGTCTACGAAACTGTAAAGGTACTAAGGTTTAAGATATTTTGGTCTCAAAAGCTACATTTTCATTAAGAAACATTGTTCACTAACACGGGATCCCAAAAATATTAGTTTAAAGGCCATTTACAAAGGTTACAAGGTTCAAATACATAAACCAGCCATACTAAGGCAAAACGAGCAGTTAGGTAATCCCTGTCCTGACTCACTCCTCGATCATGGCGATCGAACAGCTGGCTATGTACATTTCACCTCGGAGCTCTCCACCTCAGGCTTGGTCCAGCTTGCCCTTTCCTTTACCTGCACCACGTAGCACCCGTGAGCCAAGGCCCAGCAAGAAAACACAACAACAACAACAAAGCATAAGCAATTAGCAACAAGTCAATATCTCACATCGCATTACATAATCTCAACCATGTCATCAGTCGGTATAATCAGGTATTTCAAATAATAAGCATATCAATTCACGTCATTTACAGTTTACAAATGATAACTAGGGCTGGCGCCCTCAGGCTGCCCCCTCTGTTATCCCGTTGTCTTTGGCTACCAGTGGCCAATCTGCGCCCTGTGCGCTAATATCATGTACGGCAATCTTAGGCCGCTTTTACATGTCCCATGGCGTAATACCATCATTGACACGATACAATTCTCGGGAGCACTTAGTCCCATCACAAACATACAATCGGGTGCAGTTTTCTTACCTTTAGCTTTCAGATGAATTAGCTACGGGCGACACTCCTTGAGCGCGATCCGATCCTCAAGTCCTAGCTAGACACCTAGTCACAACCATAAGGAAAGACACAATTACAACCTTAAATGAGTTTCTAAGCCAAGTTCTAGTAATCGGAACATTGAACTTCACCAAATATAGTAAAAGACTCAACCCCGAGCACCTTAGGTTAAATTTCCAAGCCTAAAATCTTAAAATCCCAAAATCCCTTAAGCGCCACGGCATAGGCCACCCATGCCGCGGCATGGCCCCCAAACAGAACCTCCAAAGGTTCAAAAACAGGTAAGGGCTGCGGCATTGCTTGGGCCATGCCGCGGCCCGCCCTTCTTCTCCAGCATGCAACAACTCTGAAGGGTCGCGGCTCACCAAGAACCATGCCGCGGCTCACCAAGAACCCAGAAAAAATCACCATTTTCAATCCCTAAACCTCACCTTAAGCCATCCCAAAGCCCCTAACTCAAAACCAATTAACTCCCAACTTCTTTAACATGATCTAAGCAACATAATTCCCAGAAAAACACAGTCTATCTCACTCTAATCCTCTCCTTTCCATTTCTGAAACCCAAGTGCTACAAACACCCAAACCAGCCACTCAAACACAATCTATAACCTCTAAACTTGGAGTTAGAACTCACCTTTGCTGTAGAATCACTTCACCAAGTCATGGCCAAGCTAGGTCCCCAAGTTCCCTTCTTAATTCTGCTTTAGAACATCACAACTAAACTTGCTTCAGTACTTAACTAAAACCCAGCTAAAGTTCATAATTCAACCACAGAAAACAGAGTTAGATGCTTACCTTAAATCTTGCTCCAGTTCCTTGATTAAACCCCTGAGCTAGACTCCCAAATCCACTCTACAAATCTCAGAATTCCAACTTGCTTCTCCCTTAAATTTTCTGTGTTTTTCTCTCCTTGGTTTCCTTTGAGCGTGTAAGTGAGCTGAGAGAAGATACTTAGTCGATTTTTGTTTTTTTTCCTTCTAAAGGATTCCTTAAGTCTAACTTATCCATTAAGTTAATCCCGAGGCTCGGGGTACCGGAACCGTCCCCGAGGCCAAAATGATAAAATCCCCCAGTATTCCCGCCTAGACACCCTAACCTCAAATATATCTCCAATTATTTATTTTCATCACCCAATAGTCTAAATCACTACCTGATACCTAAAATACCCCTGACTTGCCCAAAGTCAATTATAATACCCCGTTGTGACTTTTCCCGCTATCTAGCCCTAGGATCGCCTCTAGTCGCCGGCTACAGATTTATCCACATCATAATGTGGTTCTCGCATATATCACAAATCATATTACCACATAATATAATCAATTATCATATAAGCATCATTAAACATATAATAACTCATTAAATCACAATTATTCCAGTAATGCCCTCCTGGCACACTAATCAAGGCCCTTAAGCCTTATTAGTGAATTTGGGTCGTTACAAAAACGCAGGAAGAATGTTGGTTTTCTGGGTTTGGGGGCTCGGGTCACGGCCCTGTTCTTCAGGCATCGCGGCCCATGTGTGTGTCAACGAGGTTGGAAGCCCCTATTATCCTAGGCGCACCGCGGCTCAGGGTTTGGAGCACTGCGACCCGTGTCCCTCAACAGAGAGGCATTTTTTCCTCTGACTTGAGCGCATCGCGACCCTTAAAGGGCTAGGTCACTGCTTAAATGCAAAGTAATGGTCTTTTAAAGGGTTTTAGCTCGGGAACTCAAATTGTAACACCCCAAGTTGCTAATAAGGTTTAGGACCTTGATTAGCGTGCCTGGAGGGCAATAAGTGAATTAACATGATAATATATGAATTTGAATGAATATGTGATTAGAATGCATGTTTAGGTGGTATAAATATGCATGTGGGCCCTGTTTACATGTTAGGGGTAAATTGGTAATTTTAGGCCGCTGAGGGCATAAATGTGATAATTGTATTATGTGATTTGTACCACGTGAGAGTAGTTATATTAATGTGATGCACGTGCAGAGACGGTCCTAGAGAGCTAGTCAACTTAAAAGTCACAACGGGATTTTATACCCGGCTCGGGAAGAGCCTAGGGGTACTTTGGGGAATTTCGTAATTTTAATTGAGAATTAATGGTTATTGGTGATTGAGTAACCATTAGTAACTGCTAAGAGTAACAAGTTGTGATGGGAAAGTGGTAGAATAGTAATAGAAATGAAATGACAAAAAAGGCCTTGAGGTTTAGTTAGGAAAGGATTTCTATGAGGGGTAAAATGGGCTTTTGGCAAAGGTTTAGATAAACTTCAGCTATGGGAAAAGGGGATTCACGTATAACACTTAGCTAGAAATTGGTTTGTGCTGAAATTGGGGGAAAATCTAGAGGAAAAGAGGAGAAGAAGAGGGGAACTAAATTCTTGAAACCTAGGAGAGAATTAAGGGAGTTTGAGGCAACCAAATTCGAATTTGAGCAAGGATTGATCTAAGGTAAGAATTTGCGCTATGTTTTTGTTGAAATTAAGCTTGAATTTATAGAGATTAAGTGTGGGAACCTAAAGGAAATATGGCTGGTTTTACTTGGAAATTCAGTTAGGATAATCAAAAGGAAAGAGGCTTGAAGCTGGAATTGAGAAGAGTTCAAGCTGAGTTTTGATTGAGGTATGAATCCTTAGCATGTTTAAATTTCGTACCTAGTGTGGTTTAAGATTTTAGAAGTTTGGTTTGCAGTTTTTAGGCTTTGGATTATGTTTTAAAAGCCATGGTTTGAACTTCTGAAATTTGAAACTCAAGAGTGGATTTTGAGTGTGATTGTGTAATTGAGTTTGTTTTTTATGTTTAAAGGTTGTTAGATGGTTTATTTGGGGTTTCAAATTGGTTTTGGGGTTCAGTTATGTGTTTGGGTTGAGTTGGAAAAACCCAGGGGAAAACCCAGATTTCTGGGTTCGCGAAGGGGCGTCGCGGCCCTGTTCTTTGGCGCCGCGGCGCGAGGCTGCTTCAGGGTTGGGGGATACTCTCTGACTTGCTGGGCGTCGCAGCCCTCAAGGACAACGCCATGGCGCTAGGCTATTTTCAGGATAGGAAATTTTGCATTTTTGGGCATTTGCTCCGGGGGCTCGGGGAATGTTTTCGATGCATTGTTTTAGGAATTTGGGGGTTCCAAGAGTATGAGATTAGCCCCGAGGGGTGGTTTTGGATTGGTTAGTACTAAAGAGTACTTCCTATATGTTGTGACTAGGTTTCTAGAGAGGCTCGGGATAGAGGACCATGCTCGTGACCTTGGTGCATTGTGAAGCTCGGAATACAGGTAAGAAAACTGTAACACCCGTAGAGCAGGGCATGGGCCCATAGTGTTGTTGCAGGGCACGGCCCTAAATTGTATTATTGTTAGGGTGTAGCCTTAAATGAATTATTATATGTTTGATTGTTGTTTGAGAATGCTATATGTGGTTATAGCAGAATGAACGGCAAAGGAGTCGGGAACGGCAAAGGGCCAAGAACGGCAGTGGGGCCGGGAATATCATTTAGCACATGGAGTGCTTATGGTTAGGGTGAGACCCCAATGGATACATGGGATATCCTTACGGTGTGAACCGAGAACCCATGCTTTGGTAACGCTTCTGGGACGGCATGGTTGTATATGTGCTTAAGTCTTATGGACTATCTATTTGTCTGTGGATTATCTGACATAATGGTTATATGTTATGCGTATGTTATTTGCTGTATGAGTTTTCTTGCTGGGCTTCGGCTCACGGGTGCTCTGTGTTGCAGGTGTAATGACCCACTACTCTAGACTATTTGGACCATTAACGAAACTATACATAAAATCCTTAAAAGAACTTACATTTGCGAAAATACCATAATTTTATTAAGTAACTTATAAAATAAGAGTTACTTACAAAGTAAATACCAAAACGGATATGGGATCCCATTGTCTTTAAAACAAAAACATAATTTAAAATAATAAGACATTACATAATTAGTGCGGAAAATACATGTAAAAAGACATAAAACCGAAACTACATCCTCGAATCGAATAACGCTCGGCCCCTTGATTCCATTCACCATCGATACACATCCTCTAAGCGTCACGAACCTTTCCGCCTCTAAAGCTTATTTTCCTGCACATAAAACAAAAAGGAATGAGCCTAATGCCCAGCAAGGAAAATCTAACACATAGTCATATACATAATTTCATAAGAAAACATAAAGACTTAACATAATACATATAACATACACTTATTATAATGGCCATTATTACTTGGGGTCCCATAGACTAAACAAGCATATACCCATGGGATTAGTGGGGTCCTACTAGCTAAGTAGGTCATATGCCCATAACCCATTTGGGGTCTTGTTAGTCATATGGGTCATATGCCCAAGCCTACAAACATATATACATATCATAACACATTTAATAACACAAAACATATAGATAACATAAGCACATAACATATTGATTCTAGCCTACTTTCCTTACCAAAGTTACCGGGATATAATGGACTGAGTTGGGACTTTTTGGAACACTCCTAAAACCATAAGAAAGAGTGAGTCTAAAGAAAGGAGATGAAATGAAAGAGATGGAAAGACTAAACCATAAAAAAAACATACTTACCGACTTATATGCTTAAGAACTTGGATTCCCTAACCAAAATAAGAATGAGGTTAGGGGACTGAGTAGAAGGTTTTGAGAAAGGAAATAACATGAAATAAATGAAATAGAGTTTCGGGTTTACCTCAAAGATTTGCAAGATCAATCTAACCTCCACCGAAATACTATAGAACTCACTTCCCAAAGTGTTTGATAAGCTTATGATGTTTAAGCTTATAGTTTTTCCCAAACCAAGTGTTTACACTCTCACACTCACTTAACACTAGCAGCTTCTGAACTTAGAGCAAATGGTGAATAATGGCTGGGTACTAGGTCCTATTTATAGAGTTTGGGAATGAAAGTATCTTGATTTTACTTGAATAAAAATAATGGCTTTTTAGGTGAAAATCATTTGAATAATCGTTCAGCAGAGACTGAAGACTCGTTCAAAAGATGCTGGGCTTATGGAGGAGTTTGAATGGCTGAAAGGAAAAGAATTCAAAAGTATTTGAATTTAGGCTGTAGGAGGCGATATATTGCCCCCTATAGGCGATATATCGCCTGGACCATTGTTCCCAAGGCGACCGTGCATCGATTCGTGTTTTCCGTATCTACGTGCTGCGATATATCGCCCCCTATAGCTGCGATATATCGGCACACGCTGAATATTTAAACACGAAATTACACATTTTTAGCTAAGTTTGAATGGAGTAAACAGCCTTGACTAAGCCCTCAACGTACTCAAAGCTGCTGACTGACCCTATAACATTCAAACTTTACTCCTTATTAAATTAAATCCTCAAAAATCTTTAATCCTTAATCACCATTCATAACATGTGCTTAAAATCCTATTGGTTGATGTCTAAACCTTATAATATAATAAATATAATCCTTAATATCAGTCACATTAATCAAACCTTAGGTTATACTTAATATTCTTAAACTATAGATTAAACTTAGAAAATCTATAAGTACTACTATGAGTGTCCAAATAATTCCCGGTCTGAACCAAAAATCCATAGTAACAAAGATAACACTAAACATACTATAACACTACTAAACAATTAGTTAAGTAAAGTTCTTGGACTCTACAGCAGGTAAGGGCAAGGAGAAAGTCAACCAGCCATGAGTACAGAGAGCGTGGGGGCGGCGCGTACATGTTTGGCCTGCCTGGCCACTTTGGTTGGGGGTACTTTTGAGAAATGGTTGTATAAACCCTAATTTTGATGGTTAATTACTTATAAACTTGCTTTGAGTTGTAAATATTTTATAAACCAAATTCTAGGATCCCAAATGTAAGACACTTGATATTTTCAATGATTTAAGGGATTTTCAAAGATTACAGCCTAGATTGCTATTTAATCACACTTTTATTACCAAAACCTCGTTTAGCGAGCTAATTGCACATTTTGAACTCACTTAGTCACGGCTCTAAGGTAGTAGGGCGTTACACAAATGTTAAGGCTCGGGAAGGATTTTACTACCCGGATTGGTAGAATCCAAGGTCCCAGAGGCTAGATTTATATTCTAAAATTATTTATTGGTTTAGAACTTGATGGATGGTTATTATGAATGTGTTGTGACTAGGTTTTCAATGAGGATCGGGTTAGGGGACTGTGCTTGGGATTGTGGTGCTCAGATAACTTGGGACACAGGTAAGAAAATTATTGTACTCGTAGAGCAGGGTGTGGCCCTATTGTTTATATTATGGAGCGCAACCCTATTGATTGTTTTGCGGGTCAAGGCCCTATTGTTTATATTTAGAATTTGATTAAATATTTGTTGATATTGTTCTATGTGATGCATATTTGTGAGTAAACGAAGGCCAGGAATGGCAAGAAGCCGAATACAGCAAGGGGCCGAGAACAGGGTTGAGCACACTGAGTGCAGGCCTTTAGGGTGAGACCCTCCTAGGATGCTGGAGTCATCCTTTCGGTGAAGACCGCGAACCCAGGGCCTGGTAAAGTACCTGTGGCGGCGTTGGCCGGTATGTGTTTAGCTTGTTGGCTGTTTTGTTGTATATTGTGGATTGTTGTGCATATGATATATGTTTTGTGTTGAGTTTTCTTGCTGGGCTTCAGCTCATGGGTGCTATATGGTGCAGGTAAGGGCAAAGGAAAGGTCGACCAAACATGAGTACGGAGAGCATGGAGCGATGGGTACATGCTCGGCCTACCTGGCTGCCACGGCCAGGGTTATTATGGGAAGATGTAATATATTGGTAGATTTGTCGCCTAAGTCGACCTTAAATGTATTTTGAGATGTAAAGTATTTTCTGAACAGTATGTTGGGATAACTCTTTACGTTTTCAATGAATGACCACATTTTTATGCTTAGTGTCTTCGAACAACTTTTATTATAGTTTACCTACACTTTAACCTAAAACCTCGCTTAGCGAGCTAATGACATGTTTTTAACTCACTTAGTAGCGGCTCTAAGTAAGTAGGGCGGTACAAGATTGTATCAACGTTGGGTGGCCTTTAAGTTCATATATTTTTATTTTATGAAAAACATTATTAAGAATAACTAAGCCACATCCTCTTGAGTGAATATATTTTCTAGTGTGACTTAGCGTTTAAATATATATATATATATGATTTAACTAATAACATAATATATAATTCAATTTTGATCATAAACAAATGTTGACTACCTTTTTCGCTATCAACCCAATATGAGAGTTTCAAGAAAATAATATAAAAGAACACAAGGGTTTTACGTGGTTTAGGCTATAAAAGAGCCCTAGTCCACGATTTTCTAGTATTTGGTGAGATTGAAGCTTGTTTCAGCAAGCTTCAATGGTAGTTCTCAGGCTACGTATATATTGCACTGAGTTACAGAGTTTCTCTCTCTAAAAATCTGAATCCTTTTCAAGGAGATACCTCAACCCTATTTATAGAGGCTGGGGTCATTAATGTTAATCTTCTATCATTAATACTAATTCTCCCATTCTAGGGTATTAGTGTTGAATTAATACAAAAAGGGCTGCACTAAATAGAGACGACGACCTAGGTAGATTACACGGGGCCCATTGTAGAAAGTCACGTACCAACTTTATGGGGAACATATCTCAGACTGTCAGGGTGCGGCCCACATTTTCCCATGTCAGGCAGCATTGTGAGAAATATCGATTGTCGAGGGTACGAACTCGACACCACTAATCAAGGATCACCAAAAGTTTTCAAATGATCTTCTGGTGACCCATACCCGCGGTGAATGACACCTGGCAGCCACTCCAGGTCTGAGGACCATAATCCTAGACCTGGATGATGGGTGAGTGAAGAGAGCCTCTCAGGACAAAGCTTCATATGGAGACATCCTCGCCTCGAGAACAGACCTCGGAGCGTGGCCTCACTTGGAGACATCCAAGACCTGGAGATTGGCTTAGGACGTGCTCATGACGTGGCCTCACCTGGAGACTTCCTCGCCTCGAGGACAGACCTCGGGGTGTGGCCTCACTTGGAGACATCCACATCTTGGTAGATTTGGGTTTCTTGGAAGAGTTCACACTCTGAGAACCTCATGACTTTCCTTGTCACTAATTACTCCTAATTGCCACGTGTCTGATGGTGAAAACACGGACAACATTTGCTCGCCAAGTCTTCACTCATCCTCGGACAATGGAGAATTATACTAACGAGTAATTCAAAAAGGTCTTCGGGGGGAGACATTTAGGCTTCCCCTGACGTCACTCTAGAAATTCACGTGTTATGTTGACTCCCTATTGTTGGACCCATCAATTCGTGCAATTAATGAGGGGTCAACTCTATGACCCAAAACGTCCACTCCGACTCTAGGCGTCCCTTCGCCCTGTACCCAAGGCGTCAATGCTAGTGATCTTGATCAATGCCTTTTGAATCCTGACCGTTGGATTGTTCTCAAGCACCTACGTCGTAGGTAATCTGACAGTCGGGGTTGAGTTGCTTCCACCCCAAGTTCTGTGAGTATAAAAACTCGAGAGCTGCCTCTCAGTATTCACCTTAACCATTTGAAATTCAAAATCCCACAAACTCAGAATCTCTCTCTTCTTTCTCACACCTACCAGACCTTCAACCATTTCTGGGCTTTTTTAGCAATTCTGGACTGTTGGCGAGAATCGTCTTGTTTCGAGGTGAACAGCAAGTGATTCTTCAAAGCTTGGACTCGCTTCAGCACCTACCGACACTTTATTTTGAGTAAGTATTTACTATTTTTGCATTTGGCTTCGTGTTTGCGTCGAGTTTCATTTGAGAGTTTAGGTGCATGCTTAGGAACGGGCATTTTGTGGCACTTGAGGGGCTTTTTGACCTCTTATAGGTCTTCTTAGGCACAATTTGATGTTATAAGTGGTCAAAATGGCTTACTTCACACCTTAGGAAACTTTTGCTTTTTGAGCATCGACCAGAATTTGAAAAATTCCCAGATTTCGGCAGGGTTCATAATTTTTATGGTGTTCTCCGATGCCGACTCTTTGGCCCCGAGGACACCCAAAGTTATTAGAAATTCTCTTCTCTTCTCCTTGAGTAGTAGTCTTAGGGTTTCTCCTGTTTTGGCCCTCTTTTCTTTGGTCAAAATACTAAAGTCTTAGTTTTTGTCTTAGATGTCCAAGTAGCTATGGCTGCTACACGAACAAGGTTTTTACTACGTCGATCAGGAGATCCTCGACATGGCCCAAGAACACTGCATACAACAAGACGAGGTGAGGGCGGAAACCTGAGAATCAGTTAGGGAATTGGCTGTCCGTGTTGATGGCTCGACAGCGGAGAGGCCAGTGCTACCGGTCCAAAGGGGGTTTGTCGTGGAAGAAGTCAACCGAGCCCCTGTTCCACACCCCACTCAGTTGTACGAGGCTGATGGGTATGAAGCGGAGGAATACTGCACCTTGCTCCGACACCCCAAGGCCTTTGAGGCTATCATGAGGCATTACGCAATCGCAGAAAGATGTATGGTGTACCTTTGTCAGGAATCTGAGAGGGTGCACCGCAGGATGAATGGTCTTGGGGCCTGTAGCCAAGCTCACCTGATGGCTAGGGCCACCCTGCCCCTACATAAATATTTTGTGGACTTCCTAAAGATCGTAGCTCACTTTCAACTCTCCCCCAATGCCTATCGAGTGCTCACGAGGATGTACATTTTGTATTGGAAGAGGAACTGGCATGCACCTTCCCAGGCAGAGATCTTGTACTTCTACAGCTTCCATACCACCCCGAGATAGAAGACCAACTGGGATGGGTACTATGTTGGGAATAGTGCCCTTAAAGCAATTGTAGTTGGAAAATGTTTTAAATGAAATAAATAATGGAATTAAATTATTATATATATATAAATATATATATATAGACTATGTCTGATATTATATGATAATATTAAGTGAATATTATAAAAATCCAAAGTTTATCTATGTGGTCTTAATCTCATATTGGTATGGGAGGATCGAGATTAAGATAGTAAACTTAAATAGTTCATAGTAAAATAAAGTTATGGAATCTTTAGATTAATTACTGCTAGTACGGTCCGCTAGTATTATGAATACATGTGACATAGATCTGGGTTACTAGTGTAGTTGGATACTTTAGTGGATGTACTTTGCATGCTGAGAGTATGTAGAACTGGACCAGATGTAATTTGTTAATACTTGTTTAAACAGTGTTTCATAGTATTAATCAAACACATCAAACGATGATCATATACACAATGATCTTAATCCTAAGGTTACTACAAACTCCTATATATGTCATATGATCTTTTGATTCATGTGTTAAGGTTTGTCAGAATGATCAGACTAAGAACAATTGTTTTGGGGACTCAATGATGTATATGGATGGGGACTTAGTTTAACAGATATGGAATATGTACCTTCTTATAGATTGAATAATGGTTTCCTATTGGGTTGGCTTTTTGAACTGAAAAGGTTATGAGCGCTCACGTCGCAAACTTGTTGTGACATAACCTTCACTAGTAAAGTCAATGGTACTCTTGGAACAAGATATAGCTAAAAAGTTACAACGGTAATTGTATTCCCTTTTAAATATGAACCATTAATAGAGGATTAACACTTATGTAATGATTATATCAATGGACACTTTAGTCTTAATAAAGAACTCAGTAAATATATGTCTATAATTATCATGAGTTTAATCTCATATTTTTAGTAAAGTAATCATGAGATTAATAAATATGATTATTTAATCATAGAGCTTTGATTAAAAATGTAATATTTATTGGAGCTTGATATTATATGTCCATAGGTCCCCGGGGTGGCTCTATCAACACTATTTTAAGGTAAGAGTTGATATAAGGGTATAACTATAATTTGGGAATTTGAGAAGAATTTTATTATTCGGGTCAAGTATGCAATTATATGATAATTGTGGTTAAATAATTAATTTGGAATTAATTATTAATTTTTGAAAATATATTTATTAACTTAAATACATAAAATTTCGAATTTCATATATATAAATAAATTAATTTTTGAAATTAATTATTTTATTTGAGTGGGAGGAAATAAAATTGGTAAGTCAAAAATAGTTTTTGATTTATTTAATTTTAAAAGATGATGATAATGATGATCATCAATTTGAGTTTTGAATGTTGAATTTAGATTTAAATTTTGAAATATGGTTGTCATCTTTTTCTTAAAAAGATTAACACCTTGTTTTGTGGGAGATTGATTTTAATTAAATAATTAAATAAAAGAAAAATACAAAATCCCTAAAAAGGGAATAGCAATACATGCCTGACACAATCCAAGGATTGTGCCATGCGTGTACCACTATATAGATATTGTATCTGTGTAGCTTTTATTTTATTAATTTAATTATTTAATAATTTGAAAATAATTTTTCAAATATGGTAAGTTAGATATTTACCTGAAATCAAATCATGTCATCATTATTATATTATACTATCATTATTATTTGGAATAATAAGGTAATATAAATCTCTATATATATGATATAGAAGAAGAAGAGACATACATAAGAAAGACACAATATACTATACACAATACACAATAATATACAATTCAGAATAGTTCTCAGAGTTTTTGGTTGGACAAAAACTCTCTCTTTCTTCTTCTTTATTCTAGTCATTCTCAAACCATAATCCTAGTTCTCATGTGTTGAGAAATACTTGTGATTCCTAAAATACAAACCAATGTTCTCTATGTGCCCACACACATCTTGTGTTGAGAACACTCCAGAAGATCATGGTTTGAGTGCTCAATGCTTTGGATAGTAAGATCGTTAATAATACAAAAAGACTCAAGGAAACTTGATAGGCTTCAAGAGGAAAAAGTTTATGTTCTTGATTTTTTTGTGTTTATATATTCTATATATATTGTATACTTATATACATATTTGTTGCATGATTAATAGTATTGTATAATAATGTTTCTGGATTGTTTTCTTGGTCATATATTATATGATTAATGAAAATTTTTTATTGTTGTTGTTGTGTTGTTCATAAACAACAATGGACCCACCACGCAAAGCTTTCGCTGCATGCTCTGAATGGTTTTCCAACATACTACGCCTTGATAAAGCACGCTGCCTCATCCCTCAACTACAAGGCTCCCCACCACAACGAGAACCATTCTCGAGACTACAAGGATGCCTTATTTTTAACGAATGGGTTCCCGGCCTATAATAACTAGACCCTGATCCTCCACTTCTTCAGGTTTGGTATCTTTTCAGCCATTCCATTTTTTCTTTGTTTTCTTGATCACTTCGTGCTATATGCTTAGTCATTCCTTTGAATAAGTTCCTTCCACCGGACTCCATATGTCCAAATTTTTTAGGACCGTCTCTAAGAGTTGAAATCACTTCCTGAGCAAGACCTGGAGCTCTACTTTTTGGTGACAGAGGAAAACCTCATCGGTCAGGACTTCTTTGCGGGGGGCAGAAATTAAATCAACAATCTAGAGATAACCAAGTACCACCAATCCAGGAAATCCCAGGAGCTGGCATCCCGACACATCAATTATATTGATGGGCATGCGCTGGCAATGCTGAACCAACAACTGCAGGAGGAGCAGATGGAGAATATTCGTGCCGCAGAGGCAGCTCGAGAAGCCCAAGAAGACCGAGAGATTAAGGAGGAGTTCCAGGTGGGGATGGAGGTTTCTTGTCTTGCCCCAGGTTAATCTTCCCTTACTCTATACCATGCACACACGTAGGGGATAAGGTAACTCCTGAGCATGTTTGTGCTTCTCCCGCCCTTCTCCATTGTGGCTAGATTGCGCACCGACATTGGATTAAGGAAGAGTTTGAGGATTACTTAGATCTAATAGACGTTTATCTTCACTGCCCAAGGAGACAATTACCTCCTCGGGGCTTTATCCCCATAGATAGGGTGACATCCTTCAACTCCAACTAGTTCTGCCAATATGGCACTAACTTGAGTTGTGAGATGGGAGATAAAGCTAGACATCTCCAATGCTTGCAACAAGACATAACTTATGGTAGGCTTCTGAGAAGCCTATAGTACTGTTTTATGTCTCCATTTTGGAATTTGTGCAAACAATTTCTTTGCTCTTGTAGATCACATGGGGCTAGCTGATATTGCGCCCTGTTGTGTCCTAAATTTGCTAATAAGGCTTAGGGCCTTGATTAGCGTGCCTAGAGGGAAATAATTGATTTATTATGTTAATATGTGAATTTGGTGATTATGTGATTAGAAATGCATGTTTAGGTGAATTAAATATGCATGTGGGCCCCATTTGGTTATTAGGGGCATTTTGTAATTTTACCCCGTTGAGGGCATAAATGTAATATTTGTGTATATTATGATTAATACCACGTGTGAGTGGTGATATATTTGTGATGCATGATCCGAGACAGTCCTAGAGAGCAGTTTAGCTAGAAAGTCACAACGGGGTTGACTGCCTGGCTCGGGAGGAGCCGAGGGGTATTTTGGGGATATAATGTGTTCGGGAATTATTGACTAACGGTTAGTAATTTACCAAGTATTTAGACATGTCGAGATTAAATGGGTATTTATAGGAATACTCGGGGGCTTAACAGGATTTGGCAAATGACTAAATTGCCCTTGGTGGCACTTGAGGATTTAAGATAAGTTTAAGGGACAGATTGGCCTTTTTGGCAAATGGATATACACCTAGTCTGGAGAAAGCACTGGAACAAAAGAAGATAGAAACAGAAGGTTTAATCTCTCTCTGTCTCTCTATCTCACGGCTCTCACTCTCTCTCTATCTCTCTCTCTTTTATGGGGTGTTGAAGCTTTGGAGTAAACCTTGAAGAATTGAGTTGGTGAATTGGAGGATTGGGAAGCTTAAAGATCAGGGAATCAGTTCAAGAACTGACTTAAGTGTAGAGGTAAGCTTTTTAATTGAATTAAGTTGTTGAATTCTGCTGGTTTTCTTAGGAACTCAAGCTTGCATGAGGTTTGGTCTGGTTAGCTATGTTTGAACTTGAATTATGGTGTTGGTAAGGATTAGGGAGTTGTTCTTAGGTGAATGTGACGCATAGGTTGTGTAGATAAATAATCCAAGCTTAATTATGGGTTTAATTGGTGTTTGAATATGGGAACTAAGGTTTAGGCTCGAGGAAAATGCAGGAAAAATGGAGGTTTTTTCTAGGTTTGGAGGTTCGATTCGCGGCCCAAGGCTGGGAATGTCGTGGCCTATGTGTACGTGAAGGCCTGGGGAGGCCTCTGTTCTTGAGGCGCGCCGCGGCCCAAGGCTGGGAATGTCGCGGCATGTGTCTCCTAGCAGGGAGGCATTTTGCCTCTGTTTTGGGGCATGTCGTGGCCCTTAAGGGGCTAGGTCATGGCCCTAATTCAATGTATTGGCTATTTGAAGGATTTTGGCTGGGAAACCCAAATGTTAAGGCTTGGAAAGGATTTTACCACCCAGATTGGTAGAATCTAAGGTCCCGGAGACTAGAATTATATCCCAAAGTCATTTAATGGATTAGAGCTTGATGGATGGCTATTATTGATGAGTTGTGACTAGGTTTTCTGCGAGGCTTGAATTAGAGGACTGTGCTCGGGATTTCAGTGCTTAGGAAGCGTGGGACACAAGTAAAAAAAACGGTTGTACCTATAGAGCAGGGCGTGGCCCTATAGTTTGTATTGCAGGGCGTAGCCCTATTTTTTATGTTTTGTATTTGTTAAGTATTTGTTGATATTATGTTTTGTATTGCATATATGTGAATGAACGGTGAAGGTCGGGAATGGAGAAGGTCGAGAACGGCAAGAAGCCGAGTACTGCGAGGGGCTGAGAATAGCATTAAGCACATGGAGTACAAAACTGAAAATGGCAAGGGCCAGGAATGGCGCTAGCACGCGGAGTACAAAGTCGAGTACGGCAAGGGGCCAGGAGCGGCGCTGAGCACGCGGAGTGCGAGCCGTTAGGGCGAGACCCTTCTTGGATGCAGGAGTCATCCTCACGGTGAAGACCGCAAACCCAAGGCATGGTAAAGTGCCTGGGACGGCATGGCCGCTATGTGTTTAGCCTGTTGGATATTTTGTTATATGCTGATTGATATATATATATATATGCATATGTTAATTGTTTTGTGTTGAGTTTTCTTGCTGGGCTTCGGCTCACGGGTGCTCTATGGCGCAGGTAAGGTCAAAGGAAAGGTTGACCAACCATGAGTACGAAGAGCGTGAAGAAACGTGTACATGTTCGGCCTACCTGGCTGCCACGGCCAGGGGTATTTTTGGGAAATGTTATGTATTAACCTGAATTTTGTCGCTTAGTCGACCCTAAATGTATTTTGAGTTGTAAATATTTTCTAAACAGTATTTTGGGATCCCAACTGTAAAACTTTCTGAGATTTTCAATGAGTATCTAAATGTTTTATATTTAATGACTGGCAGCAAGTTTTATCTCAATTTAGCTACACTTTTAACCTAAAACCTCGACCAGCGAGTGATTAGCACGTTTTAAACTCACTTAGTAACGGCTCTAAGGAAGTAGGGCGTTACACGCCCCCAAGCTGGGGTCATCGGAGAACCATTGCGTTCTCTTAAGGATCCTTACTCTCCTACACCAGCTAAGAGGCATAGGGTTTTCTATGCTCCCGCGGATGTTCCCACAGCAGACTTACCCCAAAAGACTGGTCAAGTGGTCCAGAGCTTGGACCAACAAGAGTTGGCTTCTCGCCCCTAGACTCCTAGTATACCTCGATTGGTGTGAGGGGGGCCTGCTGGAGCAATACCAGGCGATGCTCCAACATTTTGATGTGAGTATGGTGGAGGGTAACAGACTCCTTCATGAAAATGCAGAGGCCCTATGCCAGTTGAAGCCTTCGAGAGAGTGACCTTTCGTGCCTCCCATAGGTTTAGAGACTCTTTTCTCTACCAAGCTAGGGGAAGTTGTCGCCCCTTTCACAGCAGAGCTTCTCAATGGGGTGAGCTCCACCATGTGTGAGATGATCACCCGCAGCTTTGCCAATTTGGGTTATAGGAACAAGGCCTCTCTCGTTGCTTCATGCCGGTATGTCATTGTCCAAGTAAGTCACCTCTTCTCGGGATCTTACTTTACTTACCTGCCACACTTCTTGAACTAATTTTTCTTTTTATGCAGTTCAACTTGGCTTGTCAATGCTTAGGCGATATCATGATGGAGAGGTCATATGAACTCCAACAGGCCCATGACAAGATAACAGTTCTCAAGGAAAGGAACCGAGCCACTCCAGAAAAGCTCACTTGCCTTTTAGGCCACCTGGAAGTTGAACAAAAACCCTCTCGGGAGCTCGAGGAGGCAACCCTCAAGACCTCCAAAGATTTGCAAAAGGCCAAGGAGGAGGCTAAGAAAGAAACCATAGAGTTGTCTTAGGGAGTCTAGGAGATCTCCCAGCTTTAGGAGCAGCTCAAGGAAGCCAACGACAGAGCCGAGCTTGGCGAGAGAAAGGTCATCCAAGCCATGGAGATGAACAGGTCCTTTCAGCATCAGGTGGAAAAATTGAAGCAGGAAGTTGAGACAATTGTTAAGGTTGCCATTTACGTGGCCTTGTTTCATAATTACGAGAGGAGCCTGGACTTCATGAGAGAACTCGAGTACTAATTCCTCTTCGAGGAACGTCTACGAACAACTCAAACTGTGGAGGTAGCTCAGACTATGGCTCGCAAGGCCGAGAAGGCTCCAAAAGTGGACCCAATAATTAACCTGGTGGAGGAGGTTCGGAAGGCCACGTGGCATGACTCTCTCATTTAGGCCTTCGCGTCATAGTTTATTGGGGTGTAGACAATTAATGCTCGAACCCCCAAGCTCTGTTTTAAATATTTTTCCATTTAAACTTATGCAGCTTGCACTACTTTATTGCCATGATTGCACTATTGTTATTGAATTGACGCTTAGTAAATAGGAAACATGGACTTTGTGAATTCAACTCCACATAACGTAACTCATGAGAGTCGCAAGTCGCTGACTTAGGTCTTGTGCTCGAGTCTCGAAGTCTCGAGTCTTTATCAACTTCTCTTAGTTCTTAGACAATTTTTTAGGCATTTAGTGTTGTTCTATAGGCTCGTGGTCCTCGAGAATAACTTTAACGCAAAGTAAAGTGATATACTTGACGTGCCCTTATGTCCCCGAGTTCCAATGACTCATAATAGAGCCAACTTGTGGTACTTATAGATTGAGGATCTTCCTGCCAATGTCTTGACACTTGTGCATTTAGTGTTTCCTCTTAGGTTTGTGGTCCTAAGAGTAACTTTGATGCGGGGTCAAGCGAGGGTACTTGATTATCCTATACCTTCGAGTTTCAATGACTCGGGCTTGGAGGAGGTATGTTTGCACCATAGGGTTTTGCCTTAGCGCTTGACGCTTGGGACATTTATTGTTGCCTTCCAGGTTTGATGTCCTTAAAAGTAACTTTATGTCTTCCTGTGTTCCCGAGTCCCAATGACTCGGGCCCCTAGGAGATCATTCGCACTAAGCTACCGATCCCCTGGGTATGTGGTCATCGGTGGGTTAGCTTGGGCATTTTGATTTGCCCCCTGAGCACACAACTCAGAACCTAATCATGTGAAAGTAATCAACTCATTATCCTAGGTTTAGGTAATTGAGTTCCCTTCCCTTAGACTAGGTATTTCGGGCACTCATGATTTAGCACTTGAGTTCTAGCTCCGAGTTCCAATGACACTGGCTTCCGTTCGCATCTTGAGATCATAGGACTAGGTCATTAATCCTTAGGCACAATGTCTGCGGGAGGTGACCTAAGTCCGTTCTCATGCTACTTGGGTTTTCACTCTTAGGGTTGATTCTTAACTCTTAGTGCAAGTGACTCAGGCCCCAATTCGCATCTCAAGATTGAGGCACTTGGCTATTACTTCTCGGGCACGGGATACGCGAAAGGTAATCCGAAGTCCATTCTTGCACTATTTTGGGGAAATTAGTGCAAGGTCCCGCAAAGTATTCTGCTTAAGTCTTAGGTGACTTAGGCTCGTGCCCGATTACGGACAACTCGGTCTTCCATTCACATCTCGAAGATTGGGAGTTGGTTATTTCTCCTCGGGCGCTCACTGTCCTCGGGAGAATATGCTAAATCAAATCTCACGTTACTTGGATCTCTTTGGCACAGGGTATTTCCCTGCCCAGTTAGTTGTGGGGTCTCATGACATTAGGGACGCTTCACTCGTCGACTAGCTTAGCTTCCCATGTCATCGACTTCCTGATGCTATTTTTCCTTGTGGCTTACTAGGGACTTGGTCAGTGCTCCTCAAGCTCAATGTCCACGAGAGTTAACCCAAGTCCATCCTCAGGACCAAGTAAAGAGGACTCTGTCTTTCATTCACATCTCGAGATCTAGGGACTTGGTCAGTGCTCCTCGAGCGCGACGTCCACAGGAGATGACCTAAGTCTGTTCTCGCGCTACTAGGATTCTTAGTATTAGTCTCTAGACGCTAAGCCTACTCCACAATTAATAAATTTACTGCTCATATTACTGGTAATACCGGAAAATATGCTCGGCAATCCAAGCGTGGGGTATCAATTCCCCATTCAGTCAGGCTAACTTGTGTGTCCCCGGACACACGACGCTCTCAACTTGGTATGGGCCATCCCAGTTAGGTCGCAGCACTCCCGCAACTTGGTATCAATTGCCTAAGAAGACTCTTCGCAACATTAGATCTCTGACCCCAAACATTCTATCCTTCACTTTAGAGTTGAAATATGTAGCCACTTTTTGTTGGTATGACGCTACTCAAAGCTGAGAAGTTTCATGGAGCTCCTCCACAAGGTCCAGGGACTCTCGGAGTAAAGTGTGGTTTATGATCAGATCATACGTATCCCATCAGTGCGTGGAGATTGCTACCTCAACCGGGAGCATGGACTCATACCCATAGGCCATAGAGAATGGCGAGTGGCCAGTGGAGGTTCTGGCAGTGGTGCAGTACTCCACAATGCCCTAGGCAGCTCCTCGAGCCAAGCCTTTTTTGCTTGTTCAAGCCTCTTCTTCAAGGTGGCTTTGAGCATCTTGTTGACTGCTTCCACCTGACTATTTTCCTACGGATGGGCCACAAAAGAAAAGCTCTTCACAACCCCGTGTCGATGACAGAAGTCTATAAACACCTCGTTGTCAAACTGCAAGCCGTTGTCAGAGACTATTTTCCTCGGGAGCCCGTAGCGGCAAACAATTTTCTTGATGACGAAGTCCACTGCCTTCTTAGCAGTGACTATAGAGAGTGCTTCGGCCTTGACCCACTTCGTGAAGTAATCGATCGCCACTATTGCATACTTCACTCCTCATTTTCCCATGGGCAATGACCCAATAAGGTCAATGCTCCAGACAGCAAAGGGCCAAGGACTGGTCATCTGGGTGAGCTCAATTGGAGGAGCTCGAGGTTTATTGGTGAAGCGTTGGCACTTGTCACACTTCTTGACATAGTCTATTGTGTCTCCGTTCATGGTGGGCCAAAAGTATCCTTGTCTCAAGATCTTCTTGGCGAGGCTCTACCCCCCAACGTGGTCCCCTCAAAAGCCATCATGCACTTCTCGAAGTATCAGATTGGCTTTTTACCTAGACACAAATCAGAGCAAGGCCAACGAATATCCTCGCCTATACAATTTTTTGTCCATGAAAACATACCATGGCGCCTCGTAAAGTAGCATCTGAGCTATTTTCTTATCATGAGATAAATCCCTGGAGATAAGATATTTCACTATGGGCTCCATCCAACTGTCTTGGGGTTAGACTGCTTCCACTTCCTCCATCTTTTTCCCTTGTGTCTGGTACTCCTCGAGTACCTGATTAATAACTAGTTGTGAGTCACTAAAAATCTAGAGGCTCTCGACCTTGAGCTCTACTGCTACTCGGAGCCCAGCAATATGCACCTCGTGCTCTACTTCATTCTTTGAGGTGTCAAACCCAAACCTCAGGGCAATGTGAACCATATGCCCCTCGGGGGATACCAAAATGAGGCCTGCTCCAGCACCACTTTCATTCGACGATCCATCTACATATAGCGTCCACATGGGCCCAACCATTGGGGCATCCCCAGGTCTCTCGTGGCTTCCAGTGCACTCGCCAATGAAATCTCCCTGTGTTTTTCCCTTTATGGCGGTCCTCAGAAGGTAAGTGATGTCAAACTGACTAAGTTCGACCGACCACTTCAGGAGTCTCCTGAATGACTCTGTCTTTTGGAGGACCTTGATGGGATGCGCCTGGAAATAGGGCCTTAGCTTCCGAGAAGCTACCATTAGGCAAAAGGTCAGCTTCCCCATGAGCAAGTTTCTTGACTGCGCTCCAAGGAGTCTTTTGCGTACGTAATACACGGGGCGCTGGACACGGCCTTCCTCACGCACTAAGGCGACACTAATGGTGCACTCTGAGACGGCCATGCAGAGTAAGAGGGGCACTCTTTCTACGGACTTTGACAAGATAGGTGGGTTTTCCATGTGCGCCTTTAACTTCTGGAACTCTTGCTCACACTCCTCTGTCCATTGAAACCTTTGACATCCTCGAAGTATGTTAAAGAACGAGATGCATTTGTCAGTTTCTTTGGAAACAAAGCAACTCAGGGCAGTTATCCTCTCGGTAAGGCTCTGAACATCCTTATGCTTTCAGGGGGATGGCATATTCACCAGAGCTTTGAACATCTCGGGGTTTGCCTCTCTCTCTCTCTCTAGCACTAACAATAAATCCTAGGAACTTCTCAGTGGCAACTCCAAAAGTGCACTTTTGGGGATTCAATTTAATCCTAAACCTGCGAAGTACTGAAAATACTTCTGCTAAGTCTTTTACATGGTCAGGCGTTGTTCTATACTTGACCAGCATGTAGTCTACATAAACCTCCATGTTTTGTCCCAACTGGTCCTCGAACATACGGTTCACGAACCTTTGGTAGGTGGCACCAGTATTCTTCAGCCTGAAGGGCATCACTTTATAACAATAAACTCATTTATCAGTTCGAAAGCTGGTGTGTTCTTGATCTGCAACATGCATGGAAATCTATTTAAATCCCGAGTATGCATCCATAAAGGACAAGAGTTTGTACCTGGAGGTTGCGTCGACCATCTGATCTATTTTCGGCAGCAAAAAAAAATCTTCAGAGCATGCCTTGTTGAGGTCGGAGAAGCCTATGCGGGTCCTATAGGTGCCATTTGGCTTGGGCATGAGGACCAGATTGGATACCCATTTGGGGTATTGGGCATCCTGGATGAACTCGTTATCGAGTAGCTTTTCTACCTTCTCCTTTAAGGCTTTTGCACTGTTCTGGTCAAACATTCTCCACTTTTGTTGAATTGAAGCAATGTTTGGATTGACATTTAAGGCATGACAAATGATATTTAGGTCAATGTCAGTCATGTCAGAGTGAGACCAGGCAAAAACATCCAGATTTCCTCAGAGAAAGCTCACCAGTGCTTCTTGGACTTCTGCCTTCAGATTCTTCCCGACCTTGGTCTTCCTTTCGGGGATAGAGGCATTGATGGCCACTTCCTTGACTTCCTCCATGGGTTTGATAGCCCTCTCTTTTCGAACACGAATAGTATGTACCTCCAACTCCTCAGGAAGAGCCTGCTTGGGAGCCAACACCTTGACCACCATTGCTAGTTGCCTGAGGCACACATTGTAACTTTGCCTAGCCTCATTTTTGTCTCCTCGGACTGTGCCAATCTCCAACTCCATGGGGAACTTCATGCACGGATGTCAAATGGAGGTGACCGCCCCAAACTCCACTAAGGTCGGACGCCCCAAGATGGTGTTATACACTGAGGAGCAATCAACCACCACAAAGGTGCAGTACTTAAAGGCTTGGAATAGAACCTCTTCAAGCGTCACAGGCAGATTGATATGTCCCATCGGTATGAGACCTTCCCCCGAGAACCCATATTGAGTTAAGGTGCACGGGGACAAGTTGCTGGTGTTCAACCCGATCTTCTTGTAGGCTGACTTGAACAAGATGTTCACTGAACTCCCATTGTGCACCAGGATCCGAGCCACCATCTTATTAGAAACTTTCTCTCGATCACCAAAGGATCATGCTGTGGAAAGTGCATCCTCGGATAATGTGATGACTTGGTCAGTCATCCTTGGCATCTGGGCTGGCAATTGAGCTAATGTCAACACCTCATCATCATGCTTTAAGGCTTGTGCATACTTATTCTGCAAGCCTTGGGAGGTGCCCCAATGTGGGCTCCTCTAGAGATGGTCCCCACATGCCCATTCTCTACGGGAGGCCTGTGGACTATCTTCTGTTGCGGAGCTGCGAGTGCCGTACCCGGAGCCTGGGGGGCTGCGGGTTGTGCGGGTGTTACCGCGGTCGGGGCCTGAGCCTAGCATGCTCCATCCCGAGCATACTGAAGAAGGTATCCCAGTTTGATGAGGTTTTTGATCTCATCCTTAAGTTGGCGGCACTCATTGGTGCGGTGCCCCGCATAAATATGAAAATGAAAAAAAAATTATTCGGGTCTCGCCTTCCCCTGTCTCTCCGAATGGGTTGTGGCTTCCAGTAATGGACGTGCTATTCCGTAGCCATGAAGATGTTCTCCCAAGAATCGACTAAGTCATTGTACTTGGAATACTGCGAGACGTACTTCTCGTTGGGGGCAGCTCCTTGTCTTGTTTGTACTGTCCCATTTCCCTTGGGCTTTCTGCCCTTGCCTTTGCTCTTGCATCTACCGTTGCTGGGGGTCTGGCTGGATGTGGCAGACCGGTATGGAGCAGTAACTCCAGGACTGAATGCAGGCTGATAAGCATTGTATCCAGTGGGCCCTACTCCATATCCCGTCGGAGCTGCACTGAAACCAGCGGGTGGCACGGCACTAAAGCTAGTAGGCAGGAAAATTAAACTAGACTGGGCTCCCGCCACACTTGGTTAGATAGGAGCGTAGGATGCATACTCGGTCCTTGAGGCCACGAGGTCTGGCATCTTCGAAGCAGGAAAGGTAACGGCCCCCCCAAAAGCTCTAATTAGTGCATCTTCCCAGCTAGTATACTCTTGTGCTCAACGAATGAAGTCGTCGAGCCTTCGGCATCCCTCTCTACTGGAGGTCATCCCACAATGGGGACCCCACACAGATGTCATCCTACAAGGCCATTAGCTGCTAATCGTTGTCGACCCTGTTGGTCCTCGTAGCTTCCTCCTTGAAGCGCTTGATGTACGCTTTGAGGGTCTCAAAGGGTCCCTGCTTTATGTTGGCCAAAGAATTGACCTCAAAGCTCACCTTTCGAGCAACTATGAATTGTCTTCTATAGGAAGATGATAGTTGGTGCCACGAATGAATGGATCCTGGCCTGTGCTTCTTGAACCATTCATCTGTCGGTCATGTCAAGGTTATCAGGAACACATGACACTTGGAATCTTTGGAGACATGATGCACCGACATCAACCTATTGAACTTCGAAAGGTGGTCGGTGGGACCCATATTGCCATCATAGGATGTAATGGTAGGCATCTTAAAGCCTCATGGTAATGGAGCTTCTGAAATATTAGGAGCAAATGGCTCCCTGTCTTCATCCTTTGAGTCGAAGTCATGTCCCCAACATCGGGCCATTCTGAGCATACCTCTTCAAGTTCTCTAACTCTGCGTAGAGGGGGTCACGGTCTTGGTTGGCACTTTGTGTCAGGTTATTCCACTGGTTCTTCCTCCCGGGCTCGCACCTGAAAGCCTTGTTACACCTACGAGCGTCCAGGCCTTCTTATAGGTCATTTTGGCCTCATAATGCACCACTGCCCTTGGGGTATGTTATTTCTGTTTCCCCTTGGACTCAACATTTTCATTGTTAACCGAGATGTTGATGTCGCGTTCTCAGTTAACAGAGGTATTTCACCTATTGGCTCCTTGGTTGTTGTTCCTGTGGTGATGGAAGTTGCTGGGGGGACACCACCTCCAAGCCTTGTGAGATCCGTATTGGTGTGCCTAGGCAGAATGCACTGGTCTCCACGGGCGTTGACTTCCTAGTTGTATCCTCAGGCACCTAGGCATTTACCCTTATTAGCAGGCATGGGGGCTTGGTTGTCTTCGAGCTTTATTTTCCTTGGGAGCAGGGTTGTTGTAGACCTTTCCCTTGCCACAATCTTATGGCACAGATGGGGCTCCAACTCTAGCTAAGTGCACGGGGGGCACGCCAACTGGTGGATCTCGTGCCACATCATCCGAGTGCTCGGGAGGTACACCGGTTGAGTCGACAGGTGGCATACCAGCTGGCTATCGATTTGATACTTCACCATGGGGGTCCACTCGCAGCCCTTGGGCCACTAGAGTAGCCCTCGTGGCGTTAACCATTTTCTCTAGGGCGGCTATATTAACCTCCTGAGTGTCTAGTTTCTGCTGCTGAGTGGCCACTTGGTCGCAGAGCGCCACCACTTCTGGCGTCTCCTCCACCTCCATGGGTTAAGGGTATTCCTCCTCATAATACTCGTCGTTGCCTCTGTCTTCCATGTTGTCGTATTCAGCATTTTCGTCGTAGTCTTCCACAATCTAATGGAGGTCCTGCGGTGGTGGACGGTTGGTTTCTCCTCCCTCAACTCCATGGGGAGGAGCTGCATCGTCTGGTGCATTTCTTCGAGTGGTCACCATGAATATTTTCTTCAAGCTCTCAATGAAAGAACCAAAATGTTGACTGCCTTTATCGCTATCAATCTAATCTTAGAGTTTGAAGAAAATAATAGAAAAGAACACAAGGGTTTTACGTGGTACAAGCTATATAAGAGCCCTAGTCCACGAGTCTCTAGTATTTAGTGAGCTTGAAGCTTGTTTGAGAAAGCTTCAATGGTAGTTCTCAGGCAGCATATATATTGCACTGAGTTACAGAGTTTCTCTCTCTAAAAATCTGAATCATTTACAAGGAGATACCTCAGCCCTATTTATAGAGTTTGGAGTCATTAATGTTAATCATCTATCATTAATACTAATTCCCCCATTCTAGGGTGTTAATGCTGAATTAATACAAAAAGGGTTGCACTAAATAGAGACTACGGCCCAGGCAAATTGCACGAGGCCCACTGCAGAAAGTCGCGTACCAACTTTATGGGGAACATATCTCAAACTGTCAAGATGCAGCCCATGTTTTCCCCTGTCATACAGTGTTGTGGGAAATGTTGATTATCAAGGGTACGAACTCGACACAACTAATAGAGGCTCACCAAAAGTTGTTAGATGATCTTCTGGTGACCCATACCCGAGGTGACTGACACATGGCAGGCACTCCAGGTTTGAGGACCAGAATCCTAGACCTGGGAGATGGGCGAGTGAAGAGAGCCTCTCGAAACATGGCCTCATATGGAGACATCTTCACCTCGAGAACAGACCTCGGAGCGTGGCCTTACTTGGAGACATCCATGACCTGGAGATTGGCTCAAGACGTGCTCAGGACGTGGCCTCACTTGGAGATATCCTCGCCTCGAGGACAAACCTTGAGGCGTGGCCTCACTTAGAAAAGTTCACACTCCGAGAACCTCATGACTTGCCTTGTCACTAATTACTCTAAATTTCCACATGTCTGATAGTGAAAACATGGACAATAAAGAAGTTAATACAAATTTTGATAAACTAATCTTAGCAAGAACAATTAGGTTATTCACCTTATGATTTTTACTCTTGGTATGATCTTACTATTGAGATTGGTTCAATATAATGGTTAAGATGTTTACACGATGAGGAGTAAAGCACTTAAAGTTTTTTTACTTAAGTTGAAGTGAAAACATGAGATTGTGTAGTAGGCATCTAAAATTGATATTTATGTATATAAAGTGATACAATGTGGTATCTAAACATTCCCAAAATATTTGGAGGCATTTGGAGACACTTTGGGGTCATGCTCTTGGTGTTAATACAGAGGCAGTTGTGTTGCGTAGCCTGTGGGAGGCAACGCATGCCTAAAAGTGCCTAGGAGGCAAAACCCCCAGCAGTGATGCATCACCTATTGGGTGCTAGGCGACACATCGCTTGGGCAGTCTGTACAGGATCGTAAAATTACGTGACTTAGCTCCAAATGATGTGTTTAAAAGCTCTAATCCTATTGGTTAGACTTAATGGCAGCGCCAACACTATAAATAAGGGTTATTAAAGTGGAAAATCCTTGAACACACATTTCAAATCTCTCTCTATCCTCTCTCTCTCTCTCTCTCTCTCTCTCTCTCTCTCAAAGACCAAAGTTTTCTTTAAGATATTCATCAAGCATTGCTTGACTTGCATGAGTTTCAATGTTTGTTAAATCCCAAATCTCATTGTATTTAATTGAAGCTTCAAGCAACATAGGGAAGGCTTGGAATAGAGATTTTGGATAGCAATGCTAATTCATATATAAGTCTTGGATGTTCCCCAAGTTTGAAGATTCAAGTTGCTCAAAACAAAATGTTGTATCTCACTAAACCCTAACTTTGTATTTGGGTCATTCTATTGTGTTTATGTTGTTAGTATTGATGATTAAATGTTTCTAAGTCCATTATATAATCATTTGATCAGTACATCCTTTATAATCAAGATATTCATTCATACCATGAACATGTTCTTTTGATTATCAAGATTTAAATTCATACTTTGAATAAGGTTCTTGATTAGCATCTAGGGTTTGTAATATTGAACTTTTCCTATTATGCATTGTTGATTAAGAGTTTAAATAAAAGGAAGGAATCAATTATTTTGACACGTATGCACCAGTTGCTAGGACAACAACAATAAAAGTTTTATTTGCCTAATCATCAATATTTAATCATTATGTCCATCAAATGGATGTCAAAATGGTATTCCTAAATGGAGATCTTGATGAGGAAATCTATATGGAACAACCGGATCATTTTGTTCTAAGGGTAAATGAACATAATGAGTGTAGGCTTGTTAAGTCATTGTATGGTTTAAAACAAGCACAAAAAAAATGGCATGAGAAGTTTGATAAAGCCATAACTTTATGGGTTTAGACACAATAATGCGAACAAGTGCTTATACTCTAAGACTTGTGATGGCTATGTCATTTTGGTGTGTCTATATGTTGATTTTGAGTAATAAGATGAAAGGCATAATAGAAATGAAGAGGTTTCTATCTTTCACATTCAAGATAAAGGACCTTGGAGAGGTTGATACAATCTTGGGCATAAAAGTGAGAAGAAATAGTGGGGCTTATGCCTTAAGTCAAGCTCACTATGTTGAGAAAGTTCTTGACAAGTTTTGTCATCTCAAAATCAAAGAGGCAAATACCATTTGTTTCAAGTATAAAGCTTGAAAAGAACAATAGTGGAGTGGTTAGTAAACTAAGTAGATTTACTAGCAATCCAAGTATCGAACATTGGAAGGAAATTGAGAGAGTTCTAGGATACCTTAAGAGGACCAAGAAGCTAAGCCTCCAATATTCAAAGTTCTCAAAGATACTTGAAGGATATTCCAAAGCAAGTTGGATATTAAGTGTAGGAGATAATCTCTCCACAAGTGGTTGGGTGTTTATGCTTGGAGGAGCAGTTTCTTGGGGTTCCAAGAAATAAACATGTATCTCACACTAAACCATGGAGGCCGAGTTTATAACTCTAGCGGTAACCGACGAAGAGACCAAATGACTAAGGGATATCCAAATTCTGCAGAAAATGTATCGACGATCTCAACTCATTGTTATAGTCATGCCAAATTAGCTAGAGCCTATAATGGCATATATAATGAGAAGTCTATACATTTAATTCTAAGACATGAGTATGTGAGACAATTGATTCAAGATGGAATCATATCAATCTCATATATAAGACAAGTGAGAACTTGGCAGATCCATTTACAAAATTTCTTGCGAAAAGGTTAGTGAGTTCCACTTCAAAAGGGATGGGACTGAAACTCCTAGAATAATATATTCATCGATGATGGCAACCCAACTCCAAACTTATGAACATCAAGGGAAAGAGTTCAATGGGTAAGAACAATTCATTGGGTGAATAGTTTCAACACTAACAAAGTTGCGAGTTCCATCCAAGGATTGTTAGTGTTGGTTGCTACTGTGTGAGGGTTAAGCCTAGGGCTTTTAATGAAGTTCAGTTGTGTGCAGAAAGCATCTCTAAAGATAGCAAAGATGGTATAACAACTTCACCTATGTGAACTTAGAGGTGGTTCCGCCTCTCATGGGAGTTGGAGTTTCTTCCTGGAAAGTTCATGATATGGATGAGCACATGGCCATATGAGCGTTAAGCGAGAAAAGTGGGAAAATGAATGGTCAAGTGGAGGTGGGTGAGATGTTACCGGCCTTATCCCTAATGAGTGCTTGTTTTAATCTTTAAGACACCAATGATTTCGATAAGACTTTGTAATACTTTCACTAAGATAAAGTTCAAATCGAAAGATACTTTATTTTATGCACCAATATTGTATGAGCTGAGAAGAGAGTATTATATTTAACTAAGTGAGAAAATGTTAAAATTTGTTAAATATAATGGTTAAGATGTTTACACGATGAGGAGTAAAAAACTTAACGATTTTTCACTTAAGTTGAAGTGAAAACATGAGATTGTGTAGTAGGCATCTAAAATAGACTTAGGTCTAAAATTATACAATGAGGTATCTAGACAGTCTCAAAAAGTTTGGAGGTATTTGAAGACATTTTGGGGTCATGCTCGGGGCATTAATACAGAGGCATATGTGCTGCGTCGCCCGTGGGAGGCGACACATTGTCTAAAAGTGTCTAGCAAGCCAAACCCCCAGCAGGTGATGCATCGCACCTAGTAGGCGACACATCCCTGGGCGGTCCGTACAAGACCGTACATTTACGTGATTTAGCTCCAAATGATGTGTCTAAAAGATAAAATCCTATTGGTTAGACTTAATGACAGTGCCAACACTATAAATAAAGGTTATTAGAATTGAAAAGTCATGATTACACTTTTCAACTCTCTCTCTTTAACATATCTCTATCTCTCAAAGACCATAAGCTTTCTCCAAGAAACTCATCAAGCATTGTTTGACTTGCATGAGTTTCAAGACTTGTTAAATTTCAAATCTTATTCTATCTTGTTGAGGCTTCAAGCAAGACGAGGAAGACTTGGAATAGAGATTTTGGACAGCGATGCTAATTCGTGTATAAGACTTGGATGTTCCCCAAGTTTGAAGGTTCAAGTTGCTCAAAACAAAAAGGTTGTATCTCTCTAAACCCTAATTTTATATTTGTGTCATTCTATTGTGTTTATGTTATTGGTGTTGATGATTAAATGTTTCTAAGTTCATAATATAATCATTTATAATCAAGATTTGCATTCATACCATAAACATGGTTCTTTGATTATCAACATCTGAATTCATACTTTGAATACTACAAGAAAAAACATTTACGATAACTCTTGAAAAGTGTTATCAAATGCAGTTTTTAACACTTTAGCAAGTGTTAAAGCTGTCCATATTATTAAAAGTCTTGCCATTTGATAATATTTTTTTTCATGTTATTAAATAGACTATTAAAACGTTGTCTTAGTGTTATATATTGTCAATAGTAACATTATCTATATGTTTTTTCATTTAATTACATTTTCAAGATGTAATCTAATTATCTTTAATTACATTTTTAAGATGTAATCTTATTATCTTTAATTACATCTATCTAATTATCTTTAATTACATTTTAAAGATGTAATCTAATTATCTTTTATTATATTTTCAAGATGTAATCAAATTATTTTTAATTACATTTTCAAAATGTAATCAAATTAATTTTAATTACATTTATTTGATAAAGCAATTTATTATTTAGTAATGTAATTAGATATCGATAAAGTCTAATGTATTTTTTTTATCAACCAAAATATACAATACATGTGTCCCAAATGAAAAAAATTTCAAGTGCAAAATACCATAATAAAAGTTTATGCTTAGAAATAATATGTCTAATGAGTCTAATAAAAGGAAAATTGTAACATTTGTCCAATACTATCTCCTTATCAATTGTAAGCATCCAATTCTTGTGTCGCTATCTTCATCACCTAAACAACATAGAGAAAAAAATGTAATAAGAAAACAAAACTCATGTTATTATCATAAGCAATACGCATATCAGTTGGTTGTTATTTTTCTAAAAACAAATCGACAGCATAACATTTATTTTTCAATTAATCCTAAATTCTAAAACCTGCAATTAAATCTCAGATTTTCACATAACAGTTCCAGAAACAATATAATACAACTCATTATTACAGGTAAGATCAATCTTTACCTCATTATAACTTTGTCTGCGAGCCAAAGAGTAACACTTCCAACATTATCTGCGATACTAGTTATCCCTGAAAAATGCAATAAGAAAACAAAACTCACTTGTTATATTCTTAACTAACAAGCATAATGGTCGGTTGCTATGTTAAAAAAAATCAACAACATAACAGTCAATTTTCAATAAATCCTAAATTTTGAAATATGCAATTAAATCTCAGATTTTTCCATAACAGTTCCAGAAACAATATGACACAACTCATTAATATATGCAAAATCAATCTTTACCTCATTATGACTTTGTCGGCTCGCTAAGCAATAAAATTTCCTACACTTTCTTCAATCCAAGTTATCCCTAAAGTAGGCCTCCAGAAAAATGCATCGGGCTCTCTTGCAAAATCAATACCAACCTTCATGGAAAATGGTCCAATAGGGACATCAAGAACTAAATCTTTTGGATCATTTAAAATGAAATATCCATAAGCAACAATATTCCCATAACCATTCCAATCCAAAAGCTTGCATCTTTGGCCTTAAGTTCCAACACTTCCACTCTATAATCATCATCCAACCACAAAAATTCCAAATGACAAAAATATTATGAGAGTTTAGAAGTAATTAATTAACTTGACAATTTATAAGCAAATTGATAATATTGGAATCTTACCAAAGTAGGACTATGTGCATTGGATTGCTCTCCGCTCAAACCAGAATGAGACTATAAATTATGAGAGTTTAGAAGTAATTAATTAACTTGACAATTTATAAGCAAATTGATAATATTGTAATCTTACCAAAGTAGGATTATGTGCATTGGATTGCTCTTCGCTCAAACCAGAATGAGACTATAACCATCACAAAAAAAATGTTAGATACAACAAATAAGGTGCATGCAAAGTAAATGTAAATAAGAATGAATAAATTTACCTTGGGATTCATGAAAGAGTGAATCAGCTCCATAACTGCCACTTTTTCCTTCAACTATTTATAATTGTTTTCCATTCTAATTATATGATCATCTTTCTCAGATGTAATTTCCAAGTTTGTTTTAGTAACTCCTTTGCCATAAGCTTTCAAATAACAACCTTTTTCAGGACCTATTATCTTTGAAAGAATATCTCTTTTTTCTTTTGGAGTTTTTGAAGATAATGACGAATCATTCAACATGTCCTAACAAAATAACTAGATACAAATCACGTATAATCATATTCAAATTTCAAATAACTCTATTGAAATAGTATCAAAAACTAAATGGAAATTAGCGGGTGCATACAAAAGCTTCAGCAACACTTGAATTGACAAGTTCCCCGTTTTTCTTTATGTGCGCCTTAGTCCAAACATCAACCCTAGAAGGTGCTTCTTTACTTGTACTACTATTTGTCTATATGGAAAGAAAACATCTATATAAATGTATAATAATAGTTATTATGGATATAAAATACTTGAAGAAAATCATTATTTACCATATCATCAATTAATCGAGCATACCATTTGCTGCTACCAGTGTGAGGGAGTCGTTTGTTTCTTATCTCTTTATACTTGTCACTTTTAGCCTAAAAAAATAAAAACATATTTTAAGTTAATGTTATATGCAATAATCTAAATCTCAAATATATCTCAATTTATAAGTTAAAAACAGCCACATAATAACCTACATATAAATGTATGAAAATGTTAGATTTCAAACCTTAAATTCAGAGCAAGTTTTTTCTCTAACAAAAGCTCACCACTCAACTTCAGATTGGATATTATCAGGCCGCAGTTTAATTTTTTCTTGTTCGTTTGGTGTCTTGCTTGTTTTAGCAATCAACCTTGATTTAGAAACTCTCCAAAAATCAGGCATGGCTTTAAATATATAACTTTTCTCCCAATTTTTTTCAACCAAATATCTTGCCTAAGAAATTAAAACATGAAAATCTATTAATATAAGTAAATTTTTTTCAAATTAATTGAATTAGTAAAATCAATTAAGCACAAGAAACATACCTAAACTGATTTCCACAAAACTTCTTTCATCCCAGGAGTAATCTTTCTCCAATCAATTATAGTTGCTGGTACAATTTCCCTCACAACTGCTCCAAGAAATGAAGATAAACCTATCGATGCATCTCCAATTGGCTGGCCCAATGCATTGAATTTGACTTCTAATCGACCATCACTACTTGTAGCAATTGTTTTCATTTTTGTTGGACCTCTTTTCTTCTTTCCCACAAATTCTTCTAAAGGGCCTGCAACATTTCCAAGTATTGGTGAGGTGCCTATAGACCTCCTTCTCAAAGATCCCATAGTGTTCGTTGCAGGAGATTATGGCATGCATTGAATTTTCAGATTCAGGATATTCCTCAAAGATTCGAAGTCTACGCTTTGGCTTGTCCTTAACATGCGTTGAATTTTCAAGTTCAGGAGAATCCTCAATGATTCGAAGTCTACACTTTGGCTTGTCCTTGACATGTGTTGACTTTTCAAGTTCAGGAAAATCCTCAATGATTTGAAGTCTACGCTTTCACTTGTGCTTCAAAGGTGCAAGAGACTCATTCTCTCTTCATTCTTCAATCCTGAAAGATTTCTATTCCTTTCATTAGCCATGGGTGTCAACCAATTTAAATAACAATACAACATAAT